>NC_086452.1:44582474-44898307 GCF_028390025.1 Pseudophryne corroboree
TAGGGACTGGGGAGAGAGGGAGGTGTGGCAGATAGGACATGGGGGAAGAGAGAGGGGGGAGGGGTTGGGGTAGATAGGGACTGAGGGTGGTGGAGAGTGGGGTAGGGGCAGATAGGGACTGGGGAGAGAGGGAGGTGTGGCAGATAGGACATGGGGGAATAGAGAGGGGGGAGGGGTTGGGGTAGATAGGGACTGGGGGTGGTGGAGAGTGGGGTCGGGGCAGATAGGGACTGGGGAGAGAGGGAGGTGTGGCAGATAGGACATGGGGGAATAGAGAGGGGGGAGGGGTTGGGGTAGATAGGGACTGTGGAGAGAGAGATGTAGATTGTTTCAATATAGTGACCTCTGTGTGACACGGACACACACACACTCCCTATGTATACTGCACCCCCCACCATATACTGCCCCTATATACACTGCACCCCCCATCCTCATCCATATTCTGCACCCCCCACCATATACTGCCCCTATATACACTGCACCCCCATACCCTTCCATACAGTGCCCCCTATATACAGGGCACCCCCTCCTCCATATACTGCTCCCGCCATATACCGCATACTCTGCACCCCCTCCTCCATATACTATGCTGCAACCCCAGCTTTCTTGGCATCCCAGGACTCGGCAACAAGTAGTAGCAGTAACCAGGAAACGGATGCAGGAACCACCAGATGCTCCGCCAGCGCTCATAGCGGGGGTATCAGGGACACGTGTGGCCACTTACCGGCTGGGGAAGACGGTGAATCAGTCTAGCAGGAAGAAGTGAGACCCTGTGTTGGGTGAACAGTGCGGTGACCGGGAGGAAGAGGAGGGGTCGGCGCTGGGGCTGCAGATGATGTGGTTGAGGAGGAGGCAGATAACCGGCTTAGCTGCTTTATATATACTGTGTGCCAATGGAGGGGCGGGGACCTGCGCTCGCCCCTCCCACACCCCGGGCTGGCCATGGCAAGACCCCTCCTTCCAGGCTGCTGGTGGCTAAAGGTGTCTAGGGTTTCCACCTCATCCCTTTAATTCTGGACGCATTAATTACACAGGTTCTGTGACTGATTAAAACCAGGTGAAATGGAGTCTCCAAGTCAGCCAGCCACAGAACCTGTGTAATTAATGTGTGTCCAGAATTAAAGGGATGAGGTGGCAACCCTACTGGTGTCCTCTACCCCCAAACTGGCCGGGAGCTGTGCAGGGAGCCTAAACGTGGCAGTACTGATGTATATAGTGCAGCATCGTTATATGAAGAGTAACGTCTGATTGTGTAGTAAGTTTTAGTCTGTCTGTTCCCCGCAGGCCTGTGTTGACGTGAGAGCCAGTTCTGTCTTCTGGAAACAGATGGAAGTCATGGAGACCCTGGGAGAACAGCCTCGCATCCCGGAATGGCTTTCCACACATCCGTCGCACGAGAACCGAGCGGAACATCTGGACAGACTCATACCAAAGGTGAGTGGTGGTATTTATTACTAGGGGTGTTTAGCCATAGAGACAACAAAAAATAAGATATTGTACAAGGTGTAGTACACAGGAAGCCGCATGACGTCTGTGTGACAACGCCAGAGAAACGCACCTGATGTAAACAACTTTCCTGTGTTACCGTGTGTTTCACACATCGCTCGATATACATGGTAATATGAATCCCAGCAGCCATGTAGCTTAGGCGCCTCGGACGCTGCACACAGAAGAGGCAGCCATTTTGTGCTGTCTGATCCAGTGCTTGAGTGACATCACTATATTCCAGTTAGCTGCATTCTCACTAATACAAAATGGCTGCCTCTATTATAAGTAGATTAGTAACACGTCGTATGGTCCCTTCTATAATTCTATTGCTACTTAATGATAATGATTATGGGCCTATTCCAACATTAATGTTATTATTGTTATTATTTATGTATAGACCATCACTAATGTGCACAGCGCTGTACTTCATTTCAATCCCTACCATGTTGCAACTCACACTCTTACATCCCTGACACACATTAAGGTTAATTTTAATAATAATGATAATAATAATAATAATAATAATTATTATTATTAATCTCAAAGATTACACTTTTTTAGGTCATTCATTGTTTTTTAAACAAACTAATTCTGTCCATTATCTGCTACAGATGTGTCCTTTTACACTTAGCCTCAGTACGCCATGCGGTGTGAGACACCTGGCGCAAGCAAGCCACGCCGAGCGAAATAGTCTCTTTTTTTTGTTCAAATGCGCATCGTAGTTGCAGAATGATGCAACAAAACCGCTTCACAAAACTGCACTGATTTAATTTGGTATGTGACACTTGTATATCTGTGTGCGATTGAGTCTGGGCCTGTGTACAAAGCACAGCAGAATTTGGCGTGAACGCCGCTGAATCGCATCGCTTTGTATACAGATTCAGTCAGTCGCATACAGATATACAAGTGTCGCATATCTAATTAAATCAGTGCAGTCCCGTGAAGTGATTTTGTCCCATCCCATTGTGTGGTTATGATGCACATTTAACGGAAAATCAGTTCTCTGATCTGATTCGCCGATCTCAGTTTCTTCGGTTGGCATAATCCAACATGTTAGAAATCCCAGACTCGCTGATTCCAATTATTTTTATATTAGAATAGACGAATTAAGAATTTACAACATGTTGGGCACAATCATCAGCAAAATGCTGCATTTTACCGATAGGTTGTTCATGTATCGGCTCCATTTGTTTGTCATTGCCACTTCGGTAGGAAAAGAATCGCTGTTACAGTAAAGAATGCTTCCTATGTCTTTTTTCTGTGCACGGCTGATGACTCCTCAGGGCAAATCACAGCAGTTTTTCAAAAACCGACGTTTTTTTCCCCATGTTTTTTCTGACAGTTTTGTATCTACCATTTTCACTAAGACTCAAATTGCAACCCCCAAAACTGGTGTAGTAGAGACAGACGAGGTAGCTCAAAACGTTGCCCGCTTGGGCATCTTGGCAACCTCAGATATGAAAGCCTCCACTTCCTATATTGTCGTAACCTAGAAAGATGTATTTAAAGACCCTTCGTTTTATGTTGCCCATGTATTGTCCCTTCACAGTAGACGTATATTGTTCCATTACAGTAGTGGGGCCTTACTCTCATGACTGATGTAAGATATGAATGTAGCTGATGCAGGTGGTGTTTTAGGAGGAAGACTCTGCAGTATGCACCGATACTGTCCGCTCATCTAGTCACTTTTCTTTTTCATCCACTAGGGGTCACTGGAGTACTCTTGGGATATGGACGGCTTCCGCAGGAACAGGGCACTGAATATTTTAATTTTGAACTCTCCACCCCTCCATATCCCAGAGTACCTCAGTGTTTTTTCTGTGCTCACTGCACTAACAGGGTTGTGTGGAGCTCCACACAATTACTTTGAATTTCTTTTTCATTTTTATTTTTGACTTCATTTTTTATACTCAGCACATCCCTTCCCAGTTTATAAAAAAACGTTGGTCCGGGATAGTGCCGCTGCGCAGAGGCAGCGCATGGCGTGCCGGTCCTCACATAGAGCACCCTCACAGCCACACGCAGCTCACTCACTGACCTGCAGCAAGAGCTGGACGGAGCTTACAGGAAGAAGCACCGTCGCAGCCCTCCCTACAGGAGACCAGGTATGCTGGGGGGACGGGGCGGTCAGCGCACTCTGCCGCCCCGCTGTGTGGGGTCCGTGTTAGTCACTGCCGCCCGCACCCGCCGCTACTTACAGCCGCCCGCCCCAGCCGCTCCGTCCGCTGTACGGGGCTCAGCGCCCACCAAAGCCGCATCCACTAGCACCCGCCACAGCCGCATCCAATGAGCAGTTCCTCCGCTGCTCAGACCCGCCGGCCGCCGCTCACCCCCGCTGGCCGCACTTAGGCAGCACGCCCGCTCTCCCCGCTGAGAACGCTCCCCGGCTCCCTGCACTCCATCTCCGGACAGGATCCGCTTCCCGGCGCAGTGGTAAGGAGGGGGGAGAAGTCTCCTCACAGGCAGCGCTGCTGCAAGGGGGGAGAAAGTGAGCAATATAGTATTAGGCTGCATGGGTTTGTAACAAGTGATTACATAGGCTGTTATGCCTATGTTAACAGGGTTAGTTTTGCTACAAGTGGTTACAGGTTATACAGATGTATGTTATAACCTGCACTGTGATTCTAACTGTAAGCAGGGCATGGGGGCCATTTTAACCATGCTTCCTGTGTTTTCTTGTTTGTGATTCCAGAACGTTCCTGCCCTACATCTCTACTCCACCGGATGGCGCAGGGGTGTTAGTGGGAATTTCGTATCAGGTTTCATATAGTACTGGCCACGTGCACTGCACTGCACTGCAGCCATATATATATATATATATATATATATATATATATATATTAGTGATGAGCGAGGTTCGGTTTTACTCGGTTTTACTCGGTTCTCAAAACGGCATCTTATTGGCTATCCAAAACACGTGACATCCGTGAGCCAATAAGATGCTGTTTTGAGAACCGAGTAAAACCGAGTAAAACCGAATCCGCTCATCACTAATATATATATATATATAAATATATATTATACACTCCTTAGTACAATTTTACTGAGTCGTGCAGGTGTCTGTCTGTCTTTGTATATTGTATTATCTGTCTGCATAATGAGTAAGGCACCAGAATAAACAAAAAAGCAGTTTCACTGCAATGTCTGTAAGAGTGTGTTGCCGGATGGATCTACCACATGTACAGTATGTTTTGTGGATTCGGTTACGAATACAATTTCAGCTCCGGTTTCATTGCCGGAACCTTCATGGGTTATGCTAACATAGGTCATGGCTGGATTGCAATCAGAATTGGCCGCCGCTCGACAAGAGCGGGAAGTGGCAAGATCTGAGTCTCTTGTGAGACCGCCAGAACTACCGGAGAGATCTCAGTCTTGCCAAATGTCCAAGTCCATTTTGGGTCGAAAGGATAAATTTCATTTGTCTTATGATTTACCAGTTTCTGCTATGTTGCATTCTGACGATTCTATGCCAGCCCTCACTGCGCAAGATGAGGGTAAGGAGCAGTCAGATCGTGAAGATCTTGACAGCCCAGGTATTGATAATCTCATCAGAGCGGTGCGTCAGTCTCTGAAGTTTACAGAAACTGAGGAGCCTCTGACAAATGATGAGGTCGTCTTTACTAAACGAAAGAGATCTCCAATGTGTTTTCCTGTTTCGGAATCTCTTAATAAGATGTTAGTAGAAACACGAAAGAATCCAGATAAACGGTTTTCTATACCTCACAGATTTAAGTCTAGTTACCCGTTTCCAGAGTCTGTGACATGTACATGGGAGAATCCGCCAATGGTGGATTAGTCTGTGTCAAAACTTACAAAGAAATTAACCATACCAGTACCAGCTGCTACTACACTTAAAGACCCTTCAGACCGTAAAATAGAAGCTATGCTAAAGTCCATGTATTTAGCAGCAGGAGTGTTGCTTAGACCTGGGTTAGTTGGCATTTGGGTCACTAAGGCCCTAATTGTATGGATAACAGAACTCAAGTCTGCCCTACATGACGATCACCTTATACTTCTTGCTGATCAAATCTGTGAAGCTGCTGAGTATCTATGTACAGCTTCTACTGACGTCTGTCAGCTCACTTCTCGCATTTCATCGTCGCTAGTTACAGTACGATGGGCACTCTGGCTGCGTTCTTGGCAAGCGGAGGCAGAGGTTAAAAGAGGTATAGAGGCGTTACCTTACGGTGGCGAGAAGTTGTTTGGTCCTGAATTGGACAAATGGATTTCTGACGCCACGGGAGGAAAGTCTGTTTTCTTACCATTGCCTCCAACGGTACCGAGACGGAAATTCTCTGGCCCGGCGTTCAAATCCTTTCGACCTCAGCCCTTTCGAGGCCGTGGTAGAGCAACAGCCACGCCTGGTAGACGAGGTCGAGGACGTGGTTTCCAACAAACCAACACCAGTCGTCAGGACGCTAAGGTCACCGACAAGCCAGTGGCATGACGGGCTCCCAGCCCATCTCGGATCTCCAATTGTGGGAGCACGCCTTCAGATGTTCCAGTTAGCGTGGTTCCAGACGTCCACAGATGGGTGGATCCGCAATTTAGTGTTAAAAGGTTACAAAATAGAGTTCGACTGTCTCCCACCACTGCGGTTTTTCAAGACAGGACTGCCTGTGTCGGACAACAAGAGGGCGGTTCTGCAAATTGCCATTCAGTCCCTGCTGGATTCAGCAGTTTTGATTCCGGTCCCTGTACAACAACAAGGTCAGGGTTATTATTCCAGTCTGTTTGTGGTACCAAAGCCGGATGGCTCCGTCAGGCCAATATTGAACTTAAAGGGTCTCAATCAGTACGTCACTTACTACAGATTCAAGATGGAATCTCTGCGGACGGTAATTGCAGGTTTAGAGCCACTGGCATTCATGATTGCGCTAGATCTCAAGGATGCGTACTTACACATTCCGATTTGGCCACCTCATCAGAGGTTCTTGCGTTTTGCAATACGGCAGAACCATTACCAGTTTCAGGCTCTACCGTTTGGCCTCTCGTCAGCGCCTCGGGTATTCACCAAAGTAATGTCTGTGATGATAGCTCATCTCAGATCCCTGGGAGTGATAATAGTTCCGTACTTGGACGATCTGCTCATCAAAGCTCCGTCTCAACAGATACTCCTCCAACATGCGTTGCTAACGTACAATGTACTAGTTCAGCACGCTTGGATTGTCAACTTCAAGAAATCACATCTAATTCCGTCTCAACGACTTCAATTCCTAGGTATGATTCTCGATACGGTGATTATTGTCATTCATGTCTAAGGGGGTCATTCAGATCTTACCGCTGGGCTGTGACTTTTGCTGTCCTGCGGTCAGATAGTCGCCGCCTCCAGGGCTAGTGTGTATTCGCCGTGCAAGTGTGCGATGCTATGTGTACGCCGAGCTGCTAAAGTCCACTGTGTGCAGCCTCTGCACAGCCCAGGACTTACTCCTCCAGTGCGATCAGGCTGATCGGGGCCGGAGCTGACGTCAGACACCCCCCCCTGAAAACACTTGGGCACGCCTGCGTTTTCCCGAACACTCCCAGTAAACGGTCAGTTACCACCCACAAACGGCCTTTTCCTGTCAATTACCTGGCAAACTGATTTTTCTCAACATGAAAATGGAGTACTGTGTACCGGGACGCCGGCTTAGTACTCACCACTGTTCTTTCTTCTGGTTCTGTTAGGGGTGGCGGCGTGCTGCATGAATGTACGCTTGCCGTGGTGGGGCTTGCGAATAGTTCCCTAAGGAGCTAGCGTCCTGACAGCGGGGAACGGGACCATTAACCCTTAGTGGCCGTTGCCTCCACTAAGTCCCATGAAGCAGGCAGGCTGGTGCCTGAAAATAAGCTTATAAAATAATATGCAGAAAACTCTTCAGGAGCTTCCAGAGATGTGAATGGCTCCATCGGGCACATTTTCTAAACTGAGTCTGGTGGGAGGGGCATAGAGGGAGGAGCTAGCGCACACTATCAAATTCTTAAAGTGCCCAAGGCTCCTAATCGACCTGTCTATACCCCATGATACTAAACTGGATTCTCAGTATACCCTAGGATGTAAGAGAAAAGGAGATTTATGGTTAAAACTTACCGTTGTTAAATTTCTTTCTGCGCGGTACACTGGATTCTACAGGGAATAACATTGGGGTGTAGAGAAGGATCTTGATCAGAGGTACCAACAGGCTCAAAGCTTTTGACTGTTCCCAAGATGCACAGCGCCGCCTCCTCTATAACCCCGCCTTCATGCCAGTGAGCTCAGTTTGTAAGTTGGTGCCTTGCAGTATGTAGGCACTTTACAGGTAGCTGCCCCAGCGGCGCTGTATACTCCCGCGCCGGGGTTGCCGGGTCACTGCAGCAGAGACGAAGGCTTCTTCCTAACTGTGAGTCACACACACGCCGCCGTGTACGGGATTGTGGGGCCGCAGACCAGGGGGAAGGAAGGGGCTTCTGTGCCGCACTTTACCGCAATCCAGCGTGGCCTCGCGCGCACTAATTACTGGGCAGCTTGCTCCACTAGCCACCAGGGTATTATTTGGAGCACAGGTCAGTGGGTTTTTAGTACAATTCCCCCGTTTTATGTTCTGCCCGCACACCCGGTGGGGATGCCAGCAGGGGGAGCAGGCTGGACCTGAGGCCCCTCCAGCCAGCCCCAGGGCGCCATTGCTGCAATGTTCCCGCCCTGGAGCTTTCTCCTTCTCCTTCACTCCTGGTCAGCGGCCATTTCAGCTTGAGCCTTCCTGTTCCTGGGATTGCTGGGGCAAATACTCCTCTGCGGAACCCCCTGCCAGTGCTGTGCTTCCTACAGGACACTTGAGTATTCTACCTGTCACTGGGACTGTGTTAGTTAAGAAAGAGTGCATACCTTCAGGGTTGTGTGGTACAAACACCCTGTGATATATATCCAGTGCTTACTGTGTTTGTTATATCTATTGTTATCACATATAGCCATACTTTGTATTACTTTGTATTTCTAGTCCAGTACAGTTTATGGTACATAATATCTGCATGGTACACTTGTGACTATATACAGTATCTGTGTGTGTGCATGTAGCTGCTGCGTGGTTGCCTTATTGCAGGGTATTTCACTCAGCGTGCTATTCCTATATTGCTGTACCTGAGGGGGCCAAGTGTTTCAGGTTTTTGCTATTTTCAATGTAGGATTTATACTGTCGGGGTATTTTTGCTTGTGATTTAAAGTCACCATATATTCTATATCTATTGAACCTCTGGTCTGTGCCGTCTGAGTGTTCTTGCTAGGAATAGTGCTGCTACACCTTGTACCGGGTTGCCCATTATTGTGCACATAGTTATGTCTGCTACACGTGGCAACGACGTTGGGACCTCTCCCACACTGCGTGGTAGTGAGGCCACTGTCGCAACAGAGGATAATTTAGCAACTGAGAGTTCAGGTTCAGGGGGTTCATTGCCCGCCAGTGGGTCAATAGTGCTTGGGAAATCACAGGATCCACCTTGGGCTACATTCTCCACAGTGCTAAGCACGCTTGTGACAAAAATTGATGCCCCCTGTGGGACCACCTGTGCCACTGCAACAGTTTATGGTCCCTGCTGTGAACCCGCCATGGGTGGATCAGCTTTCCACTCAGCTGCAGCATTTGAACCGATCTATGACTAAATCTAAGTCTCACTCTCGCCCGCCTAAGACTAAGTCATCTTCTAAACGGGCCATTACCTCCTCCCAATCCACGGCTTTAACCGACGCGTTCCCTGAGGAGGACGGTGCATATACTGACCCCGCTGACACTGACGCTGATGTTTCAGATGGGGAAGGGAAGTCATCCGTGAATGTCCCGGATTTGATTGAGGCGATTCGGCTCATTCTTCAAGTGTCTGATGATTCTGAGCCTGAAACTGTCTCCAAGAAACCGGATAGGTTCAAGCGTAAGAAGGTGGTTAAACAGGTTTTACCTTACTCTAAACACCTGGTTGACATACGTCAGGAATCTTGGGAAAATCCGGGGACAAAGTTTACAACGAATAAGAGACAGTTGGCTCGCTATCCTCTCTCTGCGGAGGTGTGTAAAAATTGGGAAACCCCACCGCCTGTTGATTCTCATGAGGCGCGTATGGTTGTTTCCTCTGATCTGCCAGTAACTACCGTCACCTCTCTGAAGGAACCGACGGATAGACGTGTGGAGGGCTGTTTAAAAGCGATTTATACCCCAACGGGTGCTGTGCATAGGCCAACAATTGCAGCGACTTGGGCTGCTGAAGCTGTTGAGGCGTGGGCTCAGGAACTCGAGGCGGAACTGTCTGCCGACGTGTCTGAGCATGCTCGACAATGTCTCTCATATATTGCCACGGCTTCTCTGTACCTTAAGGAGGTGTCCTCCAATGCCGGGGTGCTCGCGGCCAAGGCTGCTACTGCGTCCGTCTTGGCCAGACGTATCCTTTGGTTGAGATTCCGGTCGGTGGATTTGGATTCCAAGAAAACCTTCTTCCTTTCAAAGGAGACATTCTCTTTGGAGAAGACCTAAATAAGATTGTGGCTGATCTGGCTACGGCTAAAACAGCTTGCCTACCTAGTTTGGCTCCTTCCGCACAGAAGGCTAAAAGTACTTTCCCTCTGCCCTTTCGTACTCCAGGTAAAGCAAAAGGTCAGGCGTACCCAAAGCAAGCTCGTGCTTCTAGACCAAACAAGCCCAGACCAAAGCATGCCTGGGCTGCCCGTCAGCCAGCTTCCAAAACTGTCAAGCCTGCCGCATGACGGGGCGGGCCTCCCTCTGGGGGATCCCAAGGTGGGGGGCCGACTTCTGGGTTTTGCCCAGGAATGGTTGAAGACCACTTCATATGCCTGGGCGAGGAAAGTCGTCTATCGAGGTTACGCCATACCCTTCAAGAATCGTCCCCCGCAGCGGTTTTGTCTGACAGATGTGCCTCTGGATCCGGCAAAAGCAAACACGTTGCACTCAGTGGTACATTCCCTCTTGGTCACAGGAGTGGTGGTACAGATGCCTCTGGCTCAGAGAGGCAAGGGTTACTATTCCACGCTGTTTCTAGTCTCGAAACTGAACGGGTCCTCGCAGCCCATTCTCAATCTGAAGTCCTTGAACAAGCATGTGTGGGTCTCCAAGTTTCGTATGGAAACGCTGCGCTTTATTGTTCTGGCCATGGAGCCTGGGGACTATATGGTCTCCCTGGACATACAGGATGCCTACCTGCATATTCCTATTGCGGTTTCTCATCAACAGTACCTTCGGTTTGCGGTGGGCAACCTTCATTACCAATTTCGGGCGTTACCCTTTGGTTTGACAACGGCTCCCCAAGTTTTCACCAAAGTAATGGCGGTCATGACGGCTACACTCCGCCGTCAAGGGGTCAGGATCCTACCATACTTGGACGATTTGTTGATCCTGGCAAATTCGCCAGAACTTTTCCTGTGTCATCTCAATTTGACGGTCCAGTGCATGACAGCCCACGGGTGGCTGATCAACTGGAAGAAATCCTCCCTGGTTCCTGCTCGGAGCATGTTACATCTGGGAGCGTTATTGGACACTCACAGCCAACGGTTGTTCCTGTCTCAGGAGAAAGTCCTGAAGCTTCAGGACAGGATTCAATGCTTCCTATCTCGTCCACAAGTGTCGATACATTCGGTAATGCAAGTGCTGGGTCTCATGGTGTCTGCTTTCGACATGGTGGAGTATGCTCAGTTCCACTCTCGCCCTCTGCAGAAGTTAATTCTGACCAAGTGGGATGGCCTGCCTCACCGGATAAGATCTCACATGATCTCATTATCTCCGGAGGTCTACCTGTCACTGAGCTGGTGGCTGCAGGACCATCAATTGAGCAGGGGCCGTCCGTTCTGGATACCCGACTGGGTCCTGCTGACGACGGATGCCAGTCTGAGGGGTTGGGGCGCGGTGTTGGAACAACACTCTCTTCAGGGTCGGTGGACCAAAGAGAAGTCTCTACTCCCGATAAATATTCTGGAACTGCGGGCAGTGTTCAATGCGTTGACACTGGCCCAGCATCTCATTCAGAACAGACCTGTTGAGGTGCAATCGGACAACGCCACCACGGTGGCGTACATAAATCATCAGGGTGGCACAAGAAGCCGCATGGCAATGAGGGAAGTATCAAGGATTCTTCAGTGGGCAGAACACCATCTGCCGGCCATATCAGCAGTGTTCATTCCGGGCGTTCTGAACTGGGAGGCGGACTATCTCAGTCGTCAGGACGTGCACGCTGGAGAATGGAGCCTACATCCAGAGGTGTTGCAACTTCTCGTGGACAAGTGGGGCCTCCCAGATGTGGACCTGATGGCGTCTCGACACAATCACAAGGTTCCGGTCTTCAGAGCAAGAACAAGGGATCCTCAAGCAGCATTCGTGGATGCTCTGTCGTTCCCATGGAATTTCCAGCTGCCGTACGTGTTCACTCCGGTGTCACTCCTGCCCAGAGTAATACGGAAGTTCAAGCAAGAAGGAGGAAACCTACTTCTGCTAGCTCCAGCATGGCCCAGACGGCACTTGTTCTCCGATCAACAAGGCCTCTCGCTAGATTTTCCTCTTTTACTTCCACAACGACCAGACTTCCTCGTTCAGGCCCCTTGTGTTTACCAGGACTTGGCCCATCTGGCTTTGACGGCATGGCTCTTGAAGCTTCCGTCCTGAGGGCCAAGGGTTTTCTGAGGCGGTCTTTCAAACTATGTTGAAGGCCCGTAAGCTGGCTTCTGCTTGGATTTACCATAGGGTATGGAATGCTTACTTTACTTGGTGTGCGTCTGACAATTATGAAGTTTTTAAGTTTAGCACGGCCAAACTGTTGGCCTTCCTACAACAGGACCTGGACTTAGGCCTGCGTCTGACCTTCCTCAAGGTTCACATTTCTGCCTTGTCGGTTTGGTTTCAGAGAAAGATTGCCACCCTACCTGATGTCCATACATTCACTCAGGGTGTGTTGAGGATTCAGCCTCCTTATGTGCCGCCTGTGGCCCCTTGGGACTTGTCGGTGGTTTTGGAGGCCTTGCAAGTGTCTCCGTTTGAGCCTCTTGTCTCTGCTGACCTTAAGTGGCTTTCCCTTAAGGTCCTATTCTTGCTGGCTATTGCTTCAGCTAGAAGGGTCTCAGACTTGGGTGCCTTGTCCTGCAAGTCTCCCTATTTGATTTTTCACCGTGACCGGGCAGTTCTTCGAACGCGGCCAGGTTATTTGCCTAAGGTGGTGTATTTTTTCCACCTTAACCAGGAGATTGTGGTTCCGACTTTTCATTCTCCTGAGTTGTCTCCCAAAGAACGGTCTTTGGATGTGGTACGGGCTCTCCGTATCTATGTGAAGAGAACTTCCTCCATCAGGAAATCTGATTCTCCTTTTGTATTGTTTGGTTTTCACAAACGTGGCTGGCCTGCTTCTAAGCTGACCATGGTTAGATGGATTAGAATGGTGATTGCACATGCTTATGTACAGGCTGGTCGTCCAGCTCCTGCTACCATTAAGGACCTTCTTGGGCGACCCATCGTGGTGCGACCCTTGAACAGTTGTGCAAGGCGGCTACGTGGTCCTCAGGGAACACGTTTCTAAGGTTCTATGCCTTCTATACCGCCGCTTCCCAGGATGCTTCCTTTGGACGCCGGGTTCTTGTGCCCACTACAGTGCGTCCCCTCCTGTGAGGAACTGCTTTGGGACATCCCCGATGTAATTTCTTGTGGAGCCCAGTGTACCCCGCAGCAGAAAATGAGATTTATGGTAAGAACTTACCTTTGTTAAATCTCTTTTTGCAAGGTACACTGGGCTCCACAAGGCGCCCACCCTGACGCACTTAGCTTTTTTGGGTTGGGGTTGTCATAGACGCTGACACCCTCTCCTGCGGTGAGTGTGTGGTGTCATTGGCTACGATCGGTTGTCGTCTCTGGTACCTGCTACTGCATTGGGCTGGTTATCAAAACTGAGCTCACTGGCATTCAGGCGGGGTTATAGAGGAGGCGGAGCTGTGCATCTTGGGAACAGTCAAAAGCTTTGAGCCTGTTGGTGCCTCGGATCAAGATCCTACTCTACACCCCGATGTAATTCCTTGTGGAGCCCAGTGTATCTCGCAGAAAGAGATTTAACAACGGTAAGTTCTTACCATAAATCTCGTTTTATTTATTTGTGGTTTTTTTAAAAAAAAGTCCATTGTTAGCATCCAAAAGGGGCAGACTAGATGGACCAAGTGGTTCTTATCTGCCGTCAAATTCTATCTTTCCATCTTTATTCCCTCAGTCAGCACCCCGGGGTAGCACCATGCATCAATTGGTTCCAGGGGTCTTACAGTTCCTATCACAGCCGAGCCAATAACTTGGTGTCTATGGAGAACCAATCACAAGCTACTATTGCTGGTTGTCATTGGTCCTCTTACGTGCGTTCCTCCTTACATTAATTAGGAGTAGCAGCCATGGGGGGGGGGGGGGGGGGGATTGGGGTCCGCATTGGATAAGGAGGGAAGTGTCGGCTTTCTGCACAAATAACAGAAGCTCTAGCACTTTGGGGCTCATTTATCAGTGATAAGACTCATTGTGAATGATAAAACTAGTTGTGTATGGTAAATGGTTCCTCAGCCAATCAGCTCTGGATTGTCATGTGTTCAGCTCCTAACTGTCATGTGCTTGAAAAGTGACAGAAGCTAATTGGCTGGAGCACCATTCATCATACGCAACAAGTTTTATCAAACACAGTGATTTTTTTCATCGTTGATAAAAAACGTTCCTTCTGTACCACTTAGGGGGTCATTCAGATCTGATCGCTACTGTGCGTTTTCGCAGCAGGCTTCACCAGTCAGCGATGGCATTGTGCGAAGGATTCATTCGCACGGGCACTCGCAAGGAGTTTGACAGGAAGAGGCCATTTGTGGGTGGCAACTGACCGTTTTCAGGGAGGGTGTCTGATGTCAAATCCAGTCCTGAACGGACTGATGTTTTCGCAGCGGCTTAGTAAGTCCTGGGCTGAGCGGATACTGCGCAAAATCTGTTTGTACAGCTCTGCTACACATGCGTTCGCACACTTGCACAGCTAAAATGCACTCCCCCCGTAGGCAGCGACTATCTGATCGCAGCAGTGCAAAACTCGCTGCCTAGCGATCAGATCTGAATTACCCCCTTAGTGGTAGAGGTGCAATGTACATTGGGGGTCATTCCGAGATGTTCGCTCGTTGCCGATTTTCGCTATACTGCGATTAGTCGCTTACTGCGCATGCGCAAGGTTCGCAGAGCGCATGCGCTTAGTTATTTTACACAAAAGTTAGGTATTTTACTCACGGCCTAACGAGGATTTTTCATCGTTCTGGTGATCGTAGTGTGATTGACAGGAAGTGGGTGTTTCTGGGCGGAAACTGGCCGTTTTCTGGGAGTGTGCGGAAAAACGCTACCGTTTCTGGGAAAAACGCAGGCGTTTCAGGGAAAAACGCGGGAGTGTCTGGAGAAACAGGGGAGTGTCTGGGCGAACGCTGGGTGTGTTTGTGACGTCAAACCAGGAACGAAACTGACTGAACTGATCGCAGTGTAGGAGTAAGTCTGGAGCTACTCAGAAACTGCTAAGAAATTTCTATTCGCAATTCTGCTAATCTTTCGTTCGCACTTCTGCTATACTAAGATACACTCCCAGAGGGCGGCGGCTTAGCGTGTGCAATGCTGCTAAAAGCAGCTAGCGAGCGAACAACTCGGAATGAGGGCCATTGTCTTTGTTCTTCGGTTTGTGGGGTATGAAGTCTTCCTCTCCACTCATAACGGTGAGACATGTGAGTCCAGACCTCTAGAATACAGAATAACACGATAGATGTCTGAGAAGCAGCCTTTGCTCCTCCGTCGGCCCCCTCTTGTAGCGCGCCAGGCAAACAGTGTAATAATACAGAACACAAGCGTATCCTTCCTTTCAGTTGTTTTCCTTGTGGCTGAGCCCAGTAATGTCTGTGAATACAGATATAATTGGATGTACATGTGGATCCGCTTCAATTGATCTGACTGAGTCCATACACTTATGATGTGGGCCGACATGTAAATCGCTGGCTTGCAGATGCAGTTAATCTCTATGGCTGCAGATCGTCACGCTACTTCCCTCCGCCAGCTGAAATATGCAGAAACTTTCATGCTTCGCTGTTAGATTAAAAGGTCCTGAGTTGCAGTTTCTCTACCAGTTACTATGACTCCGCTCTCCCCGCCAGTGTCCTTGTTTTTAACATTGACTTACCGCACAGTACCACTTATCAGCAACGTGCAGGCTGGGTGTAACCCACAGTATATGCTCAGTGCCACTTCCCCCGTACCTGAACTCTCTGTAACTGTTTTAGACATTGCACGGACAGCTGCACAGCACCACTTATCTATAATATACAGGCTGGGTGTAACCCACAGTATATGCTCAGTGCCACTTCCCATGTACCAGAATTTTCAGAATCGGTTCTTGTTCTGTGTGAATAGACAACGGCACAGCAGCACTTCCTATGTTCTGTAAGCTAGGCGTAACTCTCAGTATCTGTTTCATACTGTACGTATGGCTGGCTGCACAGTATCCCTTCTCCAGTATGGAGTAATAGCCAGCATTGCACCCAACATACAGTAAAAAAAAAGAAAAGAAAAAGGTGTGGTACTGTGCAAATACTTGGAATTACTTCTAGCACACAGGCCGCATCTAGACGCTTTAAGGATTCATCTGTTTAATGGATGTAATTCTGAGTATCTGCTATTACTCAGTGTGTTTTGTGTTGTGTGTGTATGTGGTGTGTAATTCTCAGTACCTCTTCTGCATTTCCTGCATTGTGTAATTTGTAGTCTGTGCTGGGGAGGATGATACACCTTCACCTGTCTGTGTAATATGTACTGTATGTGATGCATCTATCAAACCTTGGGCCTAATTCAGACCTGGTCGCAGCAGCAAATTTATTCTCTAATGGCTGATCGCAACCTGCCGTTCATCGCAGCGATCAGGTCAGAAGTGCGACGGCGCATGGCTGACAGCCGGCGGCATTTGGTGGCCGTGGTCCGGCTAACGCAGGCGTGGCCGGACCGTGCGCGCGGGGGGGGGGGGGGGGGGGGGTGGCCCGCAGCGGCTGCGTGAAGTCACATGCACTGCTGCGACCCGGACAGCGATGAGTAGCTCCCGGCAAGCACGCAAAAGCTGCGCTGGACGGGAGCTACTCCTGAAGTGCAAAAGCATCACCACTGTGCGATGCTTTTGTACTTCTGCAGTTGGGGGGCAGGCCTTACCTGCGGGGCGGACTAGCCCTGTGCTGGGTGTCCCCCCCACATGTCAGTGTGCCTGATCCTAGCCCTGCAATATTTTGCAGGGCTACGATCAGGTCTGAATTAGGCCCCATGTGCACTGCAGGTGGGGCAGATATAACGTGCAGAGAGAGTTAGATTTGGGTGGGGTGTTTTCAAAGTGAAATCTAAATTGCAGTGTAAAAATAAAGCAGACCGTATTTACCCTGCACAGAAACAAAATAACCCACCCAAATCTAACTCTCTCTGCACATGTTACATCTGCCCCACCTGCAGTGCACATGGTTTTGGCCAGTAGAAGAACAAATTTGCTGCTGTGATCAGATCTGAGTTAGGCCCTTTGATTGACATGCTGCAGCCCCCACCCCACCAGCGACACCACTGCAAAGCAGTAAGAGTGCGCTGCACCCTCTATTACACCGATTCCTCCTCACACCTTCCTGACCATGCCTGGGCCAGATCTAGAACCTCTCGCTGCAGACGGAGCACTTTTCTGTAACATAGAACTTTTTTCTATTAAGAAGAGCTTCTAACGCCGTGTTTCTAGAGGGCTGAGCCATGCATCTTTAATGTTCGGTGGTGGGAATGTGTGCAGTCTTCGTTTCCTTGGCAGCATTTAAACATAGACCCGTCTCCTGGCAACAGCGGAGTTCCCAAAATAATTTGTGAAGAGACTTTTTCAGATGCTGCTTCCTACCCGTAACAGTGTGGTCCGATCTCTGAATTTCGGTGCCCCATAGTATTTCGGCATACGTCCTATATACACTTCAATGGCAGCTCTTCCCTTATACTGCAAATAGAGTAACAGAATAGGAAACTCTATAAATAAGAACGCTCCCCCCAGTTCCCAATAATAATGTGATTCTTGTAAAAATTCTCAGAATACCTACTGGGACAGAATTGAGTTTCTCATAGGTACGCTTAATCAGGAATTAGTTGCTAAGTAACCAGATCAATTTTAATAAGAAGTGTCAACAGTTTCTAGTTGTGGAATAAATGTCCCAGTAATTAACATTCCATTTCTTAAAATATATATATATATATATATATATATATATATTAATATAGCATCAGCTGAAGCGCTGTATGGCATGACGGGATTCATACGGGCGCCCTTCCCGAGCTCGCCAATAGCTCACCCATACCACTCACAGGGGTGCACTGCCGTAGTAAGTGGACGCTTACACAAGTGCTCTCCCCCGAAAGCTTCTGGAGGTGCAGGCACTTTGTAACCCCCATTTGTAGTATAAGATTGTGCACATTGGCAGATAAAGCCCCTTTAACTAGCATTATCATATTATCCTCCTATACCACTGCTCTGTCGAGCCTCAATTTTGTTTTAATTAAGCTGTGAGAATAAGGAGGCATCAACGTTCTCGTTATTTTGTGTGTCATATTTGTAAGTCTGAATGTTTTCATTTTATTGATTTTATTTGCATATAAATGCACAGAAGGTTTCTCCCGCTGGGAGTAATGGTATCCGCTGATGCCTCCGCCTCAGGGGACCTGGAAGCATAAACTCAATTTTGTGTGTTTGCTAAAGCTCTGCAGACATGTACTAAGCTGGAAAACTACGCAAGAGGCGCAGTTCTCATCAGATCTCCTTTTCGGATTTGAGCGCAGAGTAAAAGCGCTGCAGCCTTCTTACCCCCTTCCGTGTACACGTGATCTATGTACAAACATCAGTGGACTTAAAATGTGCGGCTTAGTAAATAAGTTTCCTTCTTGCTTTCATTCCGCCCGTTCATTCCAGTGGCCTAAAATCATTCTTTCGATTCAAGATGGAAACTTGCATTTATTTTATTTTTATATACGCCTAGGTGAAAAAAACTGAGCTTTTTTGCTATTTTTAGGGCGAATGGAGATTCGCCCTATGCAATAGCAGGGCCGGATTTTCACTTAGGTGAAAAATGGCGGCACTGGCGAAAAACACGTGGATCGGCATATTCACTCCCGATCCACGTGTTTTGGCGAATCTGCAAGCGGTTTTCGGGAACATTTTCGCCAATGCGATTCGCCTACAAAACAAAAGTGAAACGGCATGGGCGAAAATGTATTAAAAATTACCCGCAAATGAATTGGGAGGGGGTGACTGGGGAGTTTTCTTGCAGGCATTTCCGTAGGGTGGTGTGGCATGTTTGGGGCCAAATGGGGTGTGGCCTATAGTGTCCTTGTTTCTGCATGTTGCCTGTTACTGCAGTTCCTTGAATCATAATTACAGAAGCATTCGGAGCAGACAGCACATATTGATATACAGACGTATCACGGTAGAACAATCATTGGTTCTAGCATTTTGCATAACACAAATGGCCGCGTATTTACTGTACAGATTAAACAGAAGAAAAAAACCTGAGCAGAAATATGACTCGTTTTCACGGTTTAATGTGGCATGCCATATTTTATTACAGTAAGGAAGCAGCCGGCGCCCCCTCCTCCCGCCTGACGCGCAGTTTGCAGTAAATCGTGTGTTAAAGATGACACAGAAGTCTCTGGGGGCCGCAAATTGGGATTATTACATTTGTCTCTAATTCAGAGGACGTCTGGTCATATTTTACTACTTACAATATATGTTTTCCTGATTAACACTCTCAATGTTTATTAAACACCATTAATATCCTTTATAACTGCCCCTAAGCGCTGTCACGGCCGGGTGAATAATCCTGTTCCACTACCGCTCACTCTGCGTCTGAAGCAAGAAAACAGTGAAGGACGTTTCTGTTTGTGCAACTGGGAAGATTTCACAGTTCATTTCTCCCTGATGCATCTGCCAGAGACGCCACAAATTCACATTCAGCCTCTTACACTATTAAATGTTCAGTAAGTAACCAATAACTTCAGCTGCAATTCTCACGTTTGCGCAATTGTAACATCTGCGCTTTCCGGGCTGGTTTTACAGAGTCCGGGGCCAAGGGCAGAGATGAGTAATGAAGTCCCGGTATAAACGTTGTGACGTTTTACTAACTCTGGATGTTCAATAAAAGTTTTCAGAATATACAAGAAGGATGGTGCTGTGCATTTATCCATTCATACATCATTAGAACGTACTAAGGATTTCACCACGTAGAATGATCAAGCAAGTGGCGTAACTAGACATTTTAGTGCCTATCCCCCCTTATAATTGGAATAAGGATAGTGCGCGCCGTGTTGTGATGCTGGGTAAATACTGGTGGCTTTATTTTCATGCTGAAATTTATAATTAATCCAGGATACGCCCCTTCCCAGTCTCTCCGCACATTTCATATCTGCCACCCCCCTGCAGTGCAGCATGGTCTTAACGAGGTGCAATTTATTTATTTTTTATTTTAGTTAGTGCCTACTTCGAGTCACGCCCATAATGTGACTTTTATTTATATATATATATATATATATATATATATATATGGGATGCAGTTATGTGACTGGCGGGCAGGAGACTACCGGACACAATAACGACACAGGAATCCCGAACCAAAAGGGACTATTCCCACTTGTGGGTGTCCACGCCCGCAAAGGGCTCCGTTGTGCTTGCCCCTGCTGGCCTTCCAACAGCTAGGATCCCGGCGTCGATAATGTGAGGCGGTCTCCTGACCGCCGGTCATAATACCCAACCCATATATACAAATCAGAGGGGCTCTACACTCGCTGTATTAACTAACAATAATAAACAGTGGAGTTTTAGTTTATGTATTGATCAATGCATTTAAGCCTGCAGCCCCCGACAAGGGACCCCACTACTATATACTGCAGGTCCTGCTCTATAGCTCAAAATAATTATCGTGAAAACTCCACTGTTTATTATTGTTAGTTAATATAGTGAGTGCAGAGCTCCCGTGATTTCTGTTTAAACAATGTGGTCACAAAACGTGAGTGCCGTGGAATTGTGCTTTATTTATATATATATATATATATATATATATATATATATATATATATATAAACATTTTTTTAAAAAAAATTTCCTATCTCCCTTTCAGGGTAACCTGTTTTCCTCCCTAGGTTTGTGTGTTTTTATTGGAACATGAAACGCCTATGTCAGAGCACGCTATAAAAATGCTATGTTCTGCTTGTACTTCGAGAGAGGCTCTGATTAGATTTAGGAACACTCACATACCCTCCCACCCCCCTCCTCCTACGAGTCCCATATAGTAGATTAATGAGCTGTCAATTATGAGCTGTCCGCCGATTGCCCGTACACTTGCTGCAGGGGCTGACGTCACAGCTGGGTTGGGCAATTCAAACGCCCGCCCAGCTATGACGTCAGAACGACACATCGAGTGGACGATTGGTAAGTGTGTATACTTGAATCGGCCATTCTGTCAGCGCATTGACAGGTCTGCCGACATGTCTGTTGGCGGGTGGATGTTGTAGTCTCCGTGTGAGTGAGTTCATTGTTGGTTGTGTAGGGGTTTAACCACATAACTGACGATTTTTTTCCCCCAAGCATCGCTCCGAAATTGTTGGGGGTTTTTTTGTGAGTAAATTAGGTGAAGAACATGAATTTAACCTTACCCAAAATTATTTTAGTGAAAAAAAATGGGGGAAAAAAAAAAATTTTGGAAGATTTTTTTTTTTCAATATATTTTTTCTCAAACATCGAAACATCGACCAGGAACATCGGGAACATCGCGACTTTAGGTTTTAGATCCCGGACAGCTGCCTGGTACACAGGGGGGGGTCTGGGGGTGGCTTGGGGGAGGTTGGTTTACACTTCCCCAGCGGCTGCTTTTGTCTGCAGCTGCTGGGGGTGGGGGATACTGCCATGCTGACCAATCAGTAGTGATCGGCAGCACGGCAGACACAGGGGGAGAATGCAGGGAGGCAGGGGGACCTTCAGGTCCCGCTGACCGCAGCAGCGGAGGCAAGTTTCCCTTCCCTGCCGCTGCTAACACTCTCTATCTGACTGGTCGCATCCTGCGCGACCAGGTCATATAAAACACTGCCTGCTGCGGTCACATCTGATGCCACCATGCCAGGCAAGTGATTAAAGGCCTGCAATTGGATTCATAGTTGTATGGTATTGACGAGCTGCAGAGAAGCGACTGTGCAATACTGTACAACTAATATGCTAATCTGCAGGAGGAAGGGAAAAGGAACCTCCTGCCGGCACCGCACATCCGAGCGCTGCATCGTCATCGCCCATTTAAAGACGCAGGGCCTGGCCATGCCTAGAAAGTAAGGGCGACTCCCCGCCTCCAACCGGCCGCAGCATGTCAATCAAAGTGGGCGCCGTGTGCAATTATACAGGAAGGGCCCTGCGTATGCACAGTGCACCCACCCTATCGGTTTTGCATAGAACTATGACTCCGGCCCATAGGAGTCTGCCAGGGAGTGGTCAGGTGCGATGCACTTTAAACCCTGGTACTGTACCAGCAAAAGAATTGCAGCGCTTACAGCTGGTGCAAAACAGAGCTGCCAGGCTATTAACCAACCAGCCCCGTTCTAGCCACATAACACCCATCCTCTACTCCCGTCACTGGCTGCCTGTACGATGGCGAATCATCTTCAAGATTGGCTTACTGAGTTTCAAAGCATTACATGACCAAGGTACCTGAAACAGCTTCTGACCCCATACTGCCCCACTCGATTACTGCGATCTGTAGATGAAGGACTTTTAGCAGTACCTAGAATCTACCGTAATTCATCTGGGGGTCGAGCTTTTAGTCATGCGGCTCTGACTCTATGGAACTCACTTCCCCGCACAGTGCGAGAGGCCCCAACTATAGAATCCTTCAAAAGATGACTCAAGACTTTCCTGTTTACTCAGCATTTCCATAATGTGTCTTTTAGTATCTTCATGCTTCTGTATTTTATGAAAATGTACTTAATTATTTTCTGTACTATATTATGCTATGTATCTGTTAAGCGCCTTGAGTCCTATGGGAGAAAGAGCGCTATATAAATAAAATTATTATTATTATTATTATTGTATGAAACGCTACAAAGATATTTATGTGTATGTTACGCCAAAACAACCTCTTTCCTTCTCCATCCGACCGTGCACTGCAGTAATTAAGTACAAAACACTATTGCTGTTCCCTTCCCGCCCTCTCCCTGCACGCTAATCCTTCACACTCTGTCCTGCTGCTCTTTCATGTCTTAAAAGCATAATGAGTTTGACTCTGTGGCCGCGGCCACCTCGGAGAAAGGCTCAATATCCCCTAATATATGTCTGTGCAATGATGAAATCCCGCACAACTAGGAGCGCAAATTTAGTGTAAAACCTATATCAACCACAATATGCATGAAAGGTCATAGTTCAGATTTATTCACAAATACTGATCATTAAAATAAATGAATCATAATAAAGTTGCAATCAGTTTTATAAGTGACACAGGGTCATGTTCCACCCCAGTGATTTTAGTCCATTACAGTCCTGCACATACGCATATAGCTGGCTTATGTTTTGTAGTTTATTACTCCAAACCGTTCTCACCGCTTCAATAGTATTGCTGTAATCCACTTAGTATCAGCAGCAGTCTTTGCCAGTTGTTTTTTCCATATATGGGGCTGGCTTAGAGCAACTGCTTGTCACATGGGGAAAAGAAGTTAAAATACCATCTGTCGGGATCCCCGGCGTACAGGAGACCGACGCCAGAATCCCAACAGCCGGTGAAATACCGCCGCATGGAATCCTGACCTCCGCCGGGTATTCCCACTCGGTTCATGGGTCCACGCCACCGACTGGCTGGGAATATAACCTGTGGCGAGCGAAGTGAGCCGCCAGGCCTGAAGCGTGGCGAGCACAGCTACCTCACGAGGGGAATCGCTGCCGAGATTCCAACAGACGGGATTCCAGTGTCGGTATACTGACAGCCGTCATCCCGTCTGTCGGTAAAACATACTGACTCCAGGGAAAAAGCGCAGACACCCATTTAACACAAGTTACTACTCCACTATTCTCTGGAGAACGTTGCGGAGCATTTTGCTTCTCTGTCGGAACCTTTTGCAGATTCTCTTTTTTGGTATTTTATCAGAATGTCTCCCACCCTGAAACCATAAATAGCTCCGAAATAAGTTCTATTTTCATCCTGTCTGACATAATTTCTTAGCGGAAGCTCCAACTGATCCCCATACACCAGTCATTCTCAAGCTTGAATCACGGCGTCATAGGGTTCCAGCATTTGACCCTTAGGCCAAAAGTTTCTTATTGAGGAACTCAATGAAAATATTGTGTAAATTGTGGTTACGTTTATCCTTGTGTTTAGTTATGTGGTGGTGCACAGGGTGAATCCCCCTTTCAGACATCAGACACGGGAAATTGGCAGGTCTAGCATACTGGAAAATTCCCTGGTCTCCGCTTCGTTACCCTGGTCTAGAGCAAGGTCGCGGACCCTGGACTTAGAGGGAGATGTACTAAGAAGTGAAAAGAGTAGAGAAGTGAGCCGGTGGAGAAGTTGCTTATGACAACCAATCAGCATTGAAGTAACATTTATAATTTGCATACTATAAAATTATACAGAGCAGCTGAGTGGTTGCCATGGACAACTTCTCCACTGGTTCACTTCTCCACTCTTTTCACTGCTTAGTACATCTCCCCCATAGTCCCAGGTTGTTTGCATTCAGACCTACCTAAATCCCAAGTTGATGCACGTTCACACACAAGTAAACGGGATTTTGACATAGGTCTGAAGGGGGTATTACTTTTCTGTTTGTCCACTTATTTTATTGTTGGCAGCGATCCGGACACTCCTTCGTTGTCCGGACCGCGCCCCGCCAACAGCGTTCAAAGTAATTCAGACTGCGATCGCTGCAGCGATGCAGTCTGGGTTACCCCCAATGTTTTATTCATTTATGATCAGAGTAAAGTGTATTAAACGTTTAACAATCTTACAACTGAACAGCGGACATCGGCCGCTCACATTAAAAGCAATCTTTCATTATTGTTTTTCTTTACGGTCTGATCCTGAATGACGGGATTGCAGCCTTTGTGTCTCAGTTCTGTACTATGGTTTATGACGCTGACTGTCTTAAACGTTCCCTTTTTCAGGCCCTTAAGTTGAGAGACTCCTGCAACTGCTCTGAGCTCCCCTCTGTCGACCCAAGGTACATTTTTGAGTTGAGTGTGAAGCATCTGCTCCAGACCCAAAGGGGCCGCGATGGACAAGCGATCGCCGGAGAACTGGTGCCTGTCCAGGTGGATGACCGAGTCCCTCTCGTTTCCGCAGTCACAGCGATTTAATGGATTATTCAGCATTTCACGACTCTCCGTCTGGAATGGGAAATGTTTGACAACATTGAGCGTTGCCCGGGATGGTCTGTCTTACACAACATTACATTGACGGTTCTGCGTGTTTCTCTCCTGGCTGTGGCTTTATAGAAACATCTTCTAGTGTTTTCTACTAATATATTTTATACAGTGGTCATCTTTTTAAGGCGGCTACTGCGCCTCCATCCAAGGACCGTTTTGAAGCGGGTTTTTTAATGAAATGGTGTGCGGGTAATTTTCTGTGACGCTCTAACCCAGGGGTGGGCAACATTATTGTCTTTCAGCGCCAGGTGCTCAACATTACAAACCAAGATAATTTAGGGTTCTCACCGCCCTTTCAGCCTATACATACATATATATATATATATATATAAGTAATAGATGGGTCCTAATATTGGGGGTCATTCCGAGTTGATCGCTAGCTGCGTTGTTTTTAGCGCATCGATCAGGCTAAAAATCGGCATTTCTGCCCATGCGTATGCCCCGCAATGCGCAGGTGCGTCGTACGAGTACAGTGAGCATTGTGGGTTTGCACAGAGTCTAACGAAGATTCCAGTCACACGGCCGAACGCAGGAAGATTGACATGAAGTGGACGTTTCTGGGTGTCAACGGACCGTTTTCAGGGAGTGCTTCGAAAAACGCAGGCGTGGCAGAAGAAACAGGTGTGGCTGGGCGTTCGCTGTCAAAAAGCCACACCGTTCATTAAATAGGTCCTGTCGAATCCATTCCGACAAATTCATGTCGGAATGGATCCGACTTTAATTGAATATCGCTGCAACGGCATTAATTGCAGCCTGAGTCCCTTTTGGTTGTGCGCACGCGTAGTGGCCGCACTGCGCGTGCGCACACGGTGAGATGAGAAACCTCTACCTGATTGATAGGTGGAGCGGGAGGGGGCGTGCCAACGGCGTTGAATGGGGGGCGCGGTCCGGACAACGCAGGCAAGTCCACACTGTTGCTGGGGCAAGCCGTCTGCCTGCGTGACGTCACGGGCAGCCACTGCGAGTCGCCTGCCTTTCGCACCAGTGCGGGGAAGAGGGGGGAGGTAGGGCCTGACATGTGAGGCGGACTAGCCCTGTGCTGGGTGGGCGTCACCTGCATCTCAGAGAAACTGGTGATAGAGGTGTTAAATTTAGCACATCTACTGCTCGTGAAAAAGCAGCATTTTAATGCGCCAGGAAGCCGTGACATCACTGCAGCACAGCGTAATGCTTTTCTGTTGTAGCCAGCTCCAGGTTTCTATGTTCAGGCTGCGTTGTGCGTTGTCAGAGACCGGGCATAGGACGCACGTGCTGCCATCCCTGTGTTGGATACACCAGTATATACAGCTTTGTTTCACATCCAAGGGCAACAACAATACACAAATCTAAATATGTGGCTGGTAAGCAAGGATGTTGTGAATAAATTGCAGGACGGTGCTTAAAAGCGAAGCCAACGTCCAAACATCCATGCAAGAGAAATAATTGCAGAAATATCCGCAGCACCTTGAGAAAGGGGAGATATAAAATAATAAATACCCTTCCCCAAATAACAGCGGAGATATGTCAATGCACATGACACTTTCATATATTGGAATGTTGATTTTTAATCTTTCCTTGGACAAGACAGGCCCACTCACTTATGTACTGTCTTTGTTGCTCACTACACCGTGCCATATTTCTCAGTCAGTCAACCCTCACCGCTGACTTCCCCAGTTACTGAGTCACTGGTTGTATTTTAAATAAAAAATAAAATAATAGACTGTGCTGTATATTTTCATTCTTAGATGCTCTGTACAGCACAGTACATCTTATTTTCTCTGACGTCCTAGTGGATGCTGGGAACTCCGTAAGGACCATGGGGAATAGCGGCTCCGCAGGAGACTGGGCACAACTAAAGAAAGCTTTAGGACTACCTGGTGTGCACTGGCTCCTCCCTCTATGACTCTCCTCCAGACCTCAGTTAGAATTTTGTGCCCGGCCGAGCTGGATGCACACTAGGGGCTCTCCTGAGCTCTTAGAAAAGAAAGTTATATTTAGGTTTTTTATTTTCAGTGAGATCTGCTGGCAACAGACTCACTGCTACGAGGGACTTAGGGGAGAGAAGCGGACCTACCTGCTTGCAGCTAGCTTGGGCTTCTTAGGCTACTGGACACCATTAGCTCCAGAGGGATCGAACACAGGCCCAGCCTCGGTCGTCCGGTCCCGGAGCCACGCCGCCGTCCCCCTTGCAAAGCCAGAAGCAAGAAGATGTTCCTGAAAATCGGCGGCAGAAGACTTCGGTCTTCATTAAGGTAGCGCACAGTACTGCAGCTGTGCGCCATTGCTCCCTATGCACACCACACACTCCGGTCACTGATGGGTGCAGGGCGCTGGGGGGGGGGGCGCCCTGGGGCTGCAATAAGAGTACCTTACTGGCAAAATAACACATAATATAGTCATTAAGACTATATATGTGTAAAATCCCCTGCCATATATTCCATAAAAAAGTGGGAGAAGCCCGCCGAGAAAGGGGCGGGGCTATCTCCCTCAGCACACTGGCGCCATTTCCTCTCACAGCTCCGCTGGAAGGATGCTCCCAAGGCTCTCCCCTGCAGTTTCCAGACTTCATAGGGTAAAAAAGAGAGGGGGGGGGCACTAAATTTAGGCGCAGTATCTGTATATTAATAGCAGCTATAAGGGAAAAATCACTGTATGTATAGTGTGAATCCCTACATTATATATAGCGCTCTGGTGTGTGCTGGCATACTCTCTCTCTGTCTCCCCAAAGGACTTTGTGGAGTCCTGTCCTCAGTCAGAGCATTCCCTGTGTGTGTGCGGTGTGTCGGTACGGCTGTGTCGACATGTTTGATGAGGAGGCTTATGTGGAGGCGGAGCAGGTGCCGATAAATGTGATGTCACCCCCTGCGGGGTCGACACCTAAGTGGATGGATATGTGGAAGGAATTACGCGACAGTGTCAACTCCTTACATAAAAGGTTTGACAACATAGCAGATGTGGGACAGCCGGCTTCTCAGCCCGTGCCTGCCCAGACGTCTCAAAAGCCATCAGGGGCTCTAAAACGCCCGCTACCTCAGATGGCAGACACAGATGTCGACACGGATACTGAATCCAGTGTCGACGATGATGAGACTAGTGTACATTCCAATAGAGCCACCCGTTACATGATTACCGCAATGAAAAATGTGTTGCATATTTCTGATATTACCCCAGGTACCACAAAAAAGGGTATTATGTTTGGGGAGAAAAAACTACCACTGGTTTTTCCCCCTTCTGATGAATTAAATGAAGTGTGTGAAGAAGCGTGGGCTTCCCCCGATAAGAAACTGGTAATTTCTAAAAAGTTACTAATGGCGTACCCTTTCACGCCAGAGGACAGGTCACGTTGGGAGACATCCCCTAGGGTGGATAAAGCGCTCACACGTCTGTCAAAGAAGGTGGCACTACCGTCTCCGGACACGGCCGCCTTAAAGGAACCTGCAGATAGAAAGCAGGAGGCTATCCTGAAGTCTGTATATACACACTCAGGCATTATACTGAGACCAGCTATTGCTTCAGCATGGATGTGCAGTGCTGCAGCTGCGTGGTCAGATTCCCTGTCAGAAAACATTGATACCTTAGACAGGGACACTATATTGCTAACCGTAGAGCACATTAAAGACGCAGTCTTATACATGAGAGATGCACAGAGGGATATTTGCCGGCTGGCATCTAAAATAAACGCAATGTCCATTTCTGCCAGGAGAGGATTGTGGACTCGGCAGTGGACAGGTGATGCTGATTCTAAAAGGCACATGGAAGTTTTGCCTTGCAAGGGTGAGGAGTTGTTTGGGGATGGTCTCTCGGACCTCGTTTCCACAGCTACAGCTGGGAAATCAGCATTTTTACCCCATGTTCCCTCACAGCCAAAGAAAGCACCGTATTATCAGGTACAGTCCTTTCGGCCCCAGAAAGGTAAGCGGGTTAAAGGCGCGTCCTTTCTGCCCAGAGGCAGAGGTAGGGGGAAAAAGCTGCAGCATACAGCCAGTTCCCAGGAACAAAAGTCCTCCCCCGCTTCATCTAAGTCCACCGCATGACGCTGGGGCTCCACAGGCGGAGCCAGGTACGGTGGGGGCCCGTCTCAAGAACTTCAGCGACCAGTGAGCTCGCTCACGGGTGGATCCCTGGATTCTACAGGTAGCATCTCAGGGGTACAAGCTGGAATTCGAGACGTCTCCCCCTCGCCGTTTCCTCAAATCTGCCTTGCTGACGGCTCCCTCGGACAGGGAGGCAGTGCTGGAGGCAATTCACAAGCTGTATTCGCAGCAGGTGATAGTCAAGGTACCCCTCCTTCAACAGGGACGGGGTTACTATTCCACAATGTTTGTGGTACCGAAACCGGACGGTTCGGTGAGACCCATCTTAAATTTAAAATCCTTGAACACTTATATACGAAGGTTCAAGTTCAAAATGGAATCGCTCAGGGCGGTTATTGCAAGCCTGGACGAAGGGGATTTCATGGTATCACTGGACATCAAGGATGCTTACCTGCATGTCCCCATTTACCCCCCTCACCAGGAGTACCTCAGATTTGTGGTACAGGACTGTCATTACCAATTCCAGACGTTGCCGTTTGGTCTGTCCACGGCACCGAGGGTATTTACCAAGGTAATGGCAGAGATGATGATACTCCTTCGAAAAAAGGGAGTTATAATTTTCTCTAACGTCCTAAGTGGATGCTGGGGACTCCGTAAGGACCATGGGGAATAGCGGCTCCGCAGGAGACTGGGCACATCTAAAGAAAGCTTTAGGACTATCTGGTGTGCACTGGCTCCTCCCCCTATGACCCTCCTCCAAGCCTCAGTTAGATCTCTGTGCCCGAACGAGAAGGGTGCACACTAGGGGCTCTCCTGAGCTTCTTAGTGAAAGTTTTAGTTTAGGTTTTTTTATTTTCAGTGAGACCTGCTGGCAACAGGCTCACTGCATCGAGGGACTAAGGGGAGAAGAAGCGAACTCACCTGCGTGCAGAGTGGATTGGGCTTCTTAGGCTACTGGACATTAGCTCCAGAGGGACGATCACAGGCCCAGCTTGGATGGGTCCCAGAGCCGCGCCGCCGGCCCCCTTACAGAGCCAGAAGGCAGAAGAGGTCCGGAAAATCGGCGGCAGAAGACGTCCTGTCTTCAACAAGGTAGCGCACAGCACTGCAGCTGTGCGCCATTGCTCTCAGCACACTTGACACTCCGGTCACTGAGGGTGCAGGGCGCTGGGGGGGGCGCCCTGAGACGCAATAATAAACACCTTGGATGGCAAAAAAATGCATCACATATAGCTCCTGGGCTATATGGATGCATTTAACCCCTGCCAAAATACATAAAAAAACGGGAGATAAGGCCGCCGATAAGGGGGCGGAGCCTATCTCCTCAGCACACTGGCGCCATTTTCCCTCACAGCTCCGTTGGAGGGAAGCTCCCTGGCTCTCCCCTGCAGTCACTACACTACAGAAAGGGTTAAAAAAGAGAGGGGGACACAAATTAGGCGCAGTATTAACTATACAGCAGCTATAAGGGGAAAAACACTTATATAAGGTTATCCCTGTATATATATAGCGCTCTGGTGTGTGCTGGCAAACTCTCCCTCTGTCTCCCCAAAGGGCTAGTGGGGTCCTGTCCTCTATCAGAGCATTCCCTGTGCGTGTGCTGTATGTCGGTACTTTTGTGTCGACATGTATGAGGAGAAAAATGATGTGGAGACGGAGCAGATTGCCTGTAATAGTGATGTCACCCCCTAGGGGGTCGACACCTGAGTGGATGAACTGTTGGAAGGAATTACGTGACAGTGTCAGCTCTGTATAAAAGACAGTGGTTGACATGAGACAGCCGGCTACTCAGCTTGTGCCTGTCCAGACGTCTCATAGGCCGTCAGGGGCTCTAAAGCGCCCGTTACCTCAGATGGCAGATATAGACGCCGACACGGATACTGACTCCAGTGTCGACGGTGAAGAGACAAATGTGACTTCCAGTAGGGCCACACGTTACATGATTGAGGCAATGAAAAATGTTTTACACATTTCTGATAATACGAGTACCACCAAAAAGGGGTATTATGTTCGGTGAGGAAAAACTACCTGTAGTTTTCCTGAATCTGAGAAATTAAATGAGGTGTGTGATGATGCGTGGGTTTCCCCCGATAACAACTGATAATTTCTAAAATGTTATTGGCATTATATCCTTACCCGCCAGAGGTTAGGGTGCGTTGGGAAACACCCCCTAGGGTGGATAAAGCGCTCACACGCTTGTAAGGGCTCTATCCTCTCCTGAGATGGCCGCCCTTAAGGATCCTGCTGATAGAAAGCAGGAGGGTATCCTAAAATGTATTTACACACATACTGGTGTTATACTGCGACCAGCAATCGCCTCAACCTGGATGTGCAGTGCTGGGTTGGCGTGGTCGGATTCCCTGACTGAAAATATTGATACCCTAGATAGGGACAGTATATTTTTGCCTATAGAGCATTTGAAAGATGCATTTCTATATATGAGTGATGCACAGCGGAATATTTGCCGACTGGCATCAAGTCTAAGTGCGTTGTCCATTTCTACCAGTAGAGGGTTATGGACACGTCAGTGGTCAGGTGATGCGTATTCCAAACGGCATTTGGAAGTATTGCCTTATTAAGGGAGGAGTTATTTGGGGTCGGTCTTTCAGACCTGGTGGCCACGGCAACAGCTGGGAAATCCACGTTTGTACCCCAGGTCGCCTCTCAACATGAGAAGACGCCGTATTATCAGGCGCAGTCTTTTCGTGGATAAGCGGGCAAAAGGTTCCTCATTTCTGCCCCGTGACAGAGGGAGAGGAAAAAGGCTGCAGAAATCAGCCAGTTCCCAGGAACAGAAACCCTCTCCCGCCTCTGCCAAGCCCTCAGTATACGCTGGGGCTTTACAAGCAGAATTAGGCACGGTGGGGGGCCCGTCTCAATGAATTTCAGCGCGCAGTGGGCTCACTCGCAAGTAGACCCCTGGATCCTTCAGGTGATATCTCAGGGGTACAAATTAGAATTCGAGACGTCTCCCCCTCGCCGTTTCCTAAAGTCGGCTTTACCGATGTCTCCTTCTGACAGGGAGACAGTTTTGGAAGCCATTCACAAGCTGTATTCCCAGCAGGTGATAATCAAGATACCCCTCCTGCAACAGGGAACGGGGTATTATTCCACACTGTTGTGGTACCGAAGCCGGACGGCTCGGTGAGACCGATTCTAAATCTAAAATCTTTGAACACTTACATACAGAGGTTCAAATTCAAGATTGAGTCACTCAGAGCAGTGATTGCGAACCTGGAAGAAGGGGACTACATGATGTCTCGGGACATCAAGGATGCTTACCTTCATGTCAAAATTTACCCTTCTCACCAAGGGTACCTCAGGTTTATGGTACAGAACTGTCACTATCAGTTCAGACGCTGCCGTATGGATGGTCCACGGCACCCCGGGTCTTTACCAAGGTAATGGCCGAAATGATGATATTCCTTCAAAGGAAGGGAATTTTAGTTATCCCTTACTTGGACGATTCCCTGATAAGGGTAAGATCCAGGGAACAGTTGGAGGTCGGTGTAGCACTATCTCAGGTAGTGTTGCTGCAGCACGGTTGGATTCTCAATATTCCAAAATCGCAGCTGGTTCCGACGACTTGTCTTCTGTTCCTAGGGATGATCCTGGACACAGTCCAGAAAAAGGTGTTTCTCCCGGAGGAGAAAGCCAGGGAGTTATCCGAGCTAGTCAGGAACCTCCTAAAACCGAGCCAAGTCTCAGTGCATCAATGCACAAGGGTTCTGGAAAAAATGGTGGCTTCCTACGAAGCAATCCCATTCGGCAGATTCCACACAAGAACTTTCCAGTGGGACCTGCTGGACAAATGGTCCGGGTCGCATCTTCAGATGCATCAGCGGATAACCCTGTCACCAAGGACAAGGGTGTCCCTCCTGTGGTGGTTGCAGAGTGCTCATCTTCTAGAGGGCCGCAGATTCGGCATTCAGGACTGGGTCCTGGTAACCACGGATGCCAGCCTGCGAGGCTGGGGAGCAGTCACACAGGGAAGGAATATCCAGGACTTATGGTCAAGCCTGGAGACATCACTTCACATAAATATCCTGAAGCTAAGGGACATTTACAATGCTCTAAGCTTAGCAAGACCTCTGCTTCAAGGTCAGCCGGTGTTGATCCAGTCGGACAACATCACGGCAGTCACCCACGTAAACAGACAGGGTGGCACAAGAAGCAGGAGGGCAATGGCAGAAGCTGCAAGGATTCTTCGCTGGGCGAAAAATCATGTGATAGCACTGTCAGCAGTATTCATTCCGGGAGTGGACAACTGGGAAGCAGACTTCCTCAGCACGACCTCCACCCGGGAGAGTGGGGACTTCACCCAGAAGTCTTCCACATGATTATAAACCGTTGGGAAAAACTCGACAGGTATTGCGCCAGGTCCAGGGACCCTCAGGCAATAGCTGTAGACGCTCTGGTAATACCGTGGGTGTACCAGTCAGGGTATGTGTTCCCTCCTCTGCCTCTCATACCCAAGGTACTGAGATTGATAAGATGGAGAGGAGTAAGCACTATATTCGTGGCTCCGGATTGGCCAAGAAGGATTTGGTAACCGGAACTTCAAGAGATGCTCACGGAGGATCCGTGGCCTCTACCTCTAAGAAGGGACCTGCTCCAGCAAGGACCCTGTCTGTTCCAAGACTTACCGCGGCTGCGTTGACGGCATGGCGGTTGAACGCCGGATCATGAAGGAAAAAAGGCATTCCGGATGAAGTCATCCCTATCCTGATCAAAGCCAGGAAGGATGTAACCGCAAAAACATTATCACCGCAATTGGCGAAAATATGTTGCGTGGTGCGAGGCCAGTAAGGCCCGACGGTGGAAATTCAACTGGGTCGATTCCTACATTTCCTGCAAACAGGAGTGTCTATGGGCCTGAAATTGGGGTCCATTAAGGTTCAAATTTCGGCCCTGTCAATTTTCTTCCAAAAAGAACTAGCTTCAGTCCCTGAAGTTCAGACGTTTGTAAAAGGGGTACTGCATATACAGCCTCCTTTTGTGCCTCCAGTGGCACTTTGGGATCTCAATGTAGTTTTGGGTTCCAAAAGTCACATTGGTTTGAACCACTTAAATCTGTGGAGTTAAAATATCTCACATGGAAAGTGGTCATGCTGTTGGCCCTGGCCTGGGCCAGGCGCGTGTCAGAATTGGCGGCTTTATCCTGAAAAAGCCCTTATCTGATGTTCCATTCGGACAGGGCGGAATTGAGGACTCGTCCTCAGTTTCTCCCTAAGGTGGTTTCAGCGTTTCACCTGAACCAACCTATTTGTGGTGCCTGCGGCTACTAGGGACTTGGAGGACTCCAAGTTGCTAGACGTTGTCAGGGCCCTGAAAATATATGTTTCCAGGAGGGCTGGAGTCAGGAAATCTGACTCGCTGTTTATCCTGTATGCACCCAACAAGCTGGGTGCTCCTGCTTCTAAGCAGACTATTGCTCGTTGGATTTGTAGTACAATTCAGCTTGCACATTCTGTGGCAGGCCTGCCACAGCCAAAAATCTGTAAATGCCCACTCCACAAGGAAGGTGGGCTCATCTTGGGCGGCTGCCCGAGGGGTCTCGGCTTTACAACTTTGCCGAGCAGCTACTTGGTCAGGAGCAAATACGTTTGTAAAATTATACAAAATTGATATCCTGGCTGAGGAGGACCTGGAGTTCTCTCATTTGGTGCTGCAGAGTCATCCGCACTCTCCCGCCCGTTTGGGAGCTTTGGTATAATCCCCATGGTCCTTACGGAGTCCCCAGCATCCACTTAGGACGTTAGAGAAAATAAGAATTTACTTACCGATAATTCTATTTCTCATAGTCCGTAGTGGATGCTGGGCGCCCATCCCAAGTGCGGATTGTCTGCAATACTTGTACATAGTTATTGTTACAAAAATCGGGTTATTATTGTTGTGAGCCATCTTTCAGAGGCTCCTCTGTTATCATGCTGTTAACTGGGTTCAGATCACAGGTTATACGGTGTGATTGGTGTGGCTGGTATGAGTTTTACCCGGGATTCAAAATCCTTCCTTATTGTGTACGCTCGTCCGGGCACAGTATCCTAACTGAGGCTTGGAGGAGGGTCATAGTGGGAGGAGCCAGTGCACACCAGATAGTCCTAAAGCTTTCTTTAGATGTGCCCAGTCTCCTGCGGAGCCGCTATTCCCCATGGTCCTTACGGAGTCCCCAGCATCCACTACGGACTATGAGAAATAGAATTATCGGTAAGTAAATTCTTATTATCCCGTACTTGGACGATCTCCTTATAAAGGCGAGGTCCAGGGAACAGTTGCTGATCGGAGTAGCACTAGCTCGGGCAGTGCTACAACAGCACAGCTGGATCCTGAACATTCCGAAGTCGCAGCTGGTTCCTACAACGCGTCTACTGTTCCTGGGGATGGTTCTCGACACAGAACAGAAAAAAGTGTTTCTCCCGGAGGAGAAGGCCAAGGAGTTGTCATCTCTAGTCAGAAACCTCCTAAAACCAAAACAGGTGTCGGTGCACCACTGCACGCGAGTCCTGGGAAAGATGGTGGCTTCTTACGAAGCAATTCCATTCGGAAGGTTCCATGCAAGGATCTTTCAGTGGGATCTGTTGGACAAGTGGTCCGGATCGCATCTTCAGATGCATTGCCTAATAACCCTGTCTCCGAGGACCAGGGTGTCTCTGCTGTGGTGGCTGCAAAGTGCTCATCTTCTAGAGGGCCGCAGATTCGGCATACAGGACTGGATCCTGGTGACCACGGATGCCAGCCTTCGAAGTTGGGGGGCAGTCACACAGGGAAAAAATTTCCAAGGACAATGGTCAAGTCAGGAGACTTCCCTACACATAAATATTCTGGAACTAAGGGCCATTTACAATGCCCTAAGTCAGGCAAGACCCCTGCTTCAACACCAGCCGGTGCTGATCCAGTCAGACAACATCACGGCGGTCGCCCATGTAAACCGACAGGGCGGCACAAGAAGCAGGATGGCGATGGCAGAAGCCACAAGGATTCTCCGATTGGCGGAAAATCATGTGTTAGCACTGTCAGCAGTGTTCATTCCCGGAGTGGACAACTGGGAAGCAGACTTTCTCAGCAGACACGACCTCCACCCGGGAGAGTGGGGACTTCATCCAGAAGTCTTCCAAATGATTGTACAACATTGGGAAAGGCCACAGGTGGACATGATGGCGTCCCGCCTCAACAAAAAGCTAAAAAGATATTGCGCCAGGTCAAGGGCCCCTCAGGCGATAGCTGTGGACGCTCTGGTAACACCATGGGTGTACCAGTCGGTGTATGTGTTCCCTCCTCTGCCTCTCATACCCAAGGTACTGAGAATAATAAGAAGGAGAGGAGTAAGAACTATACTCATTGTTCCGGATTGGCCAAGAAGGGCTTGGTACCCAGAACTTCAAGAAATGATCTCAGAGGACCCATGGCCTCTGCCGCTCAGACAGGACCTGCTGCAGCAGGGGCCCTGTCTGTTCCAAGACTTACCGCAGCTGCGTTTCACGGCATGGCGGTTGAACGCCGGATCCTGAAGGAAAAGGGCATTCCGGAGGAAGTTATCCCTACGCTAATTAAAGCTAGGAAAGAAGTGACCGCAAACCATTATCACCGCATATGGCGGAAATATGTTGCGTGGTGTGAGGCCAGGTAGGCCCCAACGGAGGAATTTCAGCTAGGTCGATTTCTGCACTTCCTACAGTCAGGGGTGACTATGAGCCTAAAATTGGGTTCCATTAAGGTCCAGATTTCGGCTCTATCGATTTTCTTCCAAAAAGAACTGGCTTCACTACCTGAAGTTCAGACATTTGTTAAGGGAGTGCTGCATATTCAGCCCCCTTTTGTGCCCCCAGTGGCACCTTGGAATCTCAACGTGGTGTTGGATTTCCTAAAGTCGCATTGGTTTGAACCACTTAAAACCGTGGAACTAAAATATCTCACGTGGAAAGTGGTCATGCTGTTGGCCTTGGCTTCGGCCAGGCGTGTGTCAGAATTGGCGGCTTTGTCTTGTAAAAGCCCTTATCTGATTTTCCATATGGATAGGGCGGAATTGAGGACTCGTCCCCAATTTCTCCCAAAGGTGGTTTCAGCGTTTCATTTGAACCAGCCTGTTGTGGTGCATGCGGCTACTCGTGACTTGGAGGACTCCAAGTTGCTGGACGTAGTCCGGGCCCTAAAAATCTATGTTTCCAGGACAGCTGGAGTCAGAAAGACTGACTCGCTATTTATCCTGCATGCGCCCAACAAGTTGGGTGCGCCTGCTTCAAAGCAGACTATTGCTCGCTGGATCTGTAGCACGATTCAACTTGCACATTCTGCGGCTGGACTGCCGCATCCTAAATCTGTAAAAGCCCATTCCACGAGGAAGGTGGGCTCTTCTTGGGCGGCTGCCCGAGGGGTCTCGGCTTTACAACTTTGCCGAGCTGCTACTTGGTCGGGGTCAAACACATTTGCTAAATTCTACAAGTTTGATACCCTGGCTGAGGAGGACCTAGAGTTCGCTCATTCGGTGCTGCAGAGTCATCCGCACTCTCCCGCCCATTTGGGAGCTTTGGTATAATCCCCATGGTCCTTACGGAGTTCCCAGCATCCACTAGGACGTCAGAGAAAATAAGATTTTACTCACCGGTAAATCTATTTCTCGTAGTCCGTAGTGGATGCTGGGCGCCCGTCCCAAGTGCGGATTGTCTGCAATACTTGTATATAGTTATTGTTTAACTAAAGGGTTATTGTTGAGCCATCTGTTGAGAGGCTCAGTTATATTTCATACTGTTAACTGGGTATAGTATCACGAGTTATACGGTGTGATTGGTGTGGCTGGTATGAGTCTTACCCGGGATTCAAAATCCTTTCCTTATTGTGTCAGCTCTTCCGGGCACAGTATCCTAACTGAGGTCTGGAGGAGGGTCATAGAGGGAGGAGCCAGTGCACACCAGGTAGTCCTAAAGCTTTCTTTAGTTGTGCCCAGTCTCCTGCGGAGCCGCTATTCCCCATGGTCCTTACGGAGTTCCCAGCATCCACTACGGACTACGAGAAATAGATTTACCGGTGAGTAAAATCTTATTTACTATGTTAACTTCCAAGTGGCTGAGCTTGTAAAACTGCTCTATTAGAAAAACTGAGATAGTGAAATAAATGACAGGGCCGGTGCTAAAGTGGAAGGAGGGTGGGCAATCTGGCTGCATCTCACTGTTTCCACCATGCAGATTGATCTTCCACGGGCCGTTTCAAGGACTGTGAAGTGTGTTGGCATGCGCTAGCCAAGATGTGATAATAAGCTGGGTGGGTCCGCACTGGGTGCAGGACGGTGCCATCTTTTTGGTGCTGTTATTTTCAATCACAGATTGGCCCAGATTTATCAAGCCTTGGAGAGTGATAAATTGCACGTTGATAAAGTATCAACCAATCAGCTCCTAACTGTCATGTTTCAGGCTGTGCTTGAAAAATGACAGTTAGGAGCTGATTGGCTGGCATTTCATCCCTGTGCAAGTTATCACTGTGCAAGGCTTGATAAATATGGGCCTTAGTATAGTAACCACAGCTGAATACTAATATATGGGGGGGGGGGGGGACATTTCACATTTTCCTACAGTGAAGGATACGGCTAATTCAGGTTAAATATAAATATCACAGATATCACTATACAGCTCAGTGCTGATTGCAGCCGATATTTTTTAAAATTATTAAAAGTCTGAGAAGTTCACATTGTTCTTTGTGCTGTCGTTGTCTGTTCGTCATTTTTATGACTCCATGGGGCAGATGTATTAACCTGCAGAAGGCATAAGGAAGTGATAAACCAGTGATAAAGCAGTGTTAAGTGCAAGGTGATAACGCACCAGCCAATCAGCTCCTAACTGTTAATTTACATATGGGAGCTGATTGGCTGGTGTGTTTATCACCTTGCACTTTTTATCACTTCCTTATGCCTTCTCCAGGTTAATACATCTGCCCCCATTTGTGTTTCGCATGAGCCTTGTCCATGATAAATCTAGGAGATCCTCTAGGACTCTGGAATTTTTACAAATTTCCCAGTTCTGGTACATCCAGTAACACAACACATCCCCACCTGTATGAGTGTTCTTCTGCGTCCCCACCTGTATGAGTGTTCTTCTGCGTCCCCACCTGTATGAGTGTTCTTCTGCGTCCCCACCTGTATGAGTGTTCCTCTGCGTCCCCACCTGTATGAGTGTTCTTCTGCGTCCCCACCTGTATGAGTGTTCTTCTGCGTCCCCACCTGTATGAGTGTTCTTCTGCGTCCCCACCTGTATGAGTGTTCTTCTGCGTCCCCACCTGTATGAGTGTTCTTCTGAGTCCCCACCTGTATGAGTGTTCTTCTGAGTCCCCACCTGTATGAGTGTTCTTCTGCGTCCCCACCTGTATGAGTGTTCTTCTGTGTCCCCCACCTGTATGAGTGTTCTTCTGAGTCCCCACCTGTATGAGTGTTCTTCTGAGTCCCCACCTGTATGAGTGTTCTTCTGCGTCCCCACCTGTATGAGTGTTCTTCTGCGTCCCCACCTGTATGAGTGTTCTTCTGCGTCCCCACCTGTATGAGTGTTCTTCTGCTTCCCCTTCCATTACTGTAATGTGAAATGGGAATACACTACATTATGGAGGGAATTATGGGGCAGATGTATTAATCCCGGAGAAGTGATAAGTGGATGGTGAAAACGCTCCAGCCAATCAGCTCCAATATGTAAATTGGCAGTTAGGTGCTGATTGGCTGGCGCGTTATCACCTTCCACTAATCACTGTTTTATCACTTCTCCAGGCTTAATACATCTGCCCCCATGTTCGCAGATCACAATACTGGCTGAGGGTTCAGCTCCACTTCAGTGTTGTCCATAGCAACGCACAGTAATATCCCGGAACAGGGGCGTTGAATGTCCGTGATTTCAATCACGCTTCTGTTCTAAGAAATGTGATTGGTATCATGATTGAAGGACCTCCTGAGAACCCAGGGCACCCCACAGCGAGAGATTCAGTTTACCCGTAGCTGTATTCCTACATAGCGTTTATTCAGATATATATGGAATAAGGTTCGCAGCACTCAAGTTCGTTCCTGAGGAGCAGGTCCGCTGATCTGAGACCTCCCTCCTGTATATGATGGTAGAGATAAGAGGGGGGGGGGGGGGGTAATTTTAACAAAGGTGTACATGTATACAACAGTGTTGCATAGCAGTTTAACATGTTGAACATATTAAATGGCTGTCCTTTATGGAGAACAGTTCAGACCGTAATTCCAACAAAAAATGTGTTATGACTTTTGAACCATAATTGCTATTTAAAATCTGTTTGCAGCAATGAACTTTTCAACACATTCTGATGTTATTTGACATGTTACACAACCACTTTTACATTTGATAAGACTGACTTAGAATCAAGATGGCCGAATTCAAGATGGCGCCCATGTTCGGTACGCACCCTAAAAGATAGCCCACCTCATCCATACCTTATTGGAGTATTCAGCTTTCCCATTTCCTGCACAGTTTTTGAAACAGAAGGGTGTACTTCGACTTTTGAATTACCGTGTGTGTGTGTGTATATATGTGTGTGTGTGTATATATATATATATATATAAACACAGTATATATAATATAATGATAGTAAAAATCTATATGTTACAGATGAACTGTTCTTGTTTTCCTCCGGATTGGACTCTCCTTCCGTTTTTCTGACTGGCGAGGCTTTTGCCCAGAACATGCCCCTTTGACGAAGCTCCATGCCCATCTGACAACTGCTGAGTCATCCCAAATTTAAATGGCATCACCGCCTCCTCCCACCTCCCCAGCAAAATTCTATTTTGTATAAAAGATTTCCCTTTGAGTCGTTTTAATACAGTAGGTGGCTGTTTTTATATATTTATGCTGTAATCGTCAGATGTTCTTCAAAAGCGAAAACGCTACATCTTTCAGGTTCAAAGGAAAACAGGAGGCGTTCTCTGCAAACACTGAAAATAATCAGTACCTCTATGTAATCCCAGTGCGACTCGTTAAAACTCAGCATCTGATCCGACAACATGATGGATGATCGCAAGAGCTCTGATGCCTATCGCCAATCCATAATTATGTTACTGGTCTTTAGCATTGAGACACCCGTTACAAACGAGATTTTATTTGATCAAGAAAATGCCGGTGTAATATTTATGAGGAGGATGCTGCAATGAATATTCACAAGGATTTGGGAGTAATGAATTCCATTCCCGTCCCATACTGGACCTTCGTTAGATCACAAATACTTTACACAAGGTTACATGTAACAGAGAGACTCTTCACGTTCCAAACCAATTACTGTGACCATCAAGTGAGCTTATGTAAGCAGACGCAAAGCTCCTCTCAGAGTTTCCATATGTGCATTTTCCATCTGTGGGTATTCGAGTACTAGTGCTGATAATGGGAATCTTAAGCAATAGTAATGGTCTGAGGTTGACCAAAGTTAAGAGCTAAGCAATAATGGGGGTAATTCAGAGATGGACGCTTATTACATCATTGATTATTGGCGCCTACTGCCAGCATCACAGATCCGAGTGCAACGTCCAAAGATGCAACATTGGATCATCGATGGTCGCATCCACCGGCCATCTAGGGAAACCTAAGCTTACCCAGAATGACTGCCGGAACGCCTCTGCTGGGGGGGCAGGAAATCTATGTACAATGCTCCCGTCACACCTACAAAACGGGGAGATATGCAGCCCCACCCACCCTCACCACACCGCTTAGTCACTGTCCCTGATTGGCCTGCTGCATTCCCATGACCCACAGTAATGATGCCTATCAATGGTTCAAACCACAAATGGTGTTACATCATCGATGTGAAGTACCGATAGCACCATCAATGATAAACCATCTGATGGTCATCCCAAATTTTTTATTTTGAGGGAGATACAGTAGTTGCCCAGGTAACATGGATAGTGCTAAATTTATTTATTTATTTATTAACAGTTTCTTATATAGCGCAGCAAATTCCGTTGCGCTTTACAATTTGAAATAACAATAACAAACTGGGTGATAACAGTCATAGAGGTAGGAAGGCCCTGCTCGCAAGCTTACAATCTATATGATGATGAATATGTACAGATGTGACCTCTTACATCTTTGCACCGTGCGCTACAAGTCGCGTTACACATAACGCGTGAGTATCATTTAACTTGGTAGCGCTGTGTGTCTTTTTTTGCGTTTTGTCCGAGAAAATGCGTCTTAGACGCAAAGTAATGTAATAGGACGCACACGCAGCTTCTGCTGATTAAAATGATATGCAGTATGCCTATATTCTGTGTGTGACCGCGACTGGATCAGCATACAAGATGCACTGCTACAGTGTTTTCCTGGAAAACACTAACTTGGCACTTCGGATGCAAGGATATAAGAAGACACATGTGTAAACTGCATTTTAGTGAGTGGCAGCCTATGTAAATCAGCCTAGCGCAGAATTATTCACAGTATGAACCAGCCGGTATGAAGTCAGCCACTATGGCCTGATTCTCAGCAATGATGAAGTTCACGGAGTTGGGTCGTTTTTTGCAACTGCGCATGAGCAGAAATTCCCAAAACTCCTTTGGCGCATTCAGCCCATGGTGTGTGTGTGCACAAAGGCGCAGTGGCAATTGATAAGCACAGTATCAAATGTTGTGGGAAAGTAGGGCGGAGACTGGAAGGTGGTGAGTAACGCACGCAAAAATGCTCGGTTTCATGGGAGGGATAGTGAAAGCGACTGCGCAGGTGCAGACTTAGAGGAGGCCATACTCCCAACAAACTACACCTGCCGCAGGGCTGTGTCAATGGTGCGACCGATGGTGGTGTCTAAAGAAGCACCAACGCTATTAGTGTGTATAGACGCTGATAGTGGGCATCACAAGCCTTGTACAGTCAGGCGCACACTTGTACCCCAGCGGTAGGGCTGATACTAGCATTTGCTAAAAAATCCCAAACCAGGGGCGTATTAAGAGAGGAGGCGGCCCGTGCGCAATCTCCGTTCAGGTACTTTCTGCTCCAGCAGAGCAGTAGACTATGAGCACTAGAGTCACTAGAATACTCTAGCGCTGTCCAAGATCATAGTTCACACGAGCAGGTCTACAGGAACATGGTGGGGCGGCCATTTTTTCAGTGATTTTTCTCCAGCACATGCACGAAATGCCTGGAAAATGGTCGCAGCATCTGGTGATTTGTGCAGTGCTGTAAGCCTCCGGAAGGGTAAGTATTGAAAAAAATGAGTGCACCCATTACAGATATGCCACTGTCCCAAACGCAACAACAGCAACCGACTGAATCAGACCCTGCATGTGCAGCCATTTTCCCATGAACAGGTTACCATGGTACTGGCAGCAGCCTAGCAATTCAACAGGTCGGATGATTGGCCGTATCCAGTTTGGACACCCATTTGTGTCAACAGCCTGTTAGTCCTATGTGTGTCCACCTCAAGTAATATAAAACGGGCCTGGCAAATAATCCAGTCTAACCATAATAACCATGAGCATAAAGGTGGACTAGATATGAGAGACGTGCTATGCAACCGGAGTTTCACCAAGAAACCAGACGTTTCTCCAGGAGACCTTTCTCCTGAGGTGCAATCTGTGAGTTCCGCTGTTGCCTCACTACTCTGGACTACAGGCCTGACTGTGAGCCATACCTGAGTTTGAATGCAGAGGCATCTAGCGGGTTTTAGCAAACTGCCCATGCGCAGCAGGGTGCGTACACATCTGCACGATTCAGAGTCGTACGCATCTCGATTGTTTCTCTGCGGCCGCTGAATGGGCATTTCTGGATGGGAACAATGCAAACGCATGTAAGAGAACCGTTTGGTGGGTGTATCGTGGGCAGGTAACCATAATTACTTGTAATGCCGAGTTGTATGTATGCAAAGTGGTCGCCAAATTCAGCCGCATCTCCAGCACTTGGCACGGGCTAGTGATAACGACTGCCCTCGTGGATGCAACTAAAACATGCAAAAGACTCAGACTACAGGTGTATAGTAACATTCCGCTCACCTCAGATGTCCAGAATTGCATTTGTATTACGTACGTGGGAATCAGGCCCTATATTTGTAAACTAGAAATTAAATGGACCCCCCAGCGTCTATCTCCTCTGCCGTTCTGACTCCTCTGCCACTCCAGTCCCTGCCCCCTCTCGTCCTGTTCTTTACCCCAACCTTCCTGTTCCTCTTCATTCCTGTAGCTGCAGACATGTCACATCTAATGTATTAATGGGTCAAGAGAACAATTTGCATAGGATTCGCATCGGAGTTCTTCTGCCTGCCCTGTGCAGCACCTGGAACAGCGGGCACATGCAGAATCCCCAGCACCGCCCACACTAGAAGGGTATTGAGCAGTAAGCAGGCAAGTCTGACGTCTGGAGAGATAAATGGCCAGCTGAGACGCTGGGCGCGCACATTACCACATTTTGTGCTCCAGAGCCAATTATAAAAAGATTCAATGCATGGTACCACTAGGAAGCAAATCTATCATACTTTACTGGCACTGGAGTGTTGCAAAGTTTGACAAGCGTGCCGAGTTTACACAGGTTTAATACTTAAATGAAAATGTTTTGGGGGATTTTTTTTTCTTTCCACCGTCAGAGCTGATGCACTGCTTTGCAATGATGGATGATGCATCAGGAACGTTATCATGTGAAACATTTACCAATGCAGAGCAAACAAAGCAATTCCGTGGGCACTCCCGTGTTTACGCTGGTGACAGGAGACGGTCTGCGCATCGCCCTGGCGAGGCTCGGGTTTAAAGGGGCGGTAGCAACTACGCCACAAATGAGTAATAAGGGAGTAGGAATAAAACAATCAGTTGTCTGTAATATCCAGCGTGAATGCTATGCAGCATATAGGCGCGATGTCGGTGTGTATGCCTATTGCCGGTCTTGCGTATGCAACTGTATGCTAATACCGCTACAAGCCGTCCCTGGTGTTCCGCCCACTTCCCATGCTAGATGCAGATTTCTCCATCAGAGTGCGGCCTCCAATGTGAGCGATTAAGCCTCTGAGTTCTCAACCAGTACAACGACACGTCCGCTGCACTCCCGAACCAAGCCCACAAGGCGGACCACCACTGTATAGCAACCTCCCAGTCGTGCCTAGAAACACCCTTCTAAGACCATCCGCCGCAATCGCTACTGCGTCTCTGCATGCAGATACTGTGCAGCCTTTTATCGACTTAGGCGAATGTGCAGTTCAAAAATATCGACCATTTGTGCGACTATCAGCATTGCGTGTGACCCATAATGTTCTACATTCAATATACATGACAGAACTGCATACAGGAGGGTCCCGCGCATGCAGCGTGTTAGGTTCCGGATGCCCGCTAAGAAGCAAAAGCCGCAAAGAACCGGAACATAGGGCCTAATTCAGACCTGATCGTAGCAGAAAATTTGTTAGCAGTTGGGCAAAACCATGGCCCTCATTCCGAGTTGATCGCTCGCTAGCTACTTTTAGCAGCCGTGCAAATGCTTAGTCGCCACCCACGGGGATGTGTATTTTCGCTTTGCAGGAGTGCGCACGCCTGTGCAGCAGAGCGCCTGCAAACACATTTTGTGCAGAACAAGAGCAGCCTTGTATTTACTTATTCTGTGCGAAGATTGCTGCGACGAGTGACACGGTAATGACGTCAGATACCTGCCCAGCAAACGCCCGGCCACGTCTGCGTTTTTCCAAACACTCCCAGAAAACGGTCAGTTGCCACCCAGAAACTCCCACTTCCTGTCAATCTCCTTGCGTCCGCCAGTGCGACTGAAAGCGTCGCTAGAACCTGTGCAAAACCACAAAGCTCTTTGTACTTGTACGACGCGCGTGCGCATTGCGGTGCATACGCATGCGCAGATTAGCCCCGTTCTGCCATAATCGCTGCGCTGCGAAAAACCGTAGTGAGCGATCAACTCGTAATGAACCCCATGTGCAGTGCAGGTGGGGCAGATGTAACATGTGCAGAGAGAGTAAGATTTGGGTGGGTTATTTTGTTTCTGTGCAGGGTAAATACTGGCTGCTTTATTTTTACACTGCAATTTAGATTTCAGTTTGAACACACCCCACCCAAATCTAACTCTCTCTGCACATGTTACATCTGCCCCACCTGCAGTACACATTGGGGGTCATTCCGAGTTGATCGCTCGCTAGCTACTTTTAGCAGCCGTGCAAACGCATAGTTGCCGCCCATGGGGGAGTGTATTTTCGCTTTGCAAGTGTGCGAACGCCTGTGCAGCAGAGCGGGTACAAACACATTTTGTGCAGAACAAGACCAGCCCTGTAGTTACTTATTCTGTGCGATGATTGCAGCGACGAAGGTCCCGGAATTGACGTCAGACACTTACCCTGCGAACGGTCAGTTGACACCCATAAACTCCATCTTCCTGTCAATCTCCTTGCGATTGGCTGTGCGAATGGAATCGTCGCTAGAAGCAATGCACAGCAATGATGCTCTTTGTACCCGTACGCTGCGCATTGCGCCCCATTAGCATGCATAGTTTTGCCATTTCTTTAAATGATCGCTACGCAGCGAACATCGGCAGTTACGATCAACTCGGAATGACCCCCATGGTTTTGCCCAACTGCTAACAAATTTGCTGCTGTGATCAGGTCTGAATTAGGCCCATTGTCCTTTGTCAGCCATAGATGCAGATAGCGTGCTTACACAGTATTTGAGGTAAGCGTGTTTCTTCTTTATCACTTATACCTCCACTAGATGCCATCGTAATTCTGTATAGTGATTTACTTGCCTGGCGCCCTTCTCTGACGGTATGTGGTATAGACGATCCACAGTGTTTAGGTCGATGGTCAATAAGTTGACCCCAAATAGTCAACATTAGGTCAACAGTGGTCAAGGTCAACGAGTACAAAAAAAGTACAGGGTCAAAAGGTTGACAGCAATGGTCGACACACAAATGACCGACACTTTTTTTAGGTGAAATCTTGTATGCTTCATTATAGGTGACCACCGTCAGTAGAAACGTGTACACTTCGGGTGAGGCGGCTTGCTTTGCTCACCACAGGTCACTATTCCCAATCGTACATGTGGATAGTAGATCATAAAACATGTCGACCATTTGTGTGTCAACTATTGTCATGTCGATCTTTTGAACCTGTTGACCTTTTGAACCTGTTGACCTTAAGCGCTGTCGACCATATTGTGTCGCACTATTGATGGTCGATCTATACACTGTCAGTCTATCACCCGGATACCTCTCTGACGTCATTCTGCCATTGAAAGACCGATGAATGAACGGAACATGGAAAACGTTGAACATAGCACTCAACAAAAAGCTCCACATAGCGCAACACAGAAAGCTCCATATAGCGCAACACAGAAAAGCTTCATATAGCGCAACACAGAAAAGCTCCATATAGCGCAACACAGAAAAGCTCCACATAGCGCAACACAGAAAAGCTCCATATAGCGCAACACAGAAAAGCTCCATATAGCGCAACACAGAAAAGCTCCATATAGCGCAACACAGAAAAGCTCCATATAGCGCAACACAGAAAAGCTCCATATAGCGCAACACAGAAAAGCTCCATATAGCGCAACACAGAAAAGCTCCATATAGCGCAACACAGAAAAGCGCCACATAGTGCAACAAAGAAAAGCTCCATATAGCGCAACACAGAAAAGCTCCATATAGCGCAACACAGAAAAGCTCCATATAGCGCAACACAGAAAAGCTCCATATAGCGCAACACAGAAAAGCGCCACATAGTGCAACACAGAAAAGCTCCATATAGCGCAACACAGAAAAGCTCCATATAGCGCAACACAGAAAAGCTCCACATAGCGCAATACAGAAAAGCTCCATATAGCGCAACACAGAAAAGCTTGGTTTCCCTGGTTATGCCTTAATTATGTTGCATCCCTCCCTTTCTTGCTGACCATCCCTTGATAATTCCATTGACACTAGTTACCCATTTAGTTACTATACTATCGTTACCTGCAGACCTAGAAACCGTCTTTGATCACTCAGTATTTTGTGGTTTATAACTCCTTACTACCATGTGACACAGAAATAACAGTGGTATTCTATGCTAATGAGAGCCAGGAAGCAGGTTTAGATTAAGGGCTCTTGTGTATTCCTATCATTGGTCCTTAACCGAACTCAGACATCGGATCTAATTTACACTCTGCTGCTGTGTGCCCTCTTTTGCAGCAGTAAGATTTAGGACAGTGATGGGTAACAAGCAGCCCCCCCCCCCCCCCCTTCCCCCTTCATCTAAGCCCCCTGCTCCTTCCTGCTTTATTGTCAATATTGTTTTTATTTTATATAGCTAGTAATACTCATTTAAAATGCCTGCTGACATGTTATTGCATTCATTCTTTGCTTAAATGTATAGTTTAAATTTATTACTGAGATTAATGGTAATGTGGAGGTCAGAGGGCATTCTGTGCGGCCCCTGAGGTTGCCCATCACTGATCTAGGAGGTGCCATAGCCGCTAGTAGATCGCAGCTGCTGCTCTCATTGGTTAATAGCTGTGCCAGGCTATGCATGCTGTGCCACCACTGCCTCTGCCTCTGTAGGGATTCAGCAGCCTTCATAGATCATTACTATTACCGCCTATACTCTCTGTCCAAATTGCCGGGGCACTGTACTGGTAAGCGGTGGGGGTGGGGGGTTAGGTTTAGGCTTCGGGGTGAGGGTTAGGCTGAAGGTGGGAAAGATTAGGGTGCGGATGTTAGGGTCAGGCTGCGGGAAACGCGGGTTAGGGTTAGAGGGTTAAGGGATCAGGCTTACCTTACTTAACCACTTAACTGACAACTTTGTTTTCTAAAAACCGCTCAGAAATTGATTTTTTTTTAATGAGTGAATTAGGTGAAGAATATGTATTTAACCTTATCCAAAATGATTTAAGTGAAAAAAAACAGGATTTTGATACCTACCGGTAAATCTTTTTCTCCTAGTCCGTAGAGGATGCTGGGGTCCACTTCATGACCATGGGGTATAGACGGTTCCGCAGGAGCCATGGGCACTCCTAAGACTTTTCAATGGGTGTGAACTGGCTCCTCCCTCTATGCCCCTCCTCCAGACCTCAGTTATAGGAACTGTGCCCAGGGAGACGGACATTTCGAGGAAAGGATTTAGTTTAATACCAGTGGTGAGATACATACCAGCTCACACCTCAACCATGCCGCACAACATGGCATTCAACAGAACACACGCCAACAGGCATGAACCAATGACAGCAACATGCTGAAACTAATATAACACAACTTGTGTAACTGTAATAACAAAACTGCAGGTAAAGTATGCACTGGGACGGGCGCCCAGCATCTTCTACGGACTAGGAGAAAAGGATTTACCGGTAGGTATCAAAATCCTGTTTTCTCATACGTCCTAGAGGATGCTGGGGTCAACTTCATGCTGAATCGTACCTCTGATCCAAAGCGCAATAATCTGTTTGGAAGCAGGACACCCAATCTTGTTGGGAGCATACAGGACAAACAAAGACTCTGTTTTCCGTATTCCAGCTGTTCTAGCGACATAAATCTTCAAAGACCTAACCACATCTAGAGACTTTGACTCAGTGAACGTGTCAGTAGCCACTGGCACCACAATAGGTTGGTTTATGTGGAAAGATGAAACCACCTTTGGAAGAAAATGTTGACGAGTTCTCAACTCTGCCCTATCTTCATGGAAGATCAGGTAAGAGCTCTTGTGAGACAAGGCCCCTAATTCCGACACCCGCCGTGCGGATGCCAATGCCAAAAGCATCACCACTTTCCAAGTGAGAAACTTCAACTCTATCTCTTGTAGAGGCTCAAACCAATCCGATTGAAGGAACTGCAACACCACGTTAAGGTCCCATGGTGCCACTGGAGGCACAAATGGAGGCTGGATGTGCAGAACCCCTTTCACGAAGGTCTGAACCTCTGGAAGAGAGGCCAATTGTTTTTGGAAGAACACTGACAAGGCTGAAATTTGGACCTTGATTGACCCCAATCGGAGGCCCGCCTCCACACCAGCCTGCAGAAAATGGAGAAAAGGTCCCAACTGAAACTCTTCCGTAGGAGCCTTCTTGGATTCACACCAAGACACATATTTTCTCCAAATACGGAGGTAATGTTTCGACGTTACTCCTTTCCTGGCCTGAATAAGGGTGGGGATGACTTCCTTGGGAATACCCTTTCGGGCTAGGATCCGGCGTTCAACAGCCATGCCGTCAAACGTAGCCGCGGTAAGTCTTGATACACGCACGGCCCCTGCTGCAGCAGGTCCTCGCGAAGAGGAAGAGGCAGAGGATCTTCTATGAGCAACTCCTGAAGATCTGGGTACCAAGCCCTCCTTGGCCAGTCTGGGGCAATGAAGATTGCTCGAACCCTTGTTCTTCTTATGAACCTGAGAACTTTTGGGATCAGCGGAAGTGGAGGGAAGACATACACTGACCGGAATACCCACTGGGTCACTAGCGCATCCACTGCTATTGCTTGAGGGTCCCTAGACCGGAAACAATATTTCTGAAGCTACTTGTTGAGACGAGATGCCATCATGTCTACTTGAGGAACTCCCCAAAGACTCGTCACCTCTGCGAAGACTTCTTGGTGGAGGCCCCACTCTCCTGGATGGAGATCGTGTCTGCTGAGGAAGTCTGCTTCCCAGTTGTCTACTCCCGGAATGAAAATTGCCGACAGAGCCTTTACATGTCTTTCTGCCCAGAGGAGGATCTTCGTCACCTCTGCCATTGCCGCTCTGCTTTTCGTTCCGCCCTGCCTGTTTATGTACGCGACTGCTGTTACATTGTCCGACTGGATCTGCATGGGATGATCTTGAAGAAGATGTACCGCTTGTTGAAGGCCGTTGTAAATGGCTATCAATTCCAGCACGTTTATGTGAAGGCAGGCTTCCTGACTTGACCATTTTCCTTGGAAGCTTTCCCCCTGAGTGACAGCTCCCCAGCCTCGGAGACTTGCATCCGTGGTTACCAGGACCCAGTCCTGAATCCCGAACCTGCATCCCTCTAGTAGGTGAGAACTGTGTAGCCACCACAGGAGCGAAATCCTGGCTTTTGACGACAGGATTATCCTCCGGTGCATGTTTAGGTGAGATCCCGACCACTTGTCCAACAGGTCCCACTTGAATGGAACCTGCCAAACTGTATGGCCTCGTAGGCCGCCACCATCTTCCCCAACAATCGAATGCACTGATGGATCGACACACTTGATGGTTTCAATATCTGTTTTACCATTTTCTGGATTTCCAGAGCCTTTTCCACCTGAAGAAATACTCTCTGAACTTCGGTGTCCAGAATCATCCCGAGAAAAGGCAATCTTGTCGTTGGTTCCAACTGTGACTTTGGATAATTTATGATCCAACCGTGTTGTTGAAGTATTGACAGGGAGAGTGTGATGTTTTGTAACAACTGCTCCCTGGCTCTCGCCTTTATCAGGAGATAAGGAATTATATTGACTCCTTTTTGACGCAGGAGAACCATCATCTCCGCCATCACCTTGGTGAATACCCTCGGCGCCGTGGAGAGACCGAAAGGTAACGTCTGGAATTGGTAATGGCAATCCTGAACCGCGAATCTCAGATAAGCCTGGTGAAGAGGATAAATGGGAACATGTAGGTAAGCATCTTTTATGTCTACAGACACCATGTAATCCCCCTCCTCCAGACTGGAAATCAGTGCCCTCAGTGATTCCATTTTGAACTTGAATCGTTTCAAGTAGAGATTCAGATTTTTTAGGTTTAGGATCGGTCTGACCGAGCCGTCCGGCTTCGGAACTACAAAAAGGCTTGAATAAAACCCCTCCCCTTGTTGTGACAAAGGTACCAGGACTATGACCTGATCCTGACATAATTTTTGGATTGCCGCTGTTACTGCTTCCCTTTCCGGAAGAGAAGCTGGCAAGGTCGATTTGAAAAATCGGCATGGGGGAACGTCTTGAAACTCCAGCTTGTACCCCTGGGATACTATCTGCAAAACCCAGGGGTCCAGGCCAGACAGAATCCAACCTTGGCTGAACAGTTTGAGACGTGCCCCCACCCAAGCTGCCTCCCGCAAAGGAGCCCCAGCGTCATGCTGAAGATTTGGCAGAAGTAGGTAGACTTCTGCTCCTGGGAACCTGGAGCTGCTGTGGACTTCTTTCCCTTTCCCCTTCCCCTACCTGCAAAGAAGGGGGAACCTCTTGCTTTTTTGTATTTATTGGGCCGAAAGGACTGCATGTGCGGGTGATATGTCTTTTTTGCCGGTGCAGGTGCAGAGAGCAAAAATGTTGACTTACCTGCGGTAGCCGCCGAGACTAACGCATCCAGTCCATCGCCAAATAAGGCCTCACCTTTATATGGGAGAGCCTCCATATTTCTTTTGGAATCTGCATCCGCGTTCCACTGGCGAATCCACAACGCCCGCCAAGCCATTACTGCCTTGTTAGCGGCTTGTGAACTCAAGAGTCCAATATCTTTCATTGCTTCTAGCATGTATGTGGCAGCGTCTTTGATATTCCCTAACTTAAGGTGTATCTCATCTTAATCAATTGATGACACGCTTTCTGACCATTTTTCAATAGCGCGTCTCACCCACGCGCAAGCAATTGTGGGCCTGAGCAGCGTACCATTGGCAACATAAATGGATTTCAATGTAGTCTCCATTTTGCGGTCTGCTGGCTTCTTTAGTGAAGCTGTGCCAGGTGAAGGGAGAATTACCTTCTTTGTCAACCTGGACAGAGCACCTGTCTAACACAGCGGGTGACTCCCATTTTTCCTGTCCTCCACTGGGAAAGGAAATGCCATCTGAATTCTCTTGGGAATATGAAATTTATTTTCGGGATTCACCCACATCCCTTCAAAGAGAGTATTAAGCTTGTGGGAAGGAGGGGAAGTGACCTTGGATTTCTTTTCTTTATAGAATAAGCCTTCTCCTGAGGTACAGGAGTGGCTTCCGTGACTTCCAGAACTTCTCTTATAGCTACAATCATATATTGTATATTTTTTGCCAATTTATGATCTATTTCTCTGGAGTCACTATCGTCGACACAAGAATTAGTGTCCGTGTCGGTATCAGTATTCACAATATTCGCAAATGGTCTCTTATGTGACCCAGAGGGGTCGCCTGCAGATGGAAGAACAGAGCCCTGAAAAATCACATCTTCCACAGATTTTCTCCAGCACTCAGCATGAGATTCAGACTTATCTAAGCTCCTATTGATATGATGCATACTATCACGTATTTCTTTCATGCAGGCTCTTGGTGTGCCGGCAGCACCACCACATTACAACTCTGTGTCCCTAAAATGCCTTCCTCCGGGGAGGAGCTCCCTGCCTCAGACATGTCTTACACACATGTACAACACACACTCACAGACACACTGGGACTTATAGGGGACAGACCCACAGTAAAATCTGTCAGAGGGACACAGTTTAGGAGCAGCCAGTTCACAATCCAGCGCCAAAGAAAAAATCCCGGTGCCGCGTACTTTGTACACAGAGACAAAATTCCTGTGTCGCGTACTCCGTACACAGAAACATTTAAGCGCTATTATATTATGAATAATATGTTTTAGCACCCAGGCCCCCTCTTTTTTCACCCTGATACTTGTTCAGAAGTGTAGGAGGACCAGCTTCTTCTCTGCAGTCTGTGAATGAGAGAAAATGGCGCTGAACAGTGTACTGGCTGACTGAGGAGGAAGATCCGCCCCCACAATGGCGCGTTTCTCCTCAGAGATTTTTCACATAATATTTATGCTGGCAGGGGTAGGGCTGTGCCTTGGCATCTTATGCCCCCTTTTTTCCAGTTTACAAGGTTATTTGCTGCCCAGGGCGCCCCAGCGCCCTGCACCCTGCAGTGCCTGTGTATGTGTGGTCAGCAATGGCGCGCTGCGCTCCCGCCAGCCGCGCGGTACCTCAGCCGTCACTTTACTTGATTGAAGATCTGTCTTCTTACACTCACCTGTCTTCTGGCTCTGTGAGGGGGTGACGGCGTTCTGTGGGAGTGAGCATCTAGACACGGCTAGCGTTCAGTTCCCTTCAGGAGCTAATGGGGTCCTGTCAACCAGAAGCAGAGCCATGAAACTGTTTAGGAAGTTGGTTCCTACTTCTGACCCCCTCAGTCCCACGAAGCAGGGAGACTGTTGCCAGCAGTTCTCCCTGAAAATAAAAAACCTAACATAAGTCTTTTCAGAGAAACTCAGTAGAGCTCCCCTGGAGTGCATCCAGTCTGCCTGGGCACAATTCTAAAACTGAGGTCTGGAGGAGGGGCATAGAGGGAGGAGCCAGTTCACACCCATTGAAAAGTCTTAAGAGTGCCCATGGCTCCTGCTGAACCGTCTATACCCCATGGTCATGAAGTGGACCCCAGTATCCTCTAGGACGTATGAGAAATATATATATATATTTTTTTTATATTTGGGAAAAAAATATATATTTTCCCCAAAAAACATCGGAACATCAGTTGCCACCATTGGGAAATCGCAACCATCGGAAACATTGCGATCATCGCGGCTTTCATTTTAAAAGCCAGGGCAGCCGCAAGGTACACAGTGAGGGCTTGGGGGGGTTAATTAACACTTTCCCAGCGGCCGCTATTGTCTGCAGGCGCTTGGTGGGGGGTCCTGCCGTGCTGACCTATCAGCAGTGATCAGCAGCACGGCAAACCCTGGGGGAGGGTGCAGGGAGGCAGAGGGACCTTCCGGTCCCTCTGAGAGCTGCAGCTGCAGGAAGTTTCCCTTCCCTGCAGTTGCACACACTGTTTATTTGACTGGTCGCATCCTGTGTGACCAGGTCAGATAAAGCACTTGCTGGTGGGGTCGCATCTGATGCCACCATTCCAGGAAAGTGGTTAATAGTAGCTGTCGGGATTTTAAGCGCCGGGATGCCACTATCTGTATTTTTACAGCCGGCATCTCAAGCGCCGGGATTCAATCCAGTGTGTGATATTTGTGTGATTTGCCTGTAGTGATCAACTAGTGTGTAACTAGAGAAGAATAGACTGATCGAAGGAGGGGGCCCCAAACATGTATCTTGCCTAGGGCCCCATAAAGTCTAAACCCAGCTCTGAGTGTGACTAGTGATGTTGAGGGTGTATATATTATATATAGACATAAACTAGGTTATTGGACCCAGCATACGCTGGGTCACTTGAGTCTCCGCCCCCCACTTTGCCCCGTTCTGCCTTCCACTGATATGTCCTGAATTGTGCTGTCCACTCCCTCCCTCCCTAACTTTATGTCCTGCATTGTGCTGCATGGCCCCAACTTATCTCTATGCTCTGTACTGTACTGCACTCCGTCGAAATGTTCTGCATCAGGGGCTCACCAGGAAGATTCCTGGTAGGCATTCGTGTCTGTGGGACCTGTTTTGGGTGTTGTCATGTTGCCCCCAGTGCCCACATGACAGGCAGCCCACTGCATTGTCCCCATTCATTCTGTTAGTAGGACCTGCAGTATAGTGGGGTCCCTTGCCGGGGGCTGCAGGCTTAAATGCATCGATCAATACATGAACTAAAACTCCACTGTTTATTATTGTTAGTTAATATAACGATTGCATGTTGCACCCCAAATCTAGGAATAGGTGAGTGCTGTGGAATACTGCTTTTTGTTTATTAGATTCACTTTTTTATCTTTTTTTGTGATCACATTTTCTCATGCACCCTGTTTTAACATAATTATAGCTAGTGTCAGCTGTTCTCCAAGGTGCTTTACAACAGGTGTGTTGGTAACTGTCTCACCTATATAAGCTAAGTTGCTGTAAGCTTTGGACCAGATAGCATACCTAAAATTTAACACTAACGTTATAGCTATTTTTATGATAATTATTTTGAGCGATAGAGTAGGACCTGCAGAATAGTGGGGTCCCTTGCTGGGGGCTGCAGGCTTAAATGCATTGATCAATACATGAACTAAAACTCCAGTTTATTGCTCAACTTAATAAATATCTGCATTGCGTAATTTATTTCAGCTACTGTATATTTAGTCCAATAATAACCAAGCTTTTATAAACATTATGATTAATAAGTGACTCCAATTTAGAATCATAGAATTTTGACGGCAGATAAGAACCACTTGGCCCATCTAGTCTGCCTCTGTACATACACACACTAGGGTCATTTTTTTTACGAGTATATTTTTTTTGAGTGTTGGCGAAAACCAGAGTACCCTGAGGAAACCCACACAAACATGGGGAGAATATACAAACTCCACACAGTTAGGGCCTTTGTGGGAATCGAACCCATGACCTTAGTGCTGTGAGGCAGTAATGCTAACCAGTACATTGTTAAGGTTTCTGACACAGGAGCGGTGCCATTGTCAGAAGCAGAGTTGAGTGTGGAGTCCATAATTACAGCTTCTGGCTGGCATGCCCAGTGCCTCAGACCTCAAGTGTGGGAAGCCTCAACAAGGCTAAAGCTGCAGCCTCGATTCTAGGATCCCGAGATGAAACCAAGCACTGAAGTGCGAGTCCTGAGTGGACTAGTCGAGGACCATAAGCACAGCCTAGATTGGGCGTCTGGTTCAGTGATGAACCACTGTGCTGGATACCAGGAAGAAATTATAACCCAACACAGTAACAGCAAAACCTAGATAGAGCCTGGACCAGGGCAACTGCAGAGAGCCCTTGATTGATGCACTGCGTTTGGAATGTGTCCTGGATTCTGGTTGACTACAGGACCAGGAAAAGATGGGCACTGGTTGTGCTGAGGATCCAAGATGTCCAGGTGAGAGACCAGGCTGAAGCTGTGGCCTCAATTAGCTCTAGTGAACCGGGTTGGGTTCCAGAAGGCAGTGGATATAGCCGAGTGCTCCGGTGGATGGAAGTTCAGGTAGATGGACAACAGTTTACTGGTAATAACTGGGATTTTACTGGGTGAGATCCCGGAGCTCACCTAGCATCGGCTGCTCTAGTTGATGACCAGAAGATGGCAGTACACTATACTAGTCATCAAAGTGCAAATATTGTACACTAGCCATTAAAACTTGGCTCTGCCTGGTATACTGGTCATCAGGTGGAGTTCTGCACTATATACTGGCCAACAGATCATGGCAATGAGATGGTCACTATTGCAGACCTTTGTGTATATAGATAGTTGTGCCCATCTGTAACATTTCCGATGGCTGGAGGGGGGAGGGGCTTTCTCTCTCTTTGTATAAAATACCTCTGAAATCGCTATAGAACTGCTCACATGCAGCAATCATATTACAAAGCTCATTATGACAGCTTAGCAATTCATTGATTTTTAATGTGCTTTGGGAAATCCATCTGACCTATTTTTTCCTATCTCCATGTAAAAGCAAACACATGGAATCCCTTCCCTGCTTTAAAAGTAATAAAGCAATCAGCCTACATTAAGAAATAATACATTTCTATAATTAGTGCCCAATTTCAGCGCTTGCTCGGACCCCAGGGCAGGACGACGCTTCGGCAGACCACGGCACTGGGATAAATACTGTCTGCTGCTTCTGTAATACTCATCTGACCTCTTGAAATTTACGTAGCTCATTAGTACTGATGTGAGATTTGCTGTCTTGGTAACAATTTTCCAGTATTAAACCCAACCTGTCAGATTTTTCCTTTTAATCCTAAATTAAATATAAAATCTAGTCGCTATATCTATTATCTTTTTTGTTTTTACTTTACTTTGTGCCAAATAACTCAATGTTTATGCATAGACATGGGCCAGGGTACTGTAGGGGGCATGGTCTAATCGTGGGGGCGTGGCTGAGCAACTCTCAGCTAGGGGCCACATACCTCACCCCCATAGATCCCAGCTCTTATCGACCTCACTGAGCTCTCATTTTTAAAAGAATGAGTGGGGAGTCTTAAGGTGGGTACACACTGGTAGATATATCTGCCGATCAATTGATCGGCAGATATATCTATGGATGGATCGGGCAGTGTGTTGAGCATACACACTGCCCGATCCATCGGGGACTGAGGTCATGAACTGGGCGGGTGTGTACACATGCCCGCCCATTTCAGCTGTCAATCACCACTGGCTGTCGCAGCATGTGTACAAGTGGTCGGCTGTGCTGCGGGCCCGACGCGATACGTCTGTGAACGACGGAGTTCACAGACGTATCGACCGTACACACTGGCCGATGGACCCGCGATATATCGTCCGTTCAAGAGAACGGCTGATATATCAGCCAGTGTGTACCCACCTTTAGGGGAGGGTTTAGGGAAAGGCTGAGATGTGGGAGGCTGTATCTGCTGTAACTAGCCAACCTCAGTCATTGGCTTAATTCCGCTGCCTACCACCTAAATCTATCTAGAGTATTAGAAAAGGGATATTTTATTTTAGCTCATTATAATACTGCCTAAGAAAGGACTTGGGTTGAGTATATAAACTGGACTTTTAGTAGCAACAATACAGATCAGGGGGTGCTAAACTAGACTTTTAGTAGCTTCACTTTTGCTTGTAAATATATTTGCAAATTCATGTAACAAATATCTCTGAAATTCTATTACCAGATAGGTTCAGGTATTGTTATGGGTATTAGTCAGTGTGCTGGGGGGATACTAGGGGGAGATGGGGAGCTCCCCCCTCTCTGTTTGCTGTTTGTTTGTGACCCCTCCCCTTTTTAGCACCTGATATATTTATTTCCAGGAATGATTGAGCAGCTACCACTGTTTGTTGGCATGTGTGAGAAGGCATTGAATGGGAGCATCATTTGGAAGGCATGCTGGTCCTTGTAGTGCTAATGGGAGATCTTAGGGGTGGCTCTCAGGTAAGCTAGCCCGCAATCTGGATATAATTTTGTATGAGCCTTTATCGTGAGGCCTTACTGTAGACAAATCACATGGCCCTATGTGGGCACTGCTATTTGGTAGTGTAGGACTGCTGATATCGGCAAAGCCTTGACGCGGCTCAGCAGCTTCCCATGTATTTGCAAATTCATGTAACAAATATCACTGAAATTCTATTACCAGATAGGTTCAGGTATTGTTGCAGTTATTAGTCAGTGTGCTGGGGAGATACCGAAAGCTTATATTTTAATTTATATACAGTTGTGTGTATAACCAACACTCAGAAAGGAACACTCCCGCTGTGGGCTTGACAGTGTTGACCCCCATACATCTCCGGCCGCAAAAATGTAATATGTTAAAAATTCCCATATCCCCGATCCTGACCAAAAAAGGTCGGTATTGAGGAATCGTGATTTTTAAACATGTCTAATATTCCTGATTCCCTGACCCAGCTGTCGGGATATTGGGAAAGTGCAGTGATAAATTGCTGATGTATGGGGGCCATAACCCACGTCATTACCCCCATTTGTTTGGAGTTACCGTCCACAATGCCCAAAGGAGAGCTCTGGAACGCCAGAGACTGCAATTAGAAATTTCATATAGTTATTTCCCTTTTATGATATTTAGCAAAACCATAAAATGTTAATCCCAAGCCTTGCCAAAAACACAACATGCATATAACAAAATAAATATCACATTCGTCTTGTGGGGGCTGCAGTACATAATACACACACAATACTCGCTGCAGATTATATACTCTACCTGGGCTGCTCATTATATATTGCACAATGTGCTGGGTATTGCTTTTCGTTCCTGTAAATGACTCCTTTCTATCCAAGGGGTGTGGGGGCGATAGTATAAATTAAATGGCAGCGATTCTTTAAAAAAAAAAAAGATCAATTACATAAATATACATTATTTAATTTGAAATGACAGAAACCTTCAATTACGCCTGCTCGGGAGAAAAACAAGTCTGTGTTTGGTAGTTGTAAAAGTACCTAACAGCGGCAAAAGTGGATAATATCGGTGCATTGTGCTGGGCAGAGAACAGAGCGACGGTCTTTAACGTGTAATTATGTCATTACACCAGTTAGTGCCCTGCAGCGACGCTTAACACTAGTATTTTTTTTTTTAAATAATGGGCTGATAATGAAACGTAGACAAACCGGCGATGGATCATGGGGATAAATGCATCAGATCTACACAAGAACATTCTGTGATCAAATAACTACCAGTGACAAAATGTTTTCCAGCCTAGCCGTGTGTTTTTTCCCCCCGGTGTAGTGGAATTGGGATTGTGATAGTCATTCTTGCAACACCTGCACTGTGCCGAAATTGAATGTCAGATTTCATGCTGGGAAAAGTAGATTCTACATGTCGTGTTCGATCAATCACCGCGTCCATTGTTTAGAATGCAAAGAGGGGGTTTTTTGTCTATGAATACTGAGGAGCGTGGAGGCTTTCATATAAAATAAGAGTACAACGGGTGAAGGGCAGGAGGAAAGCGTATTGCAAGAGTGTTTTGTCTGTCTTCAAAGAGCTATTACAGACGTAAAGGTGATAATTTGCATGATTCCGCTCGCAGCGGCTTCAGCTGCACTTGCATCGTGTAAGGTTCTTGCTGCGCGGTAAACTTATTAGCAGGAGAGTATGAATTTGCAGGTGACGGACATATGGGATTTGCCATGAAGAAGGCAAAGTCATAATTACATGTGACAGGCATCTAGGAGACCTGGAGAGATGCGGAATGAGGATAATAATTATCTGTGGCAGGAAGAGGCCAATGTATCAGTCAGACAATATTCTGCCTCTTTCATATTTTCGGTTATATTTTAGGCCTACAGGATTGACTCAGGGAAAATAGCACAATCAGACTTGGGAAAGGAAGTCCGGGCGTGCGTGCGTCTGAAAGTACATCCATCTGTTTATTTAGCTGGGTTCATGTAAGAAGCTGCGTCATTGGGTCTACATACAGTAGGAAATACTGTTCTGGGTCAAGGACCATGTTTGAATGTTCTTCTGTCTTTTGAGATGCAAAATTAACAAGACCGTCCGGCAGATAAAGGGCATCTTGATTCTTGATTCAGTTCAGGAGTTGTTCAAACACTTCAAACAAAGTTTAATCTTGAAATAATGTCACAGCGTCTCCAGCGCGACGCCGCAAAAGTCAACAGTGTACATTGAAAATGAGGAACAGGCTGAAGCAGTAATGAGATGGAACGCTGGCAATACGGTACTTAAATAGGGACTATTCTAAGGGTGTGGTTTAAAAAGTCAGCAGTCAGACGTCGACATATACATTAGGTTCAAATGTCGACATTCACAAATGTCAAAATGTTGAAGTGTTTATATTGTTCCCATTTAACATGTCGGCACCATAATGAGTTTTTTGCTTTTTTTTTTTAACCTAATCCCTATGATAACACAAAAATGCACTGTCGACATTCTGATGTCAACATGTTGAAATGTAGACATTTTGACCTTGTTGACATTTGTGAATGTCGACATGTTTACATGTGGCCTAAAGTATTGGTCGACATTCAGAACCTGAAGACATTTTGGTGCTGACATTCTGACGACGGGATATCCTATTCTAAAATGTAGTTTAAAGGCGTTGTCCTTCTTCAGAAGACTTTTATTTTTACTTAATTTGGTTTTTGAGTAAGGTTGTTGTTATATCATCCACAACAGGATAACTTTATAAAAACACTCCGGTTCTTATTTGGGACTCGTTGGCAGCTGCGGCAACTTGCACCCGAACAGAATTTATATTCAGGGGCATGTTATGTGAGCAGGGATGTTGGAAGGGTACAAGGCGCTCCTGGGGAACTTGATGCCCCATACTTTGCTGTTCTTGTACAAGGGTCACCAGGCAAGGGGGTACATTTACTAAGATGGGAGTTCTATTTAAGATGGGATGTTGCCCATGGCAACTAATCAGAATCTACTTCTCATTTATCTAGCACCTTCTAGAAGATAATACCTGAAATCTGATTGGTTGCTATTGGCAACATCCCATCTGAAATAGAACTCCCATCAGTAAATTTACCCCAAGGAGTGTGTTCACTGATCTCGTTACAATTTGTGTTTTTATTTACATGTGGAGGTGTAGGAGCCCTCACTCTGATCGACCCTTACCAGGTACAGGATGAGTTTGTCCATGGGAAACTTACATTATGTTATCTCTGCAGAGGCCAAATTCCAATCTGTAAGGAATGGAACAACTGAAGGAAAGTGACTGTGCAGCTCTGTACAAATAAAATGCAGCTGCAGCAGCGCGAGCCGTCTGTAGGAGATAGAGGCCTCCTGCATACATCTGCAATGCTAGCCAACCCATAGGTGCCGTCCAGTCCCCCGCGCTCTGACTTATTAGTGGCGAGCGGCTGTCGGCTAGCATATTCTCTTCTTGGGAGTGTGGTGCTGGGCTATTATATCGTGCCCTGACGTGGGGGCACCAAGGGCACTGAATGAGTGACATTATACCCTGGAGGTTTGTAACCACTCACCATTGTGTGTGATACTTACCTACTCTCCTGTATATTCTCACTGCTGGGAGAGCATGTAACCCCCCCTCCCCGTCCTGAGGGAGCAATGGTGTGATTCTCAGCAAATTGCCTCATCATAGCCCCACTCCCTCAGCATGCAACCCGCCTCGACCTATGCCATTGCCTCATGCAGCTCCTTTCAGAGAAAGATAAATAAACATGTTTGGGCCTATGTGCAGAACGGCTCCTATGTGATGGCACTCAGTGCCCCCTAAGCTGCATCCTGACTGACTGACAACCCCCTGAGCAGTAAGATGCACTGCTTAAAGTGGTCCTAGAGAGGTGGTGGAACTCACCCCCCTCCTGCTGGCGCCCATGCAATAAAAGTATTGTGCGCGCCATAAGCGCGCTCCCCAAAAAGGGGCGTGGTCACACAATAGTAATAATGCCCACAGTAGTTGCACCCCTAATACACATAATGCCCACAGTAGTAGCACCCCATAATACACAATGCCCACAGCAGTAGCACCCCTTTTACAATGCCCACAGAAGTAGTGCTCCTTATGCAATGTCCACTGTACTGGTAGTACCCACAGTGGTAGTGCCCCTTATATAAAGCCCATAGTAGTGCCCCTTATGCAATGCCCCCAGTAGTAGTGCCCCTTATGTCCCCAGGAGTGATGCCCCTTATGAAGTGCCCCCTTTACAATGCCCTCATTAGTAGTGCCCCCATTAGTAATGCCCTTAATGGTAATGGCCCTGTATAGTATTGCCCCCAGTAGTAATGTTGCCTGTAGTAATTCGCCCAGTCATTTAGCCCCCTGTAGTTTAGCCCCAGTAGTAATGCCCCTGCAGTTATGCCCCCAGTAGTTTAGCCCCCAGTGGTAATGCCCCTGCAGTTATGACCCCAGTAGTTTACCCCCACTTTAGTTTAGCCTCCCAGTGGTAATGCCCCCAGTAGTTTAGCCTCTGTAGTTTAGTCCTCATGTAGTTTGCCCCATATAGTTTAGCCCCAGCGGTAATGACCCTGTAGTTTAGCCCCTGCAGTTACGCCCCCTGTAGTTTAGCCCCCCAGTAGTAATACGAAAAGAGAAAAATTTCCAGCGCTTCACTTTGTATAAACCCAATAAAACTTTTGTTATAGACAGATTTTATGAATATATTCTTTTTATTGTTGTCACAAATTGTAAACACTTTGACAGATAAAAAATAGTATTATAAAATTTTCTACTTGTGATCACAAGAAAGCATTTATTTATAAGAATGCTTAGTGCAAATTTTAACCCACATGGACAATACACATACACATACATACATTTAGACACATATATCTATTTGTGGTAACTGTTTCTAAATCAGAGGGAGTTGACACACTTTGTAGCGGTTTACTCTACTCCCCTGTGTTATGGAATGTTTCCTACTTTCAAATGTCACTTTTTGTTGGTTTGATTTGATCATCAAATTCATAAAATCTGTCTATAACAAAAGTTTTATTGGGTTTATACAAAGTGAAGCGCTGGAAATTTTTCTCTTTTCGTAGTGCATATATCGTTTTGGGGAAGGAGTACCCCTGACAACCCTATATTTCCAATAGCAGCTACTTTGTATCCAATACTTAGAAAGAGCTGAGCGCAGCTTGCCACCACCCAAACTTTGTTGTCCCCAGTAGTAATGCCCCCAGTAGTTTAGCCCCATGTAGTAATGCCCCTGTAGTTTGCCCCCAGTAGTAATGCCCCTGTAGTTTGCCCCCTTGTAGTTTAGCCCCCCTGTAGTAATGCCCCTTGTAGTTTAGCCCCCCTGTAGTAATGCCCCTTGTAGTTTAGCCACCCTGTGTTAGGGTCTCCTGCTCAGTGCTGCCACGTCATCATGGCAACCGGGAGACAAGTGCTAGCGGAGTAACCTGAGCGTAGCTGATACTCCGGTTCGGGTCTTTTGCTGTGCAGTGGTTACAGACTCTGCACGGCAGGGGATCCGGTGCTGGTTTTTGTGCTCACAGTCTGTGAGGTCTGAGTGGGGCGTGGACAGCACCTGCTATATAAACCCTCTTCTCAGGTTAGGCAGATGCTGCTGAATCTTTGTTGGTTAGTCAGTTCCTGAAAGCTAGCTAGTACTGTGTAAACTTTGTATTTGTTTGTTGCTTACTGCAAATAGGCCTTGGGATTTGGTATTACAATCTGCCAATCCAGACCTAGCAGTAAGACTGGAGTCTTTTGCTACTCTGTGAACCTAGCAAGTTTGCGGCTGTATTCTCAGACTTGCCTGCCAAAATCCTTTCTCACTGTGCAAGGTGTTCAGGTGTCAGTTTAGTGGCAGTAAGCTGAACCAATGCACTGCAAGTGAGGACTAGGATTGTGGAGACTCTCCTTGTGTCTATTATTCCATCTCTGACCAAGGAGTTTACTGCCACACCCGTTGGTAACCCTTTAGGGTTTTGCTGTTGCCCTTAGCAACAGCATTTCGGGTTCTCTACGTATTAAATCACTACATCTCGCTTCTTTCCATCTATGCATTCCTAATACTAGGGAGACACCCGGTTTCTTAGTTTTTGGGCTTCTCTGTTCACTTTGTGTTTATTTTGTTACCCTATCACCTTCTGTGTATGTAATGTCATATTCCCCAGTCTGTCTGTGAGTTCATTTGTTTTGCATCCCTCACCGTTCAGACACCAGTACATTCCTGCTGGTACTGGTGTGCATAACATATTCAGCAGCCTCATACTCCTATTGAAATTTTGTAGGAATATGGAGCATACCCCTCAAAATACTTTGCAACAGGTGGTCGATCAGGTGCAGGTCCTGACACGACAATTTAATGATTTGTCCATTAAAATGCACACCTCGCAGGCCGCTGGTGGAGCTCCCGCAGCAGCAGTACCTTCAGGGGTTAAGGAGCCGAAAGTAAATCTCCCGGATCGTTTTTCTGGAGATCGCTCGCAGTTCTTCTGTTTCAAGGAGAGCTGCAAGCTATATTTCCAGCTTAGGCCTCAGTCTTCTGGGTCAGAGATTCAGCGGGTGGGCATAGTGATTTCCTTGCTACAAGGAGACCCACAGGTCTGGGCATATGGGTTGCAGCTAGTGATGAGCGCCTGAAATTTTTCAGGTTTTGTGCTTTGGTTTTGTGTTCGGTTCCGCGGCCGTGTTTTGGGTTCGACCGCGTTTTGGCAAAACCTCACCGAATTTTTTTTGTCGGATTCGGGTGTGTTTTGGATTCGGGTGTTTTTTTCAAAAAACCCTAAAAAACAGCTTAAATCATAGAATTTGAGGGTCATTTTGATCCCATATTATTATTAACCTCAAAAACCATAATTTCCACTCATTTTCAGTCTATTCTGAATACCTCACAATATTATTTTTAGTCCTAAAATTTGCACCGAGGTCGCTGGATGACTAAGCTAAGCGACCCTAGTGGCCGACACAAACACCTGGCCCATCTAGGAGTGGCACTGCAGTGTCACGCAGGATGTCCCTTCCAAAAAACCCTCCCCAAACAGCACATGACGCAAAGAAAAAAAGAGGCGCAATGAGGTAGCTGTGTGAGTAAGATTAGCGACCCTAGTGGCCGACACAAACACCGGGCCCATTTAGGAGTGGCACTGCAGTGTCACGCAGGATGTCCCTTCCAAAAAACCCTCCCCAAACAGCACATGACGCAAAGAAAAAAAGAGGCGCAATGAGGTAGCTGTGTGAGTAAGATTAGCGACCCTAGTGGCCGACACAAACACCGGGCCCATCTAGGAGTGGCACTGCAGTGTCACGCAGGATGGCCCTTCCAAAAAACCCTCCCCAAACAGCACATGACGCAAAGAAAAAAAGAGGCGCAATGAGGTAGCTGTGTGAGTAAGATTAGCGACCCTAGTGGCCGACACAAACACCGGGCCCATCTAGGAGTGGCACTGCAGTGTCACGTAGGATGTCCCTTCCAAAAAACCCTCCCCAAACAGCACATGACGCAAAGAAAAAAAGAGGCGCAATGAGGTAGCTGTGTGAGTAAGATTAGCGACCGTAGTGGCCGACACAAACACCGGGCCCATTTAGGAGTGGCACTGCAGTGTCACGCAGGATGTCCCTTCCAAAAAACCCTCCCCAAACAGCACATGACGCAAAGAAAAAAAGAGGCGCAATGAGGTAGCTGTGTGAGTAAGATTAGCGACCCTAGTGGCCGACACAAACACCGGGCCCATCTAGGAGTGGCACTGCAGTGTCACGCAGGATGGCCCTTCCAAAAAACACTCCCCAAACAGCACATGACGCAAAGAAAAAAAGAGGCGCAATGAGGTAGCTGACTGTGTGAGTAAGATAAGCGACCCTAGTGGCCGACACAAACACCGGGCCCATTTAGGAGTGGCACTGCAGTGTCACGCAGGATGTCCCTTCCAAAAAACCCTCCCCAAACAGCACATGACGCAAAGAAACAAAGAGGCGCAATGAGGTAGCTGTGTGAGTAAGATTAGCGACCCTAGTGGCCGACACAAACACCGGGCCCATCTAGGAGTGGCACTGCAGTGTCACGTAGGATGTCCCTTCCAAAAAACCCTCCCCAAACAGCACATGACGCAAAGAAAAAAAGAGGCGCAATGAGGTAGCTGTGTGAGTAAGATTAGCGACCGTAGTGGCCGACACAAACACCGGGCCCATTTAGGAGTGGCACTGCAGTGTCACGCAGGATGTCCCTTCCAAAAAACCCTCCCCAAACAGCACATGACGCAAAGAAAAAAAGAGGCGCAATGAGGTAGCTGTGTGAGTAAGATTAGCGACCCTAGTGGCCGACACAAACACCGGGCCCATCTAGGAGTGGCACTGCAGTGTCACGCAGGATGGCCCTTCCAAAAAACACTCCCCAAACAGCACATGACGCAAAGAAAAAAAGAGGCGCAATGAGGTAGCTGACTGTGTGAGTAAGATAAGCGACCCTAGTGGCCGACACAAACACCGGGCCCATTTAGGAGTGGCACTGCAGTGTCACGCAGGATGTCCCTTCCAAAAAACCCTCCCCAAACAGCACATGACGCAAAGAAACAAAGAGGCGCAATGAGGTAGCTGTGTGAGTAAGATTAGCGACCCTAGTGGCCGACACAAACACCGGGCCCATCTAGGAGTGGCACTGCAGTGTCACGCAGGATGGCCCTTCCAAAAAACCCTCCCCAAACAGCACATGACGCAAAGAAAAAAAGAGGCGCAATGAGGTAGCTGACTGTGTGAGTAAGATAAGCGACCCTAGTGGCCGACACAAACACCGGGCCCATTTAGGAGTGGCACTGCAGTGTCACGCAGGATGTCCCTTCCAAAAAACCCTCCCCAAACAGCACATGACGCAAAGAAAAATAAAAGAAAAAAGAGGTGCAAGATGGAATTGTCCTTGGGCCCTCCCACCCACCCTTATGTTGTGCCCTCCCACCCACCCTTATGTTGTATAAACAAAACAGGACATGCACACTTTAACCAACCCATCATTTCAGTGACAGGGTCTGCCACACGACTGTGACTGATATGACGGGTTGGTTTGGACCCCCCCCAAAAAAGAAGCAATTAATCTCTCCTTGCACAAACTGGCTCTACAGAGGCAAGATGTCCACCTCATCATCATCCTCCGATATATCACCGTGTACATCCCCCTCCTCACAGATTATCAATTCGTCCCCACTGGAATCCACCATCTCAGCTCCCTGTGTACTTTGTGGAGGCAATTGCTGCTGGTCAATGTCTCCGCGGAGGAATTGATTATAATTCATTTTAATGAACATCATCTTCTCCACATTTTCTGGATGTAACCTCGTACGCCGATTGCTGACAAGGTGAGCGGCGGCACTAAACACTCTTTCGGAGTACACACTTGTGGGAGGGCAACTTAGGTAGAATAAAGCCAGTTTGTGCAAGGGCCTCCAAATTGCCTCTTTTTCCTGCCAGTATAAGTATGGACTGTGTGACGTGCCTACTTGGATGGGGTCACTCATATAATCCTCCACCATTCTTTCAATGGTGAGAGAATCATATGCAGTGACAGTAGACGACATGTCCGTAATCGTTGTCAGGTCCTTCAGTCCGGACCAGATGTCAGCATCAGCAGTCGCTCCAGACTGCCCTGCATCACCGCCAGCGGGTGGGCTCGGAATTCTGAGCCTTTTCCTCGCACCCCCAGTTGCGGGAGAATGTGAAGGAGGAGATGTTGACAGGTCGCGTTCCGCTTGACTTGACAATTTTCTCACCAGCAGGTCTTTCAACCCCAGCAGACTTGTGTCTGCCGGAAAGAGAGATCCAAGGTAGGCTTTAAATCTAGGATCGAGCATGGTGGCCAAAATGTAGTGCTCTGATTTCAACAGATTGACCACCCGTGAATCCTTGTTAAGCGAATTAAGGGCTCCATCCACAAGTCCCACATGCCTAGCGGAATCGCTCCATGTTAGCTCCTCCTTCAATGTCTCCAGCTTCTTCTGCAAAAGCCTGATGAGGGGAATGACCTGACTCAGGCTGGCAGTGTCTGAACTGACTTCACGTGTGGCAAGTTCAAAGGGCAGCAGAACCTTGCACAACGTTGAAATCATTCTCCACTGCGCTTGAGACAGGTGCATTCCACCTCCTATATCGTGCTCAATTGTATAGGCTTGAATGGCCTTTTGCTGCTCCTCCAACCTCTGAAGCATATAGAGGGTTGAATTCCACCTCGTTACCACTTCTTGCTTCAGATGATGGCAGGGCAGGTTCAGTAGTTTTTGGTGGTGCTCCAGTCTTCTGTACGTGGTGCCTGTTCGCCGAAAGTGTCCCGCAATTCTTCTGGCCACCGACAGCATCTCTTGCACGCCCCTGTCGTTTTTTAAATAATTCTGCACCACCAAATTCAAGGTATGTGCAAAACATGGGACGTGCTGGAATTTGCCCATATTTAATGCACACACAATATTGCTGGCGTTGTCCGATGCCACAAATCCACAGGAGAGTCCAATTGGGGTAAGCCATTCCGCGATGATCTTCCTCAGTTGCCGTAAGAGGTTTTCAGCTGTGTGCGTATTCTGGAAAGCGGTGATACAAAGCGTAGCCTGCCTAGGAAAGAGTTGGCGTTTGCGAGATGCTGCTACTGGTGCCGCCGCTGCTGTTCTTGCGGCGGGAGTCCATACATCTACCCAGTGGGCTGTCACAGTCATATAGTCCTGACCCTGCCCTGCTCCACTTGTCCACATGTCCGTGGTTAAGTGGACATTGGGTACAGCTGCATTTTTTAGGACACTGGTGACTCTTTTTCTGAGGTCTGTGTACATTTTCGGTATCGCCTGCCTAGAGAAATGGAACCTAGATGGTATTTGGTACCGGGGACACAGTACCTCCAACAAGTCTCTAGTTGGCTCTGCAGTAATGATGGATACCGGAACCACGTTTCTCACCACCCAGGATGCCAAGGCCTCAGTTATCCGCTTTGCAGTAGGATGACTGCTGTGATATTTCATCTTCCTCGCAAAGGACTGTTGGACAGTCAATTGCTTGGTGGAAGTAGTAAAAGTGGTCTTACGACTTCCCCTCTGGGATGACCATCGACTCCCAGCAGCAACAACAGCAGCGCCAGCAGCAGTAGGCGTTACACGCAAGGATGCATCGGAGGAATCCCAGGCAGGAGAGGAATCGTCAGAATTGCCAGTGACATGGCCTGCAGGACTATTGGCATTCCTGGGGAAGGAGGAAATTGACACTGAGGGAGTTGGTGGGGTGGTTTGCGTGAGCTTGGTTACAAGAGGAAGGGATTTACTGGTCAGTGGACTGCTTCCGCTGTCACCCAAAGTTTTTGAACTTGTCACTGACTTATTATGAATGCGCTGCAGGTGACGTATAAGGGAGGATGTTCCGAGGTGGTTAACGTCCTTACCCCTACTTATTACAGCTTGACAAAGGGAACACACGGCTTGACACCTGTTATCCGCATTTCTGTTGAAATACCTCCACACCGAAGAGCTGATTTTTTTGGTATTTTCACCAGGCATGTCAACGGCCATATTCCTCCCACGGACAACAGGTGTCTCCCCGGGTGCCTGACTTAAACAAACCACCTCACCATCAGAATCCTCCTGGTCAATTTCCTCCCCAGCGCCAGCAACACCCATATCCTCCTCATCCTGGTGTACTTCAACACTGACATCTTCAATCTGACTATCAGGAACTGGACTGCGGGTGCTCCTTCCAGCACTTGCAGGGGGCGTGCAAATGGTGGAAGGCGCATGCTCTTCACGTCCAGTGTTGGGAAGGTCAGGCATCGCAACCGACACAATTGGACTCTCCTTGTGGATTTGGGATTTCGAAGAACGCACAGTTCTTTGCGGTGCTACTGCTTTTGCCAGCTTGAGTCTTTTCATTTTTCTAGCGAGAGGCTGAGTGCCTCCATCCTCATGTGAAGCTGAACCACTAGCCATGAACATAGGCCAGGGCCTCAACCGTTCCTTGCCACTCCGTGTGGTAAATGGCATATTGGCAAGTTTACGCTTCTCCTCCGACAATTTTATTTTAGGTTTTGGAGTCCTTTTTTTACTGATATTTGGTGTTTTGGATTTGACATGCTCTGTACTATGACATTGGGCATCGGCCTTGGCAGACGACGTTGCTGGCATTTCATCGTCTCGGCCATGACTAGTGGCAGCAGCTTCAGCACGAGGTGGAAGTGGATCTTGATCTTTCCCTAATTTTGGAACCTCAACATTTTTGTTCTCCATATTTTAATAGGCACAACTAAAAGGCACCTCAGGTAAACAATGGAGATGGATGGATACTAGTATACAATTATGGACGGACTGCCGAGTGCCGACACAGAGGTAGCTACAGCCGTGAACTACCGTACTGTACTGTGTCTGCTGCTAATATAGACTGGTTGATAAAGAGATGTAGTAGTATGTATGTATAAAGAAGAAAGAAAAAAAAACCTCGGGTAGGTGGTATACAATTATGGACGGACTGCCGAGTGCCGACACAGAGGTAGCTACAGCCGTGAACTACCGTACTGTACTGTGTCTGCTGCTAATATAGACTGGTTGATAAAGAGATGTAGTAGTATGTATGTATAAGTATAAAGAAGAAAGAAAAAAAAACCACGGGTAGGTGGTATACAATTATGGACGGACTGCCGAGTGCCGACACAGAGGTAGCTACAGCCGTGAACTACCGTACTGTACTGTGTCTGCTGCTAATATAGACTGGTTGATAAAGAGATGTAGTAGTATGTATGTATAAAGAAGAAAGAAAAAAAAACCTCGGGTAGGTGGTATACAATTATGGACGGACTGCCGAGTGCCGACACAGAGGTAGCTACAGCCGTGAACTACCGTACTGTGTCTGCTGCTAATATAGACTGGTTGATAAAGAGATGTAGTAGTATGTATGTATAAAGAAGAAAGAAAAAAAAACCTCGGGTAGGTGGTATACAATTATGGACGGACTGCCGAGTGCCGACACAGAGGTAGCTACAGCCGTGAACTACCGTACTGTACTGTGTCTGCTGCTAATATAGACTGGTTGATAAAGAGATGTAGTAGTATGTATGTATAAAGAAGAAAGAAAAAAAAAACCACGGGTAGGTGGTATACAATTATGGACGGACTGCCGAGTGCCGACACAGAGGTAGCTACAGCCGTGGACTACCGTACTGTACTGTGTCTGCTGCTAATATAGACTGGTTGATAAAGAGATGTAGTAGTATGTATGTATGTATAAAGAAGAAAGAAAAAAAAAACACGGGTAGGTGGTATACAATTATGGACGGACTGCCGAGTGCCGACACAGAGGTAGCTACAGCTGTGAACTACCGTACTGTGTCTGCTGCTAATATAGACTGGTTGATAAAGAGATGTAGTAGTATGTATGTATAAAGAAGAAAGAAAAAAAAACCTCGGGTAGGTGGTATACAATTATGGACGGACTGCCGAGTGCCGACACAGAGGTAGCTACAGCCGTGAACTACCGTACTGTACTGTGTCTGCTGCTAATATAGACTGGTTGATAAAGAGATGTAGTAGTATGTATGTATAAAGAAGAAAGAAAAAAAAACCACGGGTAGGTGGTATACAATTATGGACGGACTGCCGAGTGCCGACACAGAGGTAGCTACAGCCGTGGACTACCGTACTGTACTGTGTCTGCTGCTAATATAGACTGGTTGATAAAGAGATGTAGTAGTATGTATGTATAAAGAAGAAAGAAAAAAAAACCACGGGTAGGTGGTATACAATTATGGATGGACTGCCGAGTGCCGACACAGAGGTAGCTACAGCCGTGAACTACCGTACTGTGTCTGCTGCTAGTATAGACTGGATGATAAATAATGATATAAAAAATATATATATATCACTACTGCAGCCGGACAGGTATATATTATATAATGACGGACCTGCTGGACACTGTCTGTCAGCAGAATGAGTTTTTTATAGAATAAAAAAAAAAACACCACACAAGTGAAGTCACACGACGAGTGTTTAACTTTTTCAGGCAATCACAATATAGTATACTACTAACTATACTGGTGGTCAGTGTGGTCAGGTCACTGGTCAGTCACACTGGCAGTGGCACTCCTGCAGCAAAAGTGTGCACTGTTTAATTTTAATATAATATGTACTCCTGGCTCCTGCTATAACCTATAACTGGCACTGCAGTGCTCCCCAGTCTCCCCCACAATTATAAGCTGTGTGAGCTGAGCACAGTCAGATATATATACATAGATGATGCAGCACACTGGGCTGAGCAGTGCACACAGATATGGTATGTGACTGAGTCACTGTGTGTATCGTTTTTTTCAGGCAGAGAACGGATATATTAAATAAAACTGCACTGTCTGGTGGTCACTGTGGTCAGTCACTAGTAAACTCTGCACTCTCTACACTTCTACAGTACTCCTAAGCTCCAGTAAATCAGGTCAATCTCTCTCTCTCTCTCTCTCTTCTAATCTAAATGGAGAGGACGCCAGCCACGTCCTCTCCCTATCAATCTCAATGCACGTGTGAAAATGGCGGCGACGCGCGGCTCCTTATATAGAATCCGAGTCTCGCGAGAATCCGACAGCGTCATGATGACGTTCGGGCGCGCTCGGGTTAACCGAGCAAGGCGGGAGGATCCGAGTCTGCTCGGACCCGTGAAAAAAACCATGAAGTTCGGACGGGTTCGGATTCAGAGAAACCGAACCCGCTCATCTCTAGTTGCAGCCTGACTGTCCGTCGCTTAAAAGTGTTGATGCTTTTTTTACGGCACTGGGCATGTTGTATGATGACCTTGACAAGACGGCCTCAGCCGAGGCTCAGATTTCGATCCTTAAGCAAGGGCGAAGGCCAGTTGAGGTTTATTGTACGGAGTTTTGGAGGTTGGCCCATGATACCCAGTGGAATGACCCAGCCCTGAGACACCAGTACCGAAGAGGTCTTTCTAACCAGTTAAAAGACCAACTGGTACAATATCCCTTGCCTGATAGCTTGGATCAGCTCATGCAGTTATCCATTCGGGTGGATAGATGGCTGAGAGAGCGCAGGCTTGAAAGGGAGACCGAGGTTTCCTTCTTTCCCAAGGGAACCTCAGACTCTGAGGAATTTTCCGAGGAGTCTATGCAGATTGGGGCTACCCGCCTCTCCTCGCGTGAGAAGACGCGGAGGAGACAGCAGGGGTTATGTTTGTACTGTGGGAATAAAGGTCATGTGGTAGTATCATGCCCAGAAAAGCCGGAAAACTTCAGGGCCTGAGGGTGATGGGAAATATCCTGTCAGGTCAGAAGTCGGAATTTCCCAAGAAGACTTTTATCATTCTGGTGACCTTGAAGATCCTCGGTCAAACTGTCAAGACTGAGGCCTTTGTGGACAGTGGGGCTGACGGGGTTTTTATGGACCGCCAATTCGCCCTGAGACACTCTGTTCCCTTAGTATCCTTGGCATCGGAAATTGAGATTTGTGGGTTAAACGGGGAACCATTATCCCAGGGTAAAATTACCTCTTGCACTAGCCAGATTTCTTTGTTTATTGGAGCCACACACTCTGAAAAATTGTCCTTTTATGTGACTGTCTGTACTTTTGCCCCATTGGTGTTGGGGTTACCCTGGTTAAGGGCCCACAATCCTCAATTTGACTGGGTCTCTGGGGAGATTCTTAGTTGGGGTACTGATTGTTTCAGGAGTTGCTTGAGCCTTCCAGTCAGGCTTTCGCAGCTAAGTTTGCCAGGATTGCCAGGATGTTATGCAGATTTTGCGGACGTGTTCTCCAAAAGAGTTGCAGAGGTACTACCTCCCCATCGCCCCTATGACTGTGCCATTGATTTGTTGCCGAATGCTAAGCTTCCCAAGAGCAGGTTGTACTCCCTGTCACGTCCTGAGACTCAGGCTATGGCAGAGTACATTCAGGAGAACTTGGCTAAGGGATTTATCAGACCTTCACAGTCTCCAGTTGGGTCGTGGTTCTTCTTCGTGGGTAAAAAGGACGGTTCGTTGCGACCCTGCATCGACTTCAGGGAATTGAACCGTATCACGATTAAAAACTCATACCCACTGCCTCTCATTTCGGTCTTGTTTGACCAGCTTCGTACTGCCACCATTTTTTCTAAGATTGACCTACGCGGTGCGTACAATCTAATCCGAATAAGAGAGGGGGATGAATGGAAGACTGCCTTTAATACCCACTCAGGGCATTATGAATATTTGGTGATGCCTTTTGGGCTCTGTAATGCCCCGGCAGTCTTCCAGGACTTCATGAACGATGTGCTCAGGGAATATTTGGATAGATTCTTAGTTGTATACTTAAATGACATCCTAATCTTCTCCCATTCCCTGGAGGAACATCGGAAGCATGTACGCTTAGTCCTCCAGAAACTCAGAGACCACCGGCTTGGGGCGAAGCTGGAGAAGTGCGAATTTGAAGTTCAGCAAATCGCATTTCTAGGATATATTATCTCCCCAGAAGGTTTCCAAATGGAGGGTTCCAAGGTACAGGCAGTCCTGGATTGGGTGCAGCCCACTAGTTTGAAGGCGCTTCAGCGTTTTTCTGGGCTTTGCGAATTTTTATAGATGATTTATCGCTGGATTTTCGTCTATAGTGGCGCCCTTGGTGGCACTCACTAAGAAAGGGGCGGATGTTGCTCACTGGTCTTGTGAGGCCAAAACGGCTTTTGCCCGTCTCAAAAGGGCATTTGTCTCGGCCAAGGTGCTGCGACACCCAGATCCAGAGCGTCCTTTTGTGGTGGAGGTGGATGCCTCTGAGATGGGTATTGGGGCAGTGCTCTCTCAGATCGGGATGTCTGATAATCGCCTTCATCCCTGTGCTTACTTTTCCCGTAAATTTTCGCCTGCCGAGATGAATTATGACGTCGGTAACCGGGAATTGTTGGCTATTAAGGATGCACTCGAGGAGTGGAGACACTGGCTTGAGGGGGCTAAGTTTGTGGTCTCAATTCTCACCGACCATAAGAATTTGGCATATTTAGAGTCAGCGAAGCGCCTCAATGCCAGGCAGGCACGATGGGCTTTGTTTTTTGCTCGCTTTAATTGTTTGATAACATATCGCCCTGGGTCAAAAAACATCAAGGCTGATGCGCTCTCGCTGAGTTTTGCTCCAATCCAGGAGACCACCGAGGAGCCATTGCCCATTGTGTCCCCATCATGTATTAAAGTGGGCATTACCCAGGACCTCTTGTAATTAGTCCTTAGAGCACAGGAGCAGGCTCCTCCAGACCTTCCGGTAGGTCTTTTGTTTGTGCCTCCTAGGTTAAGACAGCGAGTGTTCCTGGAATTCCATGCCAAGAAGTCGGCAGGTCACCCGGGTATTGCCAGAACTCGGGAGTTGCTATCTAGGGCGGTGTGGTGGCCCTCGGTGGCTAGGGATGTGGATCAGTGGGTTCGGGCATGTGACATCTGTGCCCGAAATAAGACTCCTAGAGGGGTTCCTGTTGGCCCATTACATCCACTCTCTATTCCATTTAAGCCATGGACCCACATTTCAATGGATTTTGTGGTGGACTTGCCCAAATCCTCGGGGATGACAGCCATCTGGGTTGTTGTTGACAGGTTTTCGAAGATGGCGCACTTCGTTCCATTGGTTGGGCTGCCATCGGCCAGACGCCTGTCTGAATTATTTATGCTGCATGTTGTGCGCCTCCACGGGTTGTCACTTGATGTGGTCTCTGACCGCGGATCCCAGTTTGTGGCCAAATTCTGGAGGGCATTTTGTTCCGATCTCCAGATTTCTGTCAGCTTGTCGTCAGGCTACCATCCGCAGTCTAATGGGCAGACTGAAAGGGTGAACCAGTCCTTGGAGCAGTTCCTCAGGTGTTATATCTCCAAGTGTCAGACTGACTGGGTGGCTCATCTGTCCATGGCGGAGTTTGCCTATAACAACGCGGCTCACTCTGCTACAGGGATCTCTCCCTTCCTTTGTGTGTATGGGCATCATCCTAAGGCCAATTCTTTTGACCCCCTGGACTCCACGCCTGGTGGTTCCTCTGTGGTTTCGGTCCTTAGAGGTATTTGGAGGAAAGTGAAGAAAGCCCTTGTGTCTGTGTCATTAGTGACCAAAAGAGTTTTTGATAAGCGGAAAAGACCCTGCAGCTTCAAATTAGGAGACTTCGTCTGGTTGTCTACCAAGAATTTGAAGTTGAGACAGCCATCTCATAAGTTAGGCCCCCGGTTCATCGGTCCTTATAAGATCACTAGGGTTATCAATCCGGTGGCATTTCAGTTAGATCTACCCCGTTCTTTGGGTATCAATAAAACATTTCATTGTTCCCTTTTAAAACGGGCGATTAGTAATCCTTCTTCCAGTGGAAGACCTTCCCCTCTTCTGATACGTGGCCAGAGGGAGTTTGTTGTTGAAAGGATTCTTGACTCCAAGATGGTTCGGGGTCGGCTGTCATTTTTGGTGCACTGGAAGGGGTATAGCCCGGAGGAGCGGTCGTGGGTGCGCAGTTGTGATCTTCATGCCCCCAGACTGTTACGCTCTTTCTTCTCGCAGTTCCCCGATAAACCCGGTGGTAGGGGTTCTTTGACCCCTCGTCAGAGGGGGGGGGGGGGTACTGTTAGGGTCTCCTGCTCTGTGCTGCCACGTCGTCATGGCAATCGGGAGACAAGTGCTAGCGGAGTAACCTGAGCATAGCTGATACTCCGGTTCGGGTCTTTTGCTGTGCAGTGGTTACAGACTCTGTGCACGGCAGGGGATCCGGTGCTGGTTTTTGTGCTCACAGTCTGTGAGGTTTGAGTGGGGCGTGGACAGCACCTGCTATATAAACCCTCTTCTCAGGTTAGGCAGATGCTGCTGAATCTTTGTTGGTTAGTCAGTTCCTGAAAGCTAGCTAGTACTGTGTAAACTTTGTATTTGTTTGTTGCTTACTGCAAATAGGCCTTGGGATTTGGTATTACAATCTGCCAATCCAGACCTAGCAGTAAGACTGGAGTCTTTTGCTACTCTGTGAACCTAGCAAGTTTGCGGCTGTATTCTCAGACTTGCCTGCCAAAATCCTTTCTCACTGTGCAAGGTGTTCAGGTGTCAGTTTAGTGGCAGTAAGCTGAACCAGTGCACTGCAAGTGAGGACTAGGATTGTGGAGACTCTCCTTGTGTCTATTATTCCATCTCTGACCAAGGAGTTTACTGCCACACCCGTTGGTAACCCTTTAGGGTTTTGCTGTTGCCCTTAGCAACAGCATTTCGGGTTCTCTACGTATTAAATCACTACATCTCGCTTCTTTCCATCTAAGCATTCCTAATACTAGGGAGACACCCGGTTTCTTAGCCTTTGGGCTTCTCTGTTCACTTTGTGTTTATTTTGTTACCCTATCACCTTCTGTGTATGTAATGTCATATTCCCCAGTCTGTCTGTGAATTCATTTGTTTTGCATCCCTCACCGTTCAGACACCAGTACATTCCTGCTGGCACTGGTGTGCATAACACCCTGTAGTAATGCCCCCCTGTAGTTTAGTCCCCAAATAGTAATGCCCCCAGTAGTTTATCCCCTGTAGTTATGCCCCCAGTAGTGTGCCCCAAGTAGTAATGCACCCCTGTAGTTTGCCCCCTTGTAGTTTAGCCCCCCTGTAGTAATGCCCCTTGCAGTTTAGCCACCCTGTAGTAATGCCCCCTGTAGTTTATTCCCCAAATAGTAATGCCCCCAGTAGTTTAGCCCCTGTAGTTATGCTCCCAGTAGTGTGCCCCAAGTACTAATGCCCCAGTAGTAAAGCACCCCTGTAGTTTGCCCCCAGTAGTTTACCTCCTGTAGCTTGCTCCCAGTAGACGTGCCTTAAAAAAACCCACTATACTTACCAAGCCCCGCTCCCGCGTCCGACCGCTGTGATCTCCCGGCGTCCGGCTCCCTGCACTATGAGAGAGACGTCATGACGTCTCTCTCATAGCGCACACTAGAGCCGAGAGCCGGAAGCAGGAGCTCAGTACTGAGCTCCTGCTGCCGGGCTTCCACTGTGCGGGGAGAGCCGGGTGCCGCTGATAACAGCGGGCGCCCGACATCTCCCTGCGGTGCCGGCACACATCGGGTTAGGTGAGCCGGAGGAGGCGGAACTGCTCACTTAACTTAGATGCTGGCAGGAGGCGTCTTTTCCCTACAGACGCATCCTACTGCATTAGCATTGCTTACACACCTCTGCTGTGACCAAAGGCGCCGCAACAATGTGTTCTGCGTCCATCTCTGTACCAGGCCCTATGTTGGGAATGACGGTCTCACGCAGCAGAGGAAGGTGTCTCTGGTGCATGTGGCAGGTCACTGGTGCTTCAGAAGAGCTAGCCACGCCCATGGGGTGTGGCCATGCCCATTATAATATAAACACACGCCTAACTGGATGTGATTACGCCTCGTTTCAGAGGAGACGTCCTGTAGCTGGACTGACACTATTTAGGAGTTATGAGATCCGCACATTGCATATTGCTCAGTCTTTCACAGCTCATCCTGACAATTATTCATGAATAATGCTGATTTCAGTGACATTTAATAATATTTCAAATGCTGCTGGAACCCATATTTTCAAGAAATTGAGCAAAAGAAATGTAATCCTCTTTTGGAAGGAAACTATTGTATCTGTTATCAGAAGTTACCTCATGTTTTGTCGACCTGACCCAAACGCGTCTATAACATTAAAGCGGGTTTGCCTAATTTGCCCTCCACAGAGACCCGGGTATAAGCCCGCTCCCTGCTGTATGCATTGAGATCAGCCTAGTGTGCTGGGATGGTCCTCTCACTGCAAGCTAGGAGGGTGTCTGGATGTGCCCGGGTCTGCAGAGGGGCACTGGGCATTAAGCCCGCTTCTCCTCCTCAACTTTCATAAAATCAATTATTTTCATTTATGTATTAAGGCCCAGATTTATCAAGCCTTGGAGAGTGATAAATAGCACGGTGATAAAGTACCAACCAATCAGCTCCTAACTGTCATGTTACAGTCTGGGTTTGAAAAATGACAATTGGGAGCTGATTGGTTGGTACTATATCAGCATGCAGTTTATCACTCTCCAAGGCTTGATAAATCTGGGCCTTAACTTGGAATATATATGAGCATCAGTCGGGCACAACCCCACGGGCTTTATTACTTGTAGGTCTTATTTACATTGGACAAAGTTCACTTACAAAGTCAAACTGGATGGCGTAAATAGCGCCTCATAGAGAGAATCTCCGCCGGCTCTGTGCCGCTGCACAATTTGTTATCTAAAAATCTTTGTGTGCCCATCCACAAAGCTAGGAACACCCCTAAATGTACACCTTCTCTACCCCTTCATCTCATTTTACTAACGGGCTCCTCCAAATAAAATCCCATGTTTCATAAGATAAGGCGCACTCCACCTTACAAAGAAGCATCCTCAGGGGCGCCGAGAGGGTGGGTTAGGGTTGGTACTAATTATTTGGGATTCAGCTTGTCCAGTGTCGGACTGGGGCATGAACGACCCACCGAGAAAATGCAACGATATGGGCCCATATTTTGGGGTGTGGCCAGTCTCCAGTGGGGGTGTGGCCAGCCGCCACAGAGGCTTGGCTAACCATTAGAGAGTGCATAGTCTTGGCCCCTTAATAAATATATATAGTAAATGCTGATACTGCATGCATGATAATATACCACATTAATAACTGCAATGCACTATAGAAAATACACCATAGTAATGTGCAGTATAATGTAACATTTATAACGTATCATTCAAGTGCACAGTCTGAAACCTGATCCTTAGAGAAGGAGGTGGGCCCCCAGGCAGTGGGGCCCACTGGTGGTTTACCCTGTACCACTGTGGGCCAGTCCAACCCTGAGCTTGTCTGGGGAGCCCAGCGGGGGCCTGAGCCAGCCATATAGGATAAGTAACACCCCCTCCTTGGCATGTGCCACTTATTCATGTGGTATTTTTAATGCATGTTTTAATGAGCGGGAAGCGGCCCTGAGCACCCCGCACTCAATTCCTCCTCAGGCAGAGCCAATTTCTGACGTTCTGCGACTGCCACTAGCTTGCTCCACGGAACCACGTACTACGGCGGAACTGTAAGTGCCGATATGCAAATTAAGGTGCACGGAACCGCTAAATGTTATTTTGTGCCTCTTCCTTTTTGCGCTTTGTAAATAAGGCCCAATGGTAGTGCAAAGTTGTAAAAGAAAAAAAAAACAGCAGCTTACGGGAAGGGGAATACATTTTATGCAATGACCCAAATGTAGCGTGCAGCAAAGCTTATTTATGGCTTGGGAATCATACATTGGGGGCAGATGTATTAAGAACTGTACTGGAGAAGTGATACAGTGGAAGGGGATAATGCACCAGCCAATCAGCTCCTAATTGTCATTTTTCAAACCCAGCCTGTAACTTGACAGCTAGGTGCTGATTGTCTGGTGCATTATCAACTTCCACTTTATCACTTCTCTAGGCTTAATACATCTGCCTCATTGTACTCAGTTGCCAGCGTTGCCCTGGGTCTAGTGGGCAAGTCAGTTCCACTTGATCTGAGACCCACTGTGGGCCTATAGATATTTTGAATAAACACACACATTAGCAGTAACATGCCAGTATACAGTCACATCTATACGATCTCACGTCGCATTCCAAGTCTATTTTATTTTTCCTGCCTAAGTAATGGTTAAATACGACCCGCAATACAGTGCGTTCAGCTGCATGAATTTTGCAGAAAGCTGTCAGGAATCCTGTCTCACCATGGGGCACTTCTTTTCACTTCCAGAGAGTTTACAGATTTGTGGCTGAGCCAAACGCCTGCCAGAGGTGTGAAAACATTTGCAATCCCTCACGGTGGTCAGCAGGGAACCCGTGTTAGCATTTGGCCCATCCACGCAGAATGATAGACTGACCCTGTCAAGGTCATTAGTGCGGCCTACTCGCTCTGACGTTCCTCTCCGCAGTCCGGAACATAGGACAGACTTTGTAAGTGAGCGCTGTAACGTCTATTAGCCACTCCGTTCAAAATGTTATTATTTCCGAGCCCTCGGTAGTTGCGTTTAGAATTTCCTATTTTTTTGCTTATGACCTTTGGCCTCTTTAGACATTTGAGATGGAAGCAATGTAATTAAATTTCTTTCGTGCTTCCCTCCCGGCTACATTGACCCAGACTGGATATGAAGACTCGGTGGAATCCAAGTTGCTTATTTCTGACAAATAGAATAAAAACAAAACCAAAGTTGTGCTCAGATGAATTTCTTATGTGTACAGAATAAATAATTCAGCAGCGCATAAAACAAGCTGTCTCTCTCTAACGAGCTGTTTGTCATATTAACTGAACATTTAAAATGCTTACAATATGTAGGAGCATAGACATCTGTCAGATCAGACAGCTAGGTGCAAATCCCTTCCTGTATACCTGGCAATGGCCCTCATTCCGAGTTGTTCGCTCGCAAGCTGCTTTTAGCAGCTTTGCACACGCTAAGCCGCCGCCTACTGGGAGTGAATCTTAGCTTATCAAAATTGCGAACGAAAGATTCGCAATATTGCGAGAAGACTTCTCTGTGCAGTTTCTGAGTAGCTCGAGACTTACTCTTCCAGTGCGATCAGTTCAGTGCTTGTCGTTCCTGGTTTTACGTCACAAACACACCCAGCATTCGCTCAGACACTCCTCCGTTTCTCCAGCCACTCCCGCGTTTTTCCCAGAAACGGTAGCGTTTTTTCACACACTCCCATAAAACGGCCAGTTTCCGCCCATAAACACCCACTTCCTGTCAATCACATTACGATCACCAGAACGAAGAAAAAACCTCGTAATGCCGTGAGTAAAATACCTAACTGCATAGCAAATTTACTTGGCGCAGTCGCACTGCGGACATTGCGCAGGCGCATTAGCGACTAATCTCTCCGTTGTGAGAAAAAAATAACGAGCGAACAACTCGGAATGACCCCCAATGTCTCGTGTTATCCACGTTACTATGTGGCACAAGCATAAAAGACTTTGGCTGTAGTATAATTGCCAGGCTGTCTTGTTGTTCTGTAATGTCTCTAGAAAAATAACCTTTATTCCGTACGTGCAGTCCCTCTAAAAGGGGAGGTCTTAAAATAGTTCTATAACATATTGTGACAGAACCACATAGGCGGAGCCCAGCCCAACTCTTTATTTCCATCTTAGGCAGGTTTACATACTATATGCAGGTTTTGCAAGTCAGGTTTTACAGGCAGTCTTTAAACAGCAGCACAACATTCCAAATTCTAATAAGCACAAGTAGTACACATTCCAAATGGCCCCTAACGTAACCCCAGACCCCCAACCTATCGCCTTGCATCAGAAGCCATGCCCTACTGAACATATTTTTAAAGGTAGCAGACAAGTTATAGTGATTAGCCCAGCTGTGGCTTACAACAGACTCTGGTAAAACCCGGACTGGATTCCATCAGACCTATTGCCGCTACTCCAATCCTGCTGTCCCACATTAACCTCATGTAGAACCATGGTGTCCGTGCCACAATATAAAGATAAATTAGATCAGAGGTTCCTAAACTTTCTTGAATCACGGCGCCCTAGAGTATCAGCATTTTTTTTTTTTTACTGCACCCCTAGGCCAAAAGTTTCTTATTGAGAAATTCTGGAAAAAAAATATTAAATGAGGTAAATTGTGTTTATATGACAAACTTAGGTTTAGTTATGTGATGGTGATGAGGGTTGTTCTTCTGCTTGTCCAGTTTATTGGTAGCCACCAGCACTGGTTTCTGCCTATCACATTGTCCAAAAATAATTTGAGTTGGTCTTAGTCTGGGTACACACTTGCACGATGTCGGAACGATAAATCATCTAGCCAGTGTGTAAATGCAATCAGGGATGGTCCAGGGCAAAGGCAAATCGCCCCGTCCATCCACCTGATTGCCCAGCATCCCAGTGTGTACCCAGCCTTAGACCACAATCATGTGGCACCCCTGTATGTGTCCTGCAGCACCACCCAGAGGAACCACTAAGTGTGGATTATTTTTAAGCATTCATTTGGACTACATTCATGCACTCATTGGATCTCACTTACAGCTCATATTCAGCCTTAATCCACTCCGATTTCCTAGGAAAGTCTTTTGGAATGAGATGTTTGCAACCAGTCAGGTTTTTTCTCCAATTCTGCTGGTTTTTCAATTCGATAACCTGACATCAGTGGTCGCCCCCCCCCCCTCACCTGCTGGGGTTTAACCAATGTTTTGAACAATGATTTGTGATGTAATCCATTGACAGTGCTTATTTGCACATGTGCAAACTATTCTCACTCCTTGGTACATGACTGCAGCTATGGAATGGTTTACAAACGATGGTCGCATGTCATTGCAAGGCATGTAGTGATGGTGGCAACCCAGCTTCAATTTGATCCCACCTTCCCCATGGCCAATCCTACACCACACCTGCAAACTTTTTAGGCTGAGGAGTTACACATGGTTGGGGTGGGGTGGGATATCCAGGAATTCCAACACATAGGACTGCCCCCTGTCCTGTGTCCGTAAGCCCTTCAAATGCTGTGCGGACAATGCAAAGCTGTTCATCGCTACTCTGAAGTAAATAGGATATACCTGCCAACCTTTCTGCTTCCTTAGGACTCATCGGGAGCTCAGCTTACCGATCCTGGCATCTTTGTGACGTCATGGCGTCACATTCATGGAGCAGCCCAGGGCATGTTTACTGTCCTAAAATTGCTCTGTTCAAGATTTTCTATGACAATATTTTGCTGGTGTATATACACTGTACATGTGTGTGCTCGTCCATGTGAAGTTCCAGAGACATATTTGCAAAATTGGTTTGTACACTGGAGCCTTTCAGAAGAATTGTCATCATGGAGGCGGGAAGCGAGGAATAAAAGGACACAGAAAGGGTCACAGGACGGTCCTGGAAAGAGCAAGTACAAAGGCGGCAAACGAGATGAGGAGTAAATGAGGCTGAAAGCCGTGAGGGAATGAGCAACGCTAGGAAAGATGGAGGCGCGGAGAGAAACTGCTGAGCAGCGTTTATCCCTAAAGGGCATCCTTGAATGAAACTGGCATCTAGCACAACATATCCATCATATCACATTAATGTAAGAAGAACACAACATAGATTTGTTTTCCCCCTGTCCATACAAATTCATTCACTGTCTGTCTTTTGCCGTTTGCTAAATAGAGGGGCTCAGCTCCTAGGACCAGATGCTCATCAGTTACAGAGCCCGGGCGCTGTCAGGGGGCAGAACAGATCATTTATATCTGTCTGCCACCCTGAGATCACAATCTGCCCAGGGAGCCTGTGTAACTATCAAGGCTGGGAAATAGACTGGTTCCAGCTGATAAGAGCTTCCGCACAGGGAGAATATAGAACATGGGAGATATCCTCGAATGGAACTTTCTTGGTGTCTAATCTCTTCCACAAACACATCTGGAGGCTTTGATCCCGAACACACGTGGACGGTTTCTATCTGCAAGGGTAAAATAAATGAAATGACGTGTAAATATCTGTTGACGAAGATTCTGAATACAAGAAGAAAAAAAAAATTTCATGCATATTTACATTTATTAATATGAATGTATTTGGAAGAGTGATGTAAAACTAATGGTATAAAATGGGGGTTTATTATTTTATTAGTTCTATTGTTAGTAAGAATTATTTATGTAGTAGCTCTTATCATATTCCATTGCACGTTACGATTGGGAACACAGTGATAAACTAAGACCTAAGACTGGGTAATAACAGACAGACAGAGAGGTCAGAGGGCCCTGCTCGCAAGCTTACAACCTATAGGGTAGTACGAATCTGATACACGAAGTTAAGTGCTATATATAGAAAGTACTAAAGGGCCCTACACACTGGCCAATTTGGGCGATTTGGATGATGAACGATATGAACAATGAACGATTTTTCAGTAACAATTTTTTGCATACACACGGAACAATTTGTATGAACAATTTGACAAATGCAAACATCAATATTGTCCAAACGGACTTGCAATGTTAAACGATGAAAGACCAACGATGGACGACTGCGGAGACGCACATCGTTCATCGTCTGAGCTTCCACACTGAACCATATGAACGATATATTGTTCATTTTTGAACGATATCTTTCATGGGATCCGGTCTGAAGATCGACAGTGTCTAGGTCGACAATGTTTAGGTCGACCACTATAGGTCGACAGTCACTAGGTCGACATGGATGGAATGTCGACAGGGTTTCTAGGTCGACATGTGCTAGGTCGACATGTCTAAAGGTTGACATGAGGTTTTTTTTTAAACTTTTTTTGATTTTTTTCATACTTAACGATCCACGTGGACTACGATTGGAACGGTAAAGTGTGCCGAGCGAAGCGGTAGCGGAGCGAAGGCACCATGCCCGAAGCATGGCGAGCGGAGCGAGCCATGCGAGGGGACGCGGTGCACTAATTTGGGATCCCGGTCACTCTACGAAGAAAACAACACAAAAAAAAATTTCCTCATGTCGACCTTTAGACCTGTCGACCTAGCACATGTCGACCTAGAAACCCTGTCGACCTTCCATCCATGTCGACCTAGTGACTGTCGACCTATAGTGGTCGACCTAAACATTGTCGACCTAGACACTGTCGATTTGATGAACCACACCCATCTTTCATATCTTTCTAAAATGTCATCCAGTGTTTAGGGCCCTTTAGTTGGCTACATGATCCAATTATACAGCAATTTTTGGTCTGGAAAAAAAGGGGTTGTCTGGGTATTAATGAACACATGTAAATTTTGTTTGAACTGTATAGCACGGAAGTAATTAGGTAGAGTAGCTTATTATTCTTTACATGCTTGCCGCACATGCTTTCTATGCCAGTGACACCCCCTTAGAGCACCTTATCTAGAATCAAACCTAAGGCCCCATCTTTGTGAGGGGTCAGCGCTAACCACTGTGCCACCATGATTAGTAGGTTATGAATTTTAAATGCAAGTCCACAGTGAATGGTGTGCCCTTTTCATGAAATACTAGCCTCTCACCAAGAGAGCACTAGCTATCTACTCACAGCTATGGAACGATTCATAGAACGGTAGTCTCTCAACAGACTGACGCTTCACAAACTGACATTTGTATGTATTTATTCTAAACCGAGCAGCTGTTCATCTCCGACTGATGCTGTTTGATAACTGACATGAAAAGCGTAACTTAGACAATAGATTCCCCAATCAGAATGCAACGCATAAGCCAACACTTTTTTACTCTACAGGGAGTTTATGAAGTGATTGAGTGTAGGGTCTATGTATTGTTACTGCACATCAGCTCCCGGGGCTTGGATCCTCCATAGGTGAAGGTGATCATGTGGCATATTTGCTGTATAACATTTCCAGACATCCGGGATGGTGAGTAAATTGGGAACATAGTTTAATGTCAATGAAACAATGAACACAGGAATGGATCTGTTTAAACGGCTCACAGGGAACAATAGACAAATAACTAGCTTCTGAGAACCTTTGCATTGATGCTTTACCTGGCTTGTGCCAACACTGAGTATCCTCCCATTGTTTTACCCATGTTAGAGCTCATCAGCAGAGCCGTAACTAGACTTTTTGGTGCCCTGTGCCAGAGAGAGAATTGGTTCCCCCCCTTCCCCCCCCAACACACACCTTTTTTTCCAATAGGGACATAAGGCGCTTGTCTCCTGGGGAAGGGACATGACAAGATTGATCCCAGATAAAGCACATGCTATAATACACACACATTTATAGACCACTGCAAGAAAATGGATTTGGATACAAATCCTCTTTATAGTATCCCACATTCATGCACTTACCTTGAGAGCTTGTTGTTATTCAGTGACAATGGGGGTCATTCCGAGTTGTTCGCTCGTTGCCGATTTTCGCTATGCTGCGATTTGTTGCTAAATGCGCATGCGCATGGTACGCAGCGCCCATGCGCTTAGTTATTTAACTAAAAACTTAGCAGTTTTGCTGTTGTTCGTGCTGCGCTTTTCAGTCGCACTGCTGATCGGTGAGTGATTGACAGGAAAGGGGCGATTCTGGGTGGTAACTGAGCGTTTTCCGGGAGTGTGCTAAAAAAACGCAGGCGTGTCAGGGAAAAACGCGGGAGTGTTTGGAGAAACGGGGGAGTGGCTGGCCGAACGCAGGGCGTGTTTGTGACGTCCAACCAGGAACTATACGGACCGAGCTGATCGCAATCTAGCAGTAGGTCTGGAGCTACTCAGAAACTGCAAGAAAATATTTAGTAGCTGTTCTGCTAATCTTTCGTTGCTATTCTGCTAAGCTAAGATACACTCCCAGAGGGCGGCGGCCTAGCGTGTGCAATGCTGCTAAAAGCAGCTAGCGAGCGAACAACTCGGAATGAGGGCCAATACCCTTTATTAAATAACACATTTTAATATACTGCCATATCCAGGATTCAAACCTATAACCTGTTAATTCTAATCACACACCCTACTCATTGAGCTATTTGATCCTGCATAAAAACTATGAACACTATATGAAGCTACTGATACTTTGTAAAAAAAATAATCAGCATTGTAATTAGGCAGATATACAGTATGTAGTGTGCAGCCACACATCCAATCTCTTGCAGCCACACACTACATAGATCTGGTCAGCCGCAATGCTGTTTTTTCACAAAGTACAAGGAAAGTGAGAAGGAATGGTGAGGGGAATTGGCGCTGAGAGAATGTTAAGAATCAGTACTTATCATGAATATCGTGATGACTCAGATCTGTGGATGTTTTTCTTATTCTTCTTTGGTTTTCCTCATTCCAATGTTCATCCAATGAGTTTATCAGTATGGAAAAACATAGAAAATGACTGGGGGTTAACCACTGATGTATTAGAGTATTCTGAAGATGCTTCTTAGGAGATGGGATCTACTTTCTCCAAAAACAATGTGTATAATGGTAGATATACCTGGCTTACATAAATAAATCTATTCACAAGGCTCATCAAGGTTTCTTTTAAGAGTATTATATCATCTGGATGTCTTTCTAAAACAAATGCATACCTCCACTTACACAGAACAAAAGTAATGACAAGCCTATCAAGGTATCTTTTACGTTGGGACCTTATTCTTCATATCGTGATCACAGTCCTAATGGTGTGTGTGTTGGAATAGTGGAATGAATCCCTTATTGTGCGTACCTCACTTACACTTATATAGTGTGCTATCCTCTCATCAAGGTATCTTTATATAACATGGATTCGTACCAGTACTCACGGATGATAGCGATGTACTATGCTCATCAAGGTTTCTTTGTCTTCCTTCGATTCAAATGGAGACTCTTATGAACAAAACCTTTTGTTCAAAGTACAAGGAAAGTTTCAAATAGTTATAATTCTATAGCTTAGAATTATCTACCCTTCTATGGAATGGCAGATAGCTCAATGAATAGATTGTCTGACTGCAATGCCACAGGCAACGGGTTCGTATCCCGCGTATGTCAGCGATACCTCCCAACATTGGCTTCGTGGGAAGAGGGACATCGGCGTGGCTAAGCCGCACCCGATTTCCAAAAGGGGTGTGGCTTATCGGAAAGGGGGCATGGCTTCGCGGGAGCGCACAGCGTCTATTCACTACTGCTCAGCTAAGCAGGGCAGCGAGAGACAATGCCTCCCAACTGCCCCCCTCAACCGCCGGACACTGTGGCCTGCGGGTGGGACAGCGGGACAGTCCCCAAAAAATGGGACTGTCCCGCGAAAATCGGGACAGTTGGGAGGTATGTGTCAGCATCTTGAAATGTAATAAAGGACAGTGTGACTGAATAACATAAATCTCAAGTTGAGTTCATGAATGTTGTATAGGTATTAGTGAAAGAAGGGGTCAGGGTAGGAGACAGGGGCGGTTAGTAGGTGCTGGGCTTCAAAAAGGGGGGAAGCTCAAAGTGAAAGTAAAACAGATTATTGACAAGTGCCACCAACAGCGCCCCCTACCCTGCAGCGCTATGTGCGGCGCCTCCTCCACACACACCTAGATACGGTCCTGCTTATCAGTGTAGGATAGGCTCTTCTGGTGAGAGGATCATACAAGTCGAGTCCATATTTTAAGATAGTCCCAGTTTTTTGGCAGCCACAGGAGATGTAAACTCACCTGAAATGGGCATGGTGTGGACAGATCGAGACCTTGAGAAGCTGGACTAGAGTGTGGAGTATGTTGATCTGGGGTGTGGTCTAAATTGTTGTGATTTTTAATTCGACAATATTGGCAGGTATGGTGTATATGAAAGCGCTCATAGGGTCAGTGGCGTCATGAGGCGGGTGCGGGGGGTGCGGCCCGCACCCAGGTGTCACCCTTCAGTGGGGTGACAGCAAATTGAGCCACACACTCGCACCTTTCTGCATCCCCATTCCCTGCTGCATGACACTTGTCACACAGCACGGAACTGGCCGTGGCGGAGTCTTCCAGGCGGGGTGTGTGATTTTCAGTCAACGGGGCAGGGGAGACATTGGGGGTGCAATCGTATCTGTGCTGCTGTGGAGTCGGGGGGAGGGGGGAATGCGATCATAACTGTACCGTAGTGGAGTCTTCTTGTTGCAGGCGGGGGTGTAGGATTTTGAGTTGACGGGGATACGATCGTAACTACATTGCTCTATTTGTCGTCTGACACCAAGCACAACAGTTACGAACGCACCCCCGTCAACTTAAAATCCTACACCCCTGCCTGCAACAAGAAGACTCCACTACGGTACAGTTATGACATAGTCGCCTACCCTCCCTCATTCTGCAGGAGACTCCCTGAAATAGCAGCAATCTCCCTCACTCCCTGAAAAGTCCATCAATCTCCCTCATTCTTGGGGGGAAAATAAATCAGAGATACATACATTGAAATGGGATCCTTAGTGCCATTTCCCTGCATTAAGTATAAGGCACAATGGATCCCTATGGCCACTTACAGTATATTGAACCTCTTGTAAGACACAATACACAAACAAATCCTGCAAAATATCAGAGTCTTTTCTTCAACAAATAGATCTTACTAACTTTGGGGCTCATTTACATTTGGATGTAAGTCATTTTCATGACACGCCTCTCTGATGTAGCGGCACACGCCTGCACTGACAGGTGTTACTTTCACAATCTCCCTGAAATGCTTTTTCAAAAGTAGGTAAGTATGAGTTATGATCGCATTCCCCCCTCCCCCCGCGGTACCCATGATCACGTCTTCATTGTGCACGTCCTCACGCCGCCGCTCGGCCGCTTGCACTGCTGGGAGGGAGAAGTGGGAGGAGGTTAGAGCTGCGGTTGCTACAGGGAGCCTAGGGTCGGACCGGAGGACCTGCCTTGAAGTTGTTTGCGCACCTCAGGCTCATTCTCAACCTTCTGCTGTCACTCCCTGGCTGGCTGCAAGTCGTTTCAGCTGCCAGTTGATTGTGGAAACTTCATTAATAAGTTAGTATTTACAGTAAAAAAATATTATACAGTCAATGAATTAAAAAATTTTTCCTGAAGTAAACATGGATTTTATTGAAATTAGTACCATTTGTTTGTACAAACAAATGGTTGTTTTCAATAGAATCCAGTATTATTATTTTTTTTTTAAGTGTGTGTGTGTATTTATAATTACACTTTTTTTTTTTTACACATGCGACATGTAGATCACGTTATATACAATGCACCAGGTAGAGCACGTTATACACATTGCGCCAGCTAGAGCACGTTACACACATTGCGCCAGGTAGAGCACGTTACACACATTGCGCCAGGTAGAGCACGTTACACACATTGCGCCAGGTAGAGCACGTTACACACATTGCGCCAGGTAGAGCACGTTACACACATTGCGCCAGGTAGAGCACGTTATACACATTGCGCCAGGTAGAGCACGTTATACACATTGCACCAGGTAGAGCACGTTACACACATTGCGCCAGGTAGAGCATGTTACACACATATCGCCAGGTAGAGCACGTTACACACATTGCGCCAGATAGAGCACGATATAGACATTGCGTCAGGTAGAGCACGTTATACATATTGCGCCAGGTAGAGCACGTTATACACATTGCTCCAGGTAGAGCACGTTACACACATTGCGTCAGGTAGAGCACGTTATACACATTGCTCCAGGTAGAGCACGTTATACACATTGCGCCAGGTAGAGCACGTTATACACATTGCTCCAGGTAGAGCACGTTATACACATTGCTCCAGGTAGAGCACGTTATACACATTGCGCCAGGTAGAGCACGTTATACACATTGCTCCAGGTAGAGCACGTTACACACATTGCGCCAGGTAGAGCACGTTACACACATTGCGCCAGGTAGAGCACGTTATACACATTGCGCCAGGTAGAGCACGTTATACACATTGCGCCAGATAGAGCACGATATAGACATTGCGTCAGGTAGAGCACGTTATACATATTGCGCCAGGTAGAGCACGTTACACACATTGCTCCAGGTAGAGCACGTTATACACATTGCGCCAGGTAGAGCACGTTATACACATTGCTCCAGGTAGAGCACGTTATAAACATTGCGCCAGGTAGAGCACGTTATACACATTGCTCCAGGTAGAGCACGTTACACACATTGCGCCAGGTAGAGCACGTTACACACATTGCGCCAGGTAGAGCACGTTACACACATTGCGCCAGGTAGAGCACGTTACACACATTGCGCCAGGTAGAGCACGTTATACACATTGCGCCAGGTAGAGCACGTTATACACATTGCGCCAGGTAGAGCACGTTATACACATTGCACCAGGTAGAGCACGTTACACACATTGCGCCAGGTAGAGCATGTTACACACATTGCGCCAGGTAGAGCACGTTACACACATTGCGCCAGATAGAGCACGATATAGACATTGCGTCAGGTAGAGCACGTTATACATATTGCGCCAGGTAGAGCACGTTATACACATTGCGCCAGGTAGAGCACGTTACACACATTGCGCCAGGTAGAGCACGTTATACACATTGCGCCAGGTCAAGCACGTTATACATATTGCGCAAGGTAGATCACGTTACACACATTGCGCCAGGTAGAGCACGTTACACACATTGCGCCAGGTAGAGCACATTATACACATTGCGCCAGGTAGAGCACGTTACACACATTGCGCCAGGTAGAGCACGTTACACACATTGCGCCAGGTAGAGCACGTTACACACATTGCGCCAGGTAGAGCACGTTACACACATTGCGCCAGGTAGAGCACGTTACACACATTGCGCCTGGTAGAGCACATTATACACATTGCGCCAGGTAGAGCACGTTATACACATTGCGCCAGGTAGAGCACGTTACACACATTGCGCCAGGTAGAGCACGTTACACACATATCGCCAGGTAGAGCACGTTACACACATTGCGCCAGATAGAGCACTATATAGACATTGCGTCAGGTAGAGCACGTTATACATATTGCGCCAGGTAGAGCACGTTATACACATTGCTCCAGGTAGAGCACGTTACACACATTGCGTCAGGTAGAGCACGTTATACACATTGCTCCAGGTAGAGCACGTTATACACATTGCGCCAGGTAGAGCACGTTATACACATTGCTCCAGGTAGAGCACGTTATACACATTGCTCCAGGTAGAGCACGTTATACACATTGCGCCAGGTAGAGCACGTTATACACATTGCGCCAGGTAGAGCACATTATACATTGCGCCAGGTAGAGCACGTTATACACATTGCGCCAGGTAGAGCACGTTATACACATTGCGCCAGGTAGAGCACGTTATACACATTGCGCCAGGTAGAGCATGTTATACACATTGCGCCAGGTAGAGCACGTTATACACATTGCACAAGGTAGATCACGTTACACACATTGCGCCAGGTAGAGCACGTTACACACATTGCGCCAGGTAGAGCACGTTATACACATTGCGCCAGGTAGAGCACGTTACACACATTGCGCCAGGTAGAGCACGTTACACACATTGCGCCAGGTAGAGCACATTATACACATTGCGCCAGGTAGAGCACGTTACACACATTGCGCCAGGTAGAGCACGTTACACACATTGCGCCAGGTAGAGCACGTTACACACATTGCTCCAGGTAGAGCACATTACACACATTGCGCCAGGTAGAGCACGTTATACACATTGCGCCAGGTAGAGCACGTTATACACATTGCACCAGGTAGAGCACGTTACACACATTGCGCCAGGTAGAGCATGTTACACACATTGCGCCAGGTAGAGCACGTTACACACATTGCGCCAGATAGAGCACGATATAGACATTGCGTCAGGTAGAGCACGTTATACATATTGCGCCAGGTAGAGCACGTTACACACATTGCTCCAGGTAGAGCACGTTATACACATTGCGCCAGGTAGAGCACGTTATACACATTGCTCCAGGTAGAGCACGTTATAAACATTGCGCCAGGTAGAGCACGTTATACACATTGCTCCAGGTAGAGCACGTTACACACATTGCGCCAGGTAGAGCACGTTATACACATTGCGCCAGGTAGAGCACGTTATACACATTGCGTCAGGTAGAGCACGTTATACACATTGCTCCAGGTAGAGCACGTTATACACATTGCTCCAGGTAGAGCACATTATACACATTGCTCCAGGTAGAGCACGTTATACACATTGCGTCAGGTAGAGCACGTTATACACATTGCTCCAGGTAGAGCACGTTATACACATTGCGCCAGGTAGAGCACGTTACACACATTGCGCCAGGTAGAGCACGTTACACACATTGCGCCAGGTAGAGCACGTTACACACATTGCGCCAGGTAGAGCACGTTACACACATTGCGCCAGTTAGAGCACGTTACACACATTGCGCCAGGTAGAGCACGTTACACACATTGCGCCAGGTAGAGCACATTATACACATTGCGCCAGGTAGAGCACGTTATACACATTGCGTCAGGTAGAGCACGTTATACACATTGCTCCAGGTAGAGCACGTTATACACATTGCGCCAGGTAGAGCACGTTATACACATTGCTCCAGGTAGAGCACGTTATACACATTGCTCCAGGTAGAGCACGTTATACACATTGCGCCAGGTAGAGCACGTTATACACATTGCTCCAGGTAGAGCACGTTATACACATTGCTCCAGGTAGAGCACGTTACACACATTGCGCCAGGTAGAGCACGTTACACACATTGCGCCAGGTAGAGCACATTATACATTGCACCAGGTAGAGCACGTTATACACATTGCGCCAGGTAGAGCACGTTATACACATTGCGCCAGGTAGAGCACGTTATACACATTGCGCCAGGTAGAGCATGTTATACACATTGCGCCAGGTAGAGCACGTTATACACATTGCACAAGGTAGATCACGTTACACACATTGCGCCAGGTAGAGCACGTTACACACATTGCGCCAGGTAGAGCACGTTATACACATTGCGCCAGGTAGAGCACGTTACACACATTGCGCCAGGTAGAGCACGTTACACACATTGCGCCAGGTAGAGCACATTATACACATTGCGCCAGGTAGAGCACGTTACACACATTGCGCCAGGTAGAGCACGTTACACACATTGCGCCAGGTAGAGCACGTTACACACATTGCTCCAGGTAGAGCACGTTACACACATTGCGCCAGGTAGAGCACGTTATACACATTGCGCCAGGTAGAGCACGTTATACACATTGCACCAGGTAGAGCACGTTACACACATTGCGCCAGGTAGAGCATGTTACACACATTGCGCCAGGTAGAGCACGTTACACACATTGCGCCAGATAGAGCACGATATAGACATTGCGTCAGGTAGAGCACGTTATACATATTGCGCCAGGTAGAGCACGTTACACACATTGCTCCAGGTAGAGCACGTTATACACATTGCGCCAGGTAGAGCACGTTATACACATTGCTCCAGGTAGAGCACGTTATAAACATTGCGCCAGGTAGAGCACGTTATACACATTGCTCCAGGTAGAGCACGTTACACACATTGCGCCAGGTAGAGCACGTTATACACATTGCGCCAGGTAGAGCACGTTATACACATTGCGTCAGGTAGAGCACGTTATACACATTGCTCCAGGTAGAGCACGTTATACACATTGCTCCAGGTAGAGCACGTTATACACATTGCTCCAGGTAGAGCACGTTATACACATTGCGTCAGGTAGAGCACGTTATACACATTGCTCCAGGTAGAGCACGTTATACACATTGCGCCAGGTAGAGCACGTTACACACATTGCGCCAGGTAGAGCACGTTACACTCATTGCGCCAGGTAGAGCACATTATACACATTGCGCCAGGTAGAGCACGTTACACACATTGCGCCAGGTAGAGCACGTTACACACATTGCGCCAGGTAGAGCACGTTACACACATTGCGCCAGGTAGAGCACGTTATACACATTGCACCAGGTAGAGCACGTTACACACATTGCGCCAGGTAGAGCATGTTACACACATTGCGCCAGGTAGAGCACGTTACACACATTGCGCCAGATAGAGCACGATATAGACATTGCGTCAGGTAGAGCACGTTATACATATTGCGCCAGGTAGAGCACGTTACACACATTGCTCCAGGTAGAGCACGTTATACACATTGCGCCAGGTAGAGCACGTTATACACATTGCTCCAGGTAGAGCACGTTATACAGATTGCGCCAGGTAGAGCACGTTATACACATTGCTCCAGGTAGAGCACGTTACACACATTGCGCCAGGTAGAGCACGTTATACACATTGCGCCAGGTAGAGCACGTTATACACATTGCGCCAGGTAGAGCACGTTATACACATTGCGTCAGGTAGAGCACGTTATACACATTGCTCCAGGTAGAGCACGTTATACACATTGCTCCAGGTAGAGCACGTTATACACATTGCGTCAGGTAGAGCACGTTATACACATTGCTCCAGGTAGAGCACGTTATACACATTGCTCCAGGTAGAGCACATTATACACATTGCGCCAGGTAGAGCATGTTATACACATTGCGCCAGGTAGAGCACGTTATACACATTGCACAAGGTAGATCACGTTACACACATTGCGCCAGGTAGAGCACGTTACACACATTGCGCCAGGTAGAGCACGTTATACACATTGCGCCAGGTAGAGCACGTTACACACATTGCGCCAGGTAGAGCACGTTACACACATTGCGCCAGGTAGAGCACATTATACACATTGCGCCAGGTAGAGCACGTTACACACATTGCGCCAGGTAGAGCACGTTACACACATTGCGCCAGGTAGAGCACGTTACACACATTGCTCCAGGTAGAGCACGTTACACACATTGCGCCAGATAGAGCACGATATAGACATTGCGTCAGGTAGAGCACGTTATACATATTGCGCCAGGTAGAGCACGTTATACACATTGCGCCAGGTAGAGCACGTTACACACATTGCGCCAGGTAGAGCACGTTATACACATTGCGCCAGGTCAAGCACGTTATACATATTGCGCAAGGTAGATCACGTTACACACATTGCGCCAGGTAGAGCACGTTACACACATTGCGCCAGGTAGAGCACATTATACACATTGCGCCAGGTAGAGCACGTTACACACATTGCGCCAGGTAGAGCACGTTACACACATTGCGCCAGGTAGAGCACGTTACACACATTGCGCCAGGTAGAGCACGTTACACACATTGCGCCAGGTAGAGCACGTTACACACATTGCGCCTGGTAGAGCACATTATACACATTGCGCCAGGTAGAGCACGTTATACACATTGCGCCAGGTAGAGCACGTTACACACATTGCGCCAGGTAGAGCACGTTACACACATATCGCCAGGTAGAGCACGTTACACACATTGCGCCAGATAGAGCACTATATAGACATTGCGTCAGGTAGAGCACGTTATACATATTGCGCCAGGTAGAGCACGTTATACACATTGCTCCAGGTAGAGCACGTTACACACATTGCGTCAGGTAGAGCACGTTATACACATTGCTCCAGGTAGAGCACGTTATACACATTGCGCCAGGTAGAGCACGTTATACACATTGCTCCAGGTAGAGCACGTTATACACATTGCTCCAGGTAGAGCACGTTATACACATTGCGCCAGGTAGAGCACGTTATACACATTGCGCCAGGTAGAGCACATTATACATTGCGCCAGGTAGAGCACGTTATACACATTGCGCCAGGTAGAGCACGTTATACACATTGCGCCAGGTAGAGCACGTTATACACATTGCGCCAGGTAGAGCATGTTATACACATTGCGCCAGGTAGAGCACGTTATACACATTGCACAAGGTAGATCACGTTACACACATTGCGCCAGGTAGAGCACGTTACACACATTGCGCCAGGTAGAGCACGTTATACACATTGCGCCAGGTAGAGCACGTTACACACATTGCGCCAGGTAGAGCACGTTACACACATTGCGCCAGGTAGAGCACATTATACACATTGCGCCAGGTAGAGCACGTTACACACATTGCGCCAGGTAGAGCACGTTACACACATTGCGCCAGGTAGAGCACGTTACACACATTGCTCCAGGTAGAGCACATTACACACATTGCGCCAGGTAGAGCACGTTATACACATTGCGCCAGGTAGAGCACGTTATACACATTGCACCAGGTAGAGCACGTTACACACATTGCGCCAGGTAGAGCATGTTACACACATTGCGCCAGGTAGAGCACGTTACACACATTGCGCCAGATAGAGCACGATATAGACATTGCGTCAGGTAGAGCACGTTATACATATTGCGCCAGGTAGAGCACGTTACACACATTGCTCCAGGTAGAGCACGTTATACACATTGCGCCAGGTAGAGCACGTTATACACATTGCTCCAGGTAGAGCACGTTATAAACATTGCGCCAGGTAGAGCACGTTATACACATTGCTCCAGGTAGAGCACGTTACACACATTGCGCCAGGTAGAGCACGTTATACACATTGCGCCAGGTAGAGCACGTTATACACATTGCGTCAGGTAGAGCACGTTATACACATTGCTCCAGGTAGAGCACGTTATACACATTGCTCCAGGTAGAGCACATTATACACATTGCTCCAGGTAGAGCACGTTATACACATTGCGTCAGGTAGAGCACGTTATACACATTGCTCCAGGTAGAGCACGTTATACACATTGCGCCAGGTAGAGCACGTTACACACATTGCGCCAGGTAGAGCACGTTACACACATTGCGCCAGGTAGAGCACGTTACACACATTGCGCCAGGTAGAGCACGTTACACACATTGCGCCAGTTAGAGCACGTTACACACATTGCGCCAGGTAGAGCACGTTACACACATTGCGCCAGGTAGAGCACATTATACACATTGCGCCAGGTAGAGCACGTTATACACATTGCGTCAGGTAGAGCACGTTATACACATTGCTCCAGGTAGAGCACGTTATACACATTGCGCCAGGTAGAGCACGTTATACACATTGCTCCAGGTAGAGCACGTTATACACATTGCTCCAGGTAGAGCACGTTATACACATTGCGCCAGGTAGAGCACGTTATACACATTGCTCCAGGTAGAGCACGTTATACACATTGCTCCAGGTAGAGCACGTTACACACATTGCGCCAGGTAGAGCACGTTACACACATTGCGCCAGGTAGAGCACATTATACATTGCACCAGGTAGAGCACGTTATACACATTGCGCCAGGTAGAGCACGTTATACACATTGCGCCAGGTAGAGCACGTTATACACATTGCGCCAGGTAGAGCATGTTATACACATTGCGCCAGGTAGAGCACGTTATACACATTGCACAAGGTAGATCACGTTACACACATTGCGCCAGGTAGAGCACGTTACACACATTGCGCCAGGTAGAGCACGTTATACACATTGCGCCAGGTAGAGCACGTTACACACATTGCGCCAGGTAGAGCACGTTACACACATTGCGCCAGGTAGAGCACATTATACACATTGCGCCAGGTAGAGCACGTTACACACATTGCGCCAGGTAGAGCACGTTACACACATTGCGCCAGGTAGAGCACGTTACACACATTGCTCCAGGTAGAGCACGTTACACACATTGCGCCAGGTAGAGCACGTTATACACATTGCGCCAGGTAGAGCACGTTATACACATTGCACCAGGTAGAGCACGTTACACACATTGCGCCAGGTAGAGCATGTTACACACATTGCGCCAGGTAGAGCACGTTACACACATTGCGCCAGATAGAGCACGATATAGACATTGCGTCAGGTAGAGCACGTTATACATATTGCGCCAGGTAGAGCACGTTACACACATTGCTCCAGGTAGAGCACGTTATACACATTGCGCCAGGTAGAGCACGTTATACACATTGCTCCAGGTAGAGCACGTTATAAACATTGCGCCAGGTAGAGCACGTTATACACATTGCTCCAGGTAGAGCACGTTACACACATTGCGCCAGGTAGAGCACGTTATACACATTGCGCCAGGTAGAGCACGTTATACACATTGCGTCAGGTAGAGCACGTTATACACATTGCTCCAGGTAGAGCACGTTATACACATTGCTCCAGGTAGAGCACGTTATACACATTGCTCCAGGTAGAGCACGTTATACACATTGCGTCAGGTAGAGCACGTTATACACATTGCTCCAGGTAGAGCACGTTATACACATTGCGCCAGGTAGAGCACGTTACACACATTGCGCCAGGTAGAGCACGTTACACTCATTGCGCCAGGTAGAGCACATTATACACATTGCGCCAGGTAGAGCACGTTACACACATTGCGCCAGGTAGAGCACGTTACACACATTGCGCCAGGTAGAGCACGTTACACACATTGCGCCAGGTAGAGCACGTTATACACATTGCACCAGGTAGAGCACGTTACACACATTGCGCCAGGTAGAGCATGTTACACACATTGCGCCAGGTAGAGCACGTTACACACATTGCGCCAGATAGAGCACGATATAGACATTGCGTCAGGTAGAGCACGTTATACATATTGCGCCAGGTAGAGCACGTTACACACATTGCTCCAGGTAGAGCACGTTATACACATTGCGCCAGGTAGAGCACGTTATACACATTGCTCCAGGTAGAGCACGTTATACAGATTGCGCCAGGTAGAGCACGTTATACACATTGCTCCAGGTAGAGCACGTTACACACATTGCGCCAGGTAGAGCACGTTATACACATTGCGCCAGGTAGAGCACGTTATACACATTGCGCCAGGTAGAGCACGTTATACACATTGCGTCAGGTAGAGCACGTTATACACATTGCTCCAGGTAGAGCACGTTATACACATTGCTCCAGGTAGAGCACGTTATACACATTGCGTCAGGTAGAGCACGTTATACACATTGCTCCAGGTAGAGCACGTTATACACATTGCTCCAGGTAGAGCACATTATACACATTGCGCCAGGTAGAGCATGTTATACACATTGCGCCAGGTAGAGCACGTTATACACATTGCACAAGGTAGATCACGTTACACACATTGCGCCAGGTAGAGCACGTTACACACATTGCGCCAGGTAGAGCACGTTATACACATTGCGCCAGGTAGAGCACGTTACACACATTGCGCCAGGTAGAGCACGTTACACACATTGCGCCAGGTAGAGCACATTATACACATTGCGCCAGGTAGAGCACGTTACACACATTGCGCCAGGTAGAGCACGTTACACACATTGCGCCAGGTAGAGCACGTTACACACATTGCTCCAGGTAGAGCACGTTACACACATTGCGCCAGGTAGAGCACGTTATACACATTGCGCCAGGTAGAGCACGTTATACACATTGCACCAGGTAGAGCACGTTACACACATTGCGCCAGGTAGAGCATGTTACACACATTGCGCCAGGTAGAGCACGTTACACACATTGCGCCAGATAGAGCACGATATAGACATTGCGTCAGGTAGAGCACGTTATACATATTGCGCCAGGTAGAGCACGTTACACACATTGCTCCAGGTAGAGCACGTTATACACATTGCGCCAGGTAGAGCACGTTATACACATTGCTCCAGGTAGAGCACGTTATAAACATTGCGCCAGGTAGAGCACGTTATACACATTGCGCCAGGTAGAGCACGTTACACACATTGCGCCAGGTAGAGCACGTTATACACATTGCGCCAGGTAGAGCACGTTATACACATTGCGTCAGGTAGAGCACGTTATACACATTGCTCCAGGTAGAGCACGTTATACACATTGCTCCAGGTAGAGCACGTTATACACATTGCTCCAGGTAGAGCACGTTATACACATTGCGTCAGGTAGAGCACGTTATACACATTGCTCCAGGTAGAGCACGTTATACACATTGCGCCAGGTAGAGCACGTTACACACATTGCGCCAGGTAGAGCACGTTACACACATTGCGCCAGGTAGAGCACGTTATACACATTGCGCCAGGTAGAGCACGTTACACACATTGCGCCAGGTAGAGCACGTTACACACATTGCGCCAGGTAGAGCACGTTACACACATTGCGCCAGGTAGAGCACGTTATACACATTGCGCCAGGTAGAGCACGTTATACACATTGCACCAGGTAGAGCACGTTACACACATTGCGCCAGGTAGAGCATGTTACACACATTGCGCCAGGTAGAGCACGTTACACACATTGCGCCAGATAGAGCACGATATAGACATTGCGTCAGGTAGAGCACGTTATACATATTGCGCCAGGTAGAGCACGTTACACACATTGCTCCAGGTAGAGCACGTTATACACATTGCGCCAGGTAGAGCACGTTATACACATTGCTCCAGGTAGAGCACGTTATAAACATTGCGCCAGGTAGAGCACGTTATACACATTGCTCCAGGTAGAGCACGTTACACACATTGCGCCAGGTAGAGCACGTTATACACATTGCGCCAGGTAGAGCACGTTATACACATTGCGTCAGGTAGAGCACGTTATACACATTGCTCCAGGTAGAGCACGTTATACACATTGCTCCAGGTAGAGCACGTTATACACATTGCTCCAGGTAGAGCACGTTATACACATTGCGTCAGGTAGAGCACGTTATACACATTGCTCCAGGTAGAGCACGTTATACACATTGCGCCAGGTAGAGCACGTTACACACATTGCGCCAGGTAGAGCACGTTACACTCATTGCGCCAGGTAGAGCACATTATACACATTGCGCCAGGTAGAGCACGTTACACACATTGCGCCAGGTAGAGCACGTTACACACATTGCGCCAGGTAGAGCACGTTACACACATTGCGCCAGGTAGAGCACGTTATACACATTGCACCAGGTAGAGCACGTTACACACATTGCGCCAGGTAGAGCATGTTACACACATTGCGCCAGGTAGAGCACGTTACACACATTGCGCCAGATAGAGCACGATATAGACATTGCGTCAGGTAGAGCACGTTATACATATTGCGCCAGGTAGAGCACGTTACACACATTGCTCCAGGTAGAGCACGTTATACACATTGCGCCAGGTAGAGCACGTTATACACATTGCTCCAGGTAGAGCACGTTATACAGATTGCGCCAGGTAGAGCACGTTATACACATTGCTCCAGGTAGAGCACGTTACACACATTGCGCCAGGTAGAGCACGTTATACACATTGCGCCAGGTAGAGCACGTTATACACATTGCGCCAGGTAGAGCACGTTATACACATTGCGTCAGGTAGAGCACGTTATACACATTGCTCCAGGTAGAGCATGTTATACACATTGCTCCAGGTAGAGCACGTTATACACATTGCGTCAGGTAGAGCACGTTATACACATTGCTCCAGGTAGAGCACGTTATACACATTGCTCCAGGTAGAGCACATTATACACATTGCGTCAGGTAGAGCACGTTATACACATTGCGCCAGGTAGAGCACGTTATACACATTGCGTCAGGTAGAGCACGTTATACACATTGCTCCAGGTAGAGCACGTTATACAGATTGCACCAGGTAGAGCACGTTATACACATTGCTCCAGGTAGAGCACGTTACACACATTGCGCCAGGTAGAGCACGTTATACACATTGCGCCAGGTAGAGCACGTTATACACATTGCGCCAGGTAGAGCACGTTATACACATTGCGTCAGGTAGAGCACGTTATACACATTGCTCCAGGTAGAGCACGCTATACACATTGCTCCAGGTAGAGCATGTTATACACATTGCGTCAGGTAGAGCACGTTATACACATTGCTCCAGGTAGAGCATGTTATACACATTGCGTCAGGTAGAGCACGTTATACACATTGCGCAAGGTAGAGCACATTATACACATTGCGTCAGGTAGAGCACGTTATACACATTGCGTCAGGTAGAGCACGTTATACACATTGCTCCAGGTAGAGCACATTAAACACATTGCTCCAGGTAGAGCACGCTATACACATTGCTCCAGGTAGAGCATGTTATACACATTGCGTCAGGTAGAGCACGTTATACACATTGCTCCAGGTAGAGCACGTTATACACATTGCGTCAGGTAGAGCACGTTATACACATTGCGCCAGGTAGAGCACGTTATACACATTGCACCAGCTAGAGCACGTTACACACATTGCGCCAGGTAGAGCATGTTACACACATTGCGCCAGATAGAGCACGATATAGACATTGCGTCAGGTAGAGCACGTTATACATATTGCGCCAGGTAGAGCACGTTACACACATTGCTCCAGGTAGAGCACGTTATACACATTGCGCCAGGTAGAGCACGTTATACACATTGCTCCAGGTAGAGCACGTTATAAACATTGCGCCAGGTAGAGCACGTTATACACATTGCTCCAGGTAGAGCACGTTACACACATTGCGCCAGGTAGAGCACGTTACACACATTGCGCCAGGTAGAGCACGTTACACACATTGCGCCAGGTAGAGCACGTTACACACATTGCGCCAGGTAGAGCACGTTATACACATTGCGCCAGGTAGAGCACGTTATACACATTGCACCAGGTAGAGCACGTTACACTCATTGCGCCAGGTAGAGCATGTTACACACATTGCGCCAGGTAGAGCACGTTACACACATTGCGCCAGATAGAGCACGATATAGACATTGCGTCAGGTAGAGCACGTTATACATATTGCGCCAGGTAGAGCACGTTATACACATTGCGCCAGGTAGAGCACGTTACACACATTGCGCCAGGTAGAGCACGTTATACACATTGCGCCAGGTCAAGCACGTTATACATATTGCGCAAGGTAGATCACGTTACACACATTGCGCCAGGTAGAGCACGTTACACACATTGCGCCAGGTAGAGCACATTATACACATTGCGCCAGGTAGAGCACGTTACACACATTGCGCCAGGTAGAGCACGTTACACACATTGCGCCAGGTAGAGCACGTTACACACATTGCGCCAGGTAGAGCACGTTATACACATTGCGCCAGGTAGAGCACGTTATACACATTGCTCCAGGTAGAGCACGTTATAAACATTGCGCCAGGTAGAGCACGTTATACACATTGCTCCAGGTAGAGCACGTTACACACATTGCGCCAGGTAGAGCACGTTATACACATTGCGCCAGGTAGAGCACGTTATACACATTGCGTCAGGTAGAGCACGTTATACACATTGCTCCAGGTAGAGCACGTTATACACATTGCTCCAGGTAGAGCACGTTATACACATTGCGTCAGGTAGAGCACGTTATACACATTGCTCCAGGTAGAGCACGTTATACACATTGCGCCAGGTAGAGCACGTTACACACATTGCGCCAGGTAGAGCACGTTACACACATTGCGCCAGGTAGAGCACGTTATACACATTGCGCCAGGTAGAGCACGTTACACACATTGCGCCAGGTAGAGCACGTTACACACATTGCGCCAGGTAGAGCACGTTACACACATTGCGCCAGGTAGAGCACGTTATACACATTGCGCCAGGTAGAGCACGTTATACACATTGCACCAGGTAGAGCACGTTACACACATTGCGCCAGGTAGAGCATGTTACACACATTGCGCCAGGTAGAGCACGTTACACACATTGCGCCAGATAGAGCACGATATAGACATTGCGTCAGGTAGAGCACGTTATACATATTGCGCCAGGTAGAGCACGTTACACACATTGCTCCAGGTAGAGCACGTTATACACATTGCGCCAGGTAGAGCACGTTATACACATTGCTCCAGGTAGAGCACGTTATAAACATTGCGCCAGGTAGAGCACGTTATACACATTGCTCCAGGTAGAGCACGTTACACACATTGCGCCAGGTAGAGCACGTTATACACATTGCGCCAGGTAGAGCACGTTATACACATTGCGTCAGGTAGAGCACGTTATACACATTGCTCCAGGTAGTGCACGTTATACACATTGCTCCAGGTAGAGCACGTTATACACATTGCTCCAGGTAGAGCACGTTATACACATTGCGTCAGGTAGAGCACGTTATACACATTGCTCCAGGTAGAGCACGTTATACACATTGCGCCAGGTAGAGCACGTTACACACATTGCGCCAGGTAGAGCACGTTACACTCATTGCGCCAGGTAGAGCACATTATACACATTGCGCCAGGTAGAGCACGTTACACACATTGCGCCAGGTAGAGCACGTTACACACATTGCGCCAGGTAGAGCACGTTACACACATTGCGCCAGGTAGAGCACGTTATACACATTGCACCAGGTAGAGCACGTTACACACATTGCGCCAGGTAGAGCATGTTACACACATTGCGCCAGGTAGAGCACGTTACACACATTGCGCCAGATAGAGCACGATATAGACATTGCGTCAGGTAGAGCACGTTATACATATTGCGCCAGGTAGAGCACGTTACACACATTGCTCCAGGTAGAGCACGTTATACACATTGCGCCAGGTAGAGCACGTTATACACATTGCTCCAGGTAGAGCACGTTATACAGATTGCGCCAGGTAGAGCACGTTATACACATTGCTCCAGGTAGAGCACGTTACACACATTGCGCCAGGTAGAGCACGTTATACACATTGCGCCAGGTAGAGCACGTTATACACATTGCGCCAGGTAGAGCACGTTATACACATTGCGTCAGGTAGAGCACGTTATACACATTGCTCCAGGTAGAGCACGTTATACACATTGCTCCAGGTAGAGCACGTTATACACATTGCGTCAGGTAGAGCACGTTATACACATTGCTCCAGGTAGAGCACGTTATACACATTGCTCCAGGTAGAGCACATTATACACATTGCGTCAGGTAGAGCACGTTATACACATTGCGCCAGGTAGAGCACGTTATACACATTGCGTCAGGTAGAGCACGTTATACACATTGCTCCAGGTAGAGCACGTTATACAGATTGCACCAGGTAGAGCACGTTATACACATTGCTCCAGGTAGAGCACGTTACACACATTGCGCCAGGTAGAGCACGTTATACACATTGCGCCAGGTAGAGCACGTTATACACATTGCGCCAGGTAGAGCACGTTATACACATTGCGCCAGGTAGAGCACGTTATACACATTGCTCCAGGTAGAGCACGTTATACACATTGCTCCAGGTAGAGCACGTTACACACATTGCGCCAGGTAGAGCACGTTACACACATTGCGCCAGGTAGAGCACATTATACATTGCGCCAGGTAGAGCACGTTATACACATTGCGCCAGGTAGAGCACGTTATACACATTGCGCCAGGTAGAGCACGTTATACACATTGCGCCAGGTAGAGCATGTTATACACATTGCGCCAGGTAGAGCACGTTATACACATTGCACAAGGTAGATCACGTTACACACATTGCGCCAGGTAGAGCACGTTACACACATTGCGCCAGGTAGAGCACGTTATACACATTGCGCCAGGTAGAGCACGTTACACACATTGCGCCAGGTAGAGCACGTTACACACATTGCGCCAGGTAGAGCACATTATACACATTGCGCCAGGTAGAGCACGTTACACACATTGCGCCAGGTAGAGCACGTTACACACATTGCGCCAGGTAGAGCATGAGCACGTTATACACATTGCTCCAGGTAGAGCACGTTACACACATTGCGCCAGGTAGAGCACGTTACACACATTGCGCCAGGTAGAGCACATTATACATTGCGCCAGGTAGAGCACGTTATACACATTGCGCCAGGTAGAGCACGTTATACACATTGCGCCAGGTAGAGCACGTTATACACATTGCGCCAGGTAGAGCATGTTATACACATTGCGCCAGGTAGAGCACGTTATACACATTGCACAAGGTAGATCACGTTACACACATTGCGCCAGGTAGAGCACGTTACACACATTGCGCCAGGTAGAGCACGTTATACACATTGCGCCAGGTAGAGCACGTTACACACATTGCGCCAGGTAGAGCACGTTACACACATTGCGCCAGGTAGAGCACATTATACACATTGCGCCAGGTAGAGCACGTTACACACATTGCGCCAGGTAGAGCACGTTACACACATTGTGCCAGGTAGAGCACGTTACACACATTGCTCCAGGTAGAGCACGTTACACACATTGCGCCAGGTAGAGCACGTTATACACATTGCGCCAGGTAGAGCACGTTATACACATTGCACCAGGTAGAGCACGTTACACACATTGCGCCAGGTAGAGCATGTTACACACATTGCGCCAGGTAGAGCACGTTACACACATTGCGCCAGATAGAGCACGATATAGACATTGCGTCAGGTAGAGCACGTTACACATATTGCGCCAGGTAGAGCACGTTACACACATTGCTCCAGGTAGAGCACGTTATACACATTGCGCCAGGTAGAGCACGTTATACACATTGCTCCAGGTAGAGCACGTTATAAACATTGCGCCAGGTAGAGCACGTTATACACATTGCTCCAGGTAGAGCACGTTACACACATTGCGCCAGGTAGAGCACGTTATACACATTGCGCCAGGTAGAGCACGTTATACACATTGCGTCAGGTAGAGCACGTTATACACATTGCTCCAGGTAGAGCACGTTATACACATTGCTCCAGGTAGAGCACGTTATACACATTGCTCCAGGTAGAGCACGTTATACACATTGCGTCAGGTAGAGCACGTTATACACATTGCTCCAGGTAGAGCACGTTATACACATTGCGCCAGGTAGAGCACGTTACACACATTGCGCCAGGTAGAGCACGTTACACACATTGCGCCAGGTAGAGCACGTTATACACATTGCGCCAGGTAGAGCACGTTACACACATTGCGCCAGGTAGAGCACGTTACACACATTGCGCCAGGTAGAGCACGTTACACACATTGCGCCAGGTAGAGCACGTTATACACATTGCGCCAGGTAGAGCACGTTATACACATTGCACCAGGTAGAGCACGTTACACACATTGCGCCAGGTAGAGCATGTTACACACATTGCGCCAGGTAGAGCACGTTACACACATTGCGCCAGATAGAGCACGATATAGACATTGCGTCAGGTAGAGCACGTTATACACATTGCGCCAGGTAGAGCACGTTACACACATTGCTCCAGGTAGAGCACGTTATACACATTGCGCCAGGTAGAGCACGTTATACACATTGCTCCAGGTAGAGCACGTTATAAACATTGCGCCAGGTAGAGCACGTTATACACATTGCTCCAGGTAGAGCACGTTACACACATTGCGCCAGGTAGAGCACGTTATACACATTGCGCCAGGTAGAGCACGTTATACACATTGCGTCAGGTAGAGCACGTTATACACATTGCTCCAGGTAGAGCACGTTATACACATTGCTCCAGGTAGAGCACGTTATACACATTGCTCCAGGTAGAGCACGTTATACACATTGCTCCAGGTAGAGCACGTTATACACATTGCGTCAGGTAGAGCACGTTATACACATTGCTCCAGGTAGAGCACGTTACACACATTGCGCCAGGTAGAGCACGTTACACTCATTGCGCCAGGTAGAGCACATTATACACATTGCGCCAGGTAGAGCACGTTACACACATTGCGCCAGGTAGAGCACGTTACACACATTGCGCCAGGTAGAGCACGTTACACACATTGCGCCAGGTAGAGCACGTTACACTCATTGCGCCAGGTAGAGCACATTATACACATTGCGCCAGGTAGAGCACGTTACACACATTGCGCCAGGTAGAGCACGTTACACACATTGCGCCAGGTAGAGCACGTTACACACATTGCGCCAGGTAGAGCACGTTATACACATTGCACCAGGTAGAGCACGTTACACACATTGCGCCAGGTAGAGCATGTTACACACATTGCGCCAGGTAGAGCACGTTACACACATTGCGCCAGATAGAGCACGATATAGACATTGCGTCAGGTAGAGCACGTTATACATATTGCGCCAGGTAGAGCACGTTACACACATTGCTCCAGGTAGAGCACGTTATACACATTGCGCCAGGTAGAGCACGTTATACACATTGCTCCAGGTAGAGCACGTTATACAGATTGCGCCAGGTAGAGCACGTTATACACATTGCTCCAGGTAGAGCACGTTACACACATTGCGCCAGGTAGAGCACGTTATACACATTGCGCCAGGTAGAGCACGTTATACACATTGCGCCAGGTAGAGCACGTTATACACATTGCGTCAGGTAGAGCACGTTACACACATTGCGCCAGGTAGAGCACGTTATACACATTGCGCCAGGTAGAGCACGTTACACACATTGCGCCAGGTAGAGCACGTTACACACATTGCGCCAGGTAGAGCACGTTACACACATTGCGCCAGGTAGAGCACGTTATACACATTGCGCCAGGTAGAGCACGTTATACACATTGCACCAGGTAGAGCACGTTACACACATTGCGCCAGGTAGAGCATGTTACACACATTGCGCCAGGTAGAGCACGTTACACACATTGCGCCAGATAGAGCACGATATAGACATTGCGTCAGGTAGAGCACGTTATACATATTGCGCCAGGTAGAGCACGTTACACACATTGCTCCAGGTAGAGCACGTTATACACATTGCGCCAGGTAGAGCACGTTATACACATTGCTCCAGGTAGAGCACGTCATAAACATTGCGCCAGGTAGAGCACGTTATACACATTGCTCCAGGTAGAGCACGTTACACACATTGCGCCAGGTAGAGCACGTTATACACATTGCGCCAGGTAGAGCACGTTATACACATTGCGTCAGGTAGAGCACGTTATACACATTGCTCCAGGTAGAGCACGTTATACACATTGCTCCAGGTAGAGCACGTTATACACATTGCTCCAGGTAGAGCACGTTATACACATTGCGTCAGGTAGAGCACGTTATACACATTGCTCCAGGTAGAGCACGTTATACACATTGCGCCAGGTAGAGCACGTTACACACATTGCGCCAGGTAGAGCACGTTACACTCATTGCGCCAGGTAGAGCACATTATACACATTGCGCCAGGTAGAGCACGTTACACACATTGCGCCAGGTAGAGCACGTTACACACATTGCGCCAGGTAGAGCACGTTACACACATTGCGCCAGGTAGAGCACGTTATACACATTGCACCAGGTAGAGCACGTTACACACATTGCGCCAGGTAGAGCATGTTACACACATTGCGCCAGGTAGAGCACGTTACACACATTGCGCCAGATAGAGCACGATATAGACATTGCGTCAGGTAGAGCACGTTATACATATTGCGCCAGGTAGAGCACGTTACACACATTGCTCCAGGTAGAGCACGTTATACACATTGCGCCAGGTAGAGCACGTTATACACATTGCTCCAGGTAGAGCACGTTATACAGATTGCGCCAGGTAGAGCACGTTATACACATTGCTCCAGGTAGAGCACGTTACACACATTGCGCCAGGTAGAGCACGTTATACACATTGCGCCAGGTAGAGCACGTTATACTCATTGCGCCAGGTAGAGCACGTTATACACATTGCGTCAGGTAGAGCACGTTATACACATTGCTCCAGGTAGAGCACGTTATACACATTGCTCCAGGTAGAGCACGTTATACACATTGCGTCAGGTAGAGCACGTTATACACATTGCTCCAGGTAGAGCACGTTATACACATTGCTCCAGGTAGAGCACATTATACACATTGCGTCAGGTAGAGCACGTTATACACATTGCGCCAGGTAGAGCACGTTATACACATTGCGTCAGGTAGAGCACGTTATACACATTGCTCCAGGTAGAGCACGTTATACAGATTGCACCAGGTAGAGCACGTTATACACATTGCTCCAGGTAGAGCACGTTACACACATTGCGCCAGGTAGAGCACGTTATACACATTGCGCCAGGTAGAGCACGTTATACACATTGCGCCAGGTAGAGCACGTTATACACATTGCGTCAGGTAGAGCACGTTATACACATTGCTCCAGGTAGAGCACGCTATACACATTGCTCCAGGTAGAGCATGTTATACACATTGCGTCAGGTAGAGCACGTTATACACATTGCTCCAGGTAGAGCATGTTATACACATTGCGTCAGGTAGAGCACGTTATACACATTGCGCAAGGTAGAGCACATTATACACATTGCGTCAGGTAGAGCACGTTATACACATTGCGTCAGGTAGAGCACGTTATACACATTGCTCCAGGTAGAGCACACTAAACACATTGCTCCAGGTAGAGCACGCTATACACATTGCTCCAGGTAGAGCATGTTATACACATTGCGTCAGGTAGAGCACGTTATACACATTGCTCCAGGTAGAGCACGTTATACACATTGCGTCAGGTAGAGCACGTTATACACATTGCGCAAGGTAGAGCACATTATACACATTGCGTCAGGTAGAGCACGTTATACACATTGCGTCAGGTAGAGCACGTTATACACATTGCTCCAGGTAGAGCACATTAAACACATTGGGGTATATTTACTAAGGTCCCGATTTTGACCGAGATGCCGTTTTTTCATCAAAGTGTCATCTCGGTAATTTACTAAGCAATAATCACGGCAGTGATGAGGGCATTCGTAATTTTATGGAAGTCCAACAAAAAAAATACAAATGAATACACCATCGGTCAAAACGCGGCTGTTTAAGTATGAATCTCGGTAATTTACTAAGAAGTGCAAAGCAAAAAACAAACAAACACTGCCGTGAAAAATTACAACTCGTAAAAAAGTGCTAAAAAAAAACAGACCTGCTTTTTTAATCCGTGATTGTATAGGCATGCAGGGATCCATGAGATCCGTGCATGTATATCAGTGGGAAGGGGTGGGAAAGTGGTTATTTTATTAAAAAAAATTGCGTGGGGTCCCCCCTCCTAAGCATAACCAGCCTCGGGCTCTTTGAGCCGATCCTGGTTGCAGAAATATGGGGAAAAAATTGACAGGGGTTCCCCCATATTTAAGCAACCAGCATCGGGCTCTGCGCCTGGTCCTGGTTCCAAAAATACGGGGGACAAAAAGAGTAGGGGTCCCCCGTATTTTTAAAACCAGCACCGGGCTCCACTAGCTGGACAGATAATGCCACAGCCGGGGGTCACTTTGATATAGTGCCCTGCGGCCGTGGCATCAAAAATCCAACTAGTCACCCCTGGCCGGGGTACCCTGGGGGAGTGGGGACCCCTTCAATCAAGGGGTCCCCCCCCCCAGCCACCCAAGGGCCAGGGGTGAAGCCCGAGGCTGTCCCCCCCCCCCCCCCATCCAATGGGCTGCGGATGGGGGGGCTGATAGCCTTTTGTGATAATGAAAAGATATTGTTTTTAGTAGCAGTACTACAAGGCCCAGCAAGCCTCCCCTGCATGCTGGTACTTGGAGAACCACAAGTACCAGCATGCGGCGGAAAAACGGGCCCGCTGGTACCTGTAGTACTATTACTAAAAAAATACCCAAAAAAAGACAAGACACACACACCGTGAAAGTAAAGATTTATTACATACATGCACACAAACATACATACATACTTACCTTATGTTCACACGAGGGTCGGTCCTCTTCTCCAGTAGAATCCAAGGGGTACCTGTTGAAAAAATTCTACTCACCAGATCCCGGGTCCCAGGGTCCTCGGGGCAACCATTTGTAATCCAGGTACTTGAATAAAATAACAAAACGGAGAGCCGAGCCACGAACTGAAAGGGGCCCCATGTTTTCACATGGGACTCCTTTCCCCGAATGCCAGAAACCCACTCTGACTGATGTCTAAGTGGGTTTCTTCAGCCAATCAGGGAGCGCTACGTTGTAGCACCCTCCTGATCGGCTGTGTGCTCCTGTACTGAGTGACAGGCGGCACACGGCAGTGTTACAATGTAGCGCCTATGCGCTCCATTGTAACCAATGGTGGGAACTTTCTGCCCTGCGGTTGACCTAAAGTGACGTCACCGCTGAGCAGAAAGTTCCCACCATTGGTTACAATGGAGCGCATAGGCGCTACATTGTAACACTGCCGTGTGCCGCCTGTCATACAGTACAGGAGCACACAGCCGATCAGGAGGGTGCTACAACGTAGCGCTCCCTGATTGGCTGAAGAAACCCACTTAGACATCAGTCAGAGTGGGTTTCTGGCATTCGGGGAAAGGAGTCCCATGTGAAAACATGGGGCCCCTTTCAGTTCGTGGCTCGGCTTTCCGTTTTGTTATTTTATTCAAGTACCTGGATTACAAATGGTTGCCCCGAGGACCCTGGGACCCGGGATCTGGTGAGTAGAATTTATTCAACAGGTACCCCTTGGATTCTACTGGAGAAGAGGACCGACCCTCGTGTGAACATAAGGTAAGTATGTATGTATGTTTGTGTGCATGTATGTAATAAATCTTTACTTTCACGGTGTGTGTGTCTTGTCTTTTTTTGGGTATTTTTTTAGTAATAGTACTACAGGTACCAGCGGGCCCGTTTTTCCGCCGCATGCTGGTACTTGTGGTTCTCCAAGTACCAGCATGCTGGGGAGGCTTGCTGGGCCTTGTAGTACTGCTACTAAAAACAATATATTTTCATTATCACAAAAGGCTATCAGCCCCCCCATCCGCAGCCCATTGGATGGGGGGGGGGACAGCCTCGAGCTTCACCCCTGGCCCTTGGGTGGCTGGGGGGGGGACCCCTTGATTGAAGGGGTCCCCACTCCCCCAGGGTACCCCGGCCAGGGGTGACTAGTTGGATTTTTGATGCCACAGCCGCAGGGCACTATATCAAAGTGACCCCCGGCTGTGGCATTATCTGTCCAGCTAGTGGAGCCCGGTGCTGGTTTTAAAAATACGGGGGACCCCTACTCTTTTTGTCCCCCGTATTTTTGGAACCAGGACCAGGCGCAGAGCCCGATGCTGGTTGCTTAAATATGGGGGAACCCCTGTCATTTTTCCCCCCATATTTCTGCAACCAGGATCGGCTCAAAGAGCCCGAGGCTGGTTATGCTTAGGAGGGGGGACCCCACGCAATTTTTTTTATGATTTTACACTGTTTAATTTAAAAAAAAAAAAAAAAATGAACCCCAGCACGGATCACACAGATCCGGCCGAGATTCATTTTTAAAAAGTCGGCAGTGTTTTGCTAATCACTGCTGTAAAAAACTGAAAAAAAAAACGAATGACATCGACATCGGAAAACCCGTAAAGACAAAATACGGCAGCTTAGTAAATTAGTCGTAATAAATTCAAAAAGTTGCAGTTTTACACTTTCGATGTCATTCGTGATTGAATTTTGACCTGAAACGGGAAAATACGAATCTTAGTAAATTTACCCCATTGCGTCAGGTAGAGCACGTTATAAATGTTGCGCCAGGTAGAGCACGTTATACACATTGCTCCACGTAGAGCACGTTATAAACGTTGCACCAGGAAGAGCACAGAATATATATACGGGAATTATGATTTACAAGTAAAACTAGTACAAAACCATTACTAAGGGTTCTGTGTGGTGTGATACGGAAAGAGGTCCATGGGGGTGACACCTTGAGTTACCATACCGGGTGACACCAACCCTAGTGACGCCTCTGCATAGGGTCAGATCATGTGAGACAGTGAAAGCAGTTTGGATAATATTTAAAGGTCCGCTAAGCTGGAGAACCTTCAAAAGAGGACAAGCAGAGAGGTTGCCCATGGTAACCAGATTCTAGCTATCATTTACCAAGAGGACAAGCTTTGATACATCACTATCTCGTCAGTAAGATGAATGCAGAAAACAGAGATGGGCAGAATAGATCCCTACGGGTATGGGTCATTAGGTTGACAAGACTTAGGTCGACCACTATTGTATCAAACCTTCTAAAGAGGACAGGTGGAGACATTTCCCATAGCAACCAATCAGATTCTAGTTCTAATATTATGGAATGTACTTGGTAAATGATAGCTGATTATAGTTATTAATTGGTAATATATAATTAATTATCCGGTGCCTCTGTTGTTCAGTGTAAAATAAACATTAAATAGAATTAGTTGACTTCTTTCAAAACTATGGAGCAATTTTATTTACATTATTGATGAATAATTAATCCTGAAGAAAATTGTCTTGTGCTTGCTGCTGGGCTCCTTAATACTTTAAAAAACGAAGTCCCGGTGGGTGTTGCGTCTTCGGTCGCAGTGGACCTTAGAATTTATGTTAATTCTGCAGCAGACGTCTTTTGCGCCGGCTTCTCAGCATCACACCGCCGTCACAACCATAGCCCGGACCAATGGACATCCACACAACCCTAAGGATGCTCAGAATGTCCAGCTGCCCAGGCCAGTGAATCTGTGTCCGACAACGTGGTCGCTGGCTTGGGCACTCCTCTGTGCTTGAAACCTCATCCTGTCATGATTGTCAATCAGGCTGCGGCTTACACCGCACTGCACCCGGAGCAGAAGCACCAACAGAAGCACATGCGCACTGCGTTACCGGCAGATGCACAGATAAAACAAACATTGGTAAATTGCAACCAAATTGCCCAACGCGTCCGGGGCTGAATCAAGCCCTAAGCTGCAAATACATCCCGATCCTATGTGTATATTTGTCAGATACACCCTCTACACTGTTTTTCAAACTCATAACCCTCACGGGTGTGGTATTGAAGGTCGACAGTAACTAGGTCGACAATGTCTAGGTCGACCACTATTGGTCGACAGTAACTAGGTTGACAGGGTCTTTAGGTCGACATGTTCTAGGTCGACAGGTCAAAAGGTTGACATGAGTTTTTTTATGTTATTTTGGTGTCGTTTTCTTCATAGAATGACCAGGAACCCCAATTAGTGCACCACGTCCCCTTTGCATGGCTCGCTTCGCTCGCCATGCTTCGGGCATGGTGCCTTCGCTTTGCTCGGCACAAATTACCGTTCCAATCGTAGTCCACGTGGATCGTTAAGTATGAAAAGGTTCAAAAAAAGAAAAAAATTGTGAAAAACTCATGTCGACCTAAAGACCCTGTCGACCTAGACACCCTGTCGACCTAGTTACTGTCGACCAACAGTGGTCGACCTAGACATTGTCGACCTAGTTACTGTCGACTTACAGACCGGATCCCAACCCTCACTGTGCATGTTTTCCAGATCATATAGCACAGGTGGTACTATTTATTCCTGGGGATACCATGAAAACATGCACTGTCAGGGTTCCATGATTCCAGGGTTCAATGCAAGATTCCTTCAATGTTCTGTCCCCAGCGCTGCATTCTCTGGATGACATCATCAATCTCATCTGAATCTCGTTAATAGTATTAATACTAGTACTCAGTTCAATTCTGATGATCTGGAGACAGTGGACTCTCTACACCCAGATTCCAGTAGATGGTGTGATGGTTCCACGTGGTACTTGTTGGGTGCACTCTATTGAGGAGTGTGTCAAGTATCAGACATAAAATAGTGATTATAGGCCTGGTTCGGAGATTTACACAAATGCGGATTTATAAGCAGTGGCCGTGTGAAAATATGCACATGTCGCAGCCGTTTGTCTACGAAGACACAACCATCAGACGCACATTGGCCGATAATCAACCTTCCTTCAGCAGAATGGCCGACAGAACTGAGACACTATTTTAACTGCACATAGGGGGTGATTCCGAGTTGTTCGCTCGCTAGCTGCTTTTAGCAGCATTGCACACGCTAAGCCGCCGCCCTCCGGGAGTGTATCTTAGCTTAGCAGAATTGCGAACGAAAGATTAGCAGAATTGTGAATAGAAATTTCTTAGCAGTTTCTGAGTAGCTCTAGACTTACTCTGCCATTGCGATCAGTTCAGTCAGTTTTGTTCCTGGTTTGACGTCACACACGCCCAGCGTTCGCCCAGCCATTCCCCCGTTTCTCCAGACACTCCCGCGTTTTTCCCTGAAACAGTAGCGTTTTTCCGCACACTCCCATAAAACGGCCAGTTTCCGCCCAGAAACACCCACTTCCTGTCAATCACACTACGATCACCAGAACGATGAAAAAACTTTGTTACGCCGTGAGTAAAATACCAAACTTTTGTGCTGATATACTTGGCGCAGGCGCGCTGCGTACATTGAGCATGCGCAGTTTGCGACTAATCGCTCCGTAGCGGAAAAAAATAACGAGCAAACAACTCGGACTGACCCCCATCGGACTGACCCCCATAGGTTCGCTGTCTCCAACGGTAATATGCCGCTGAAACCATCGCAACACGCCTTCATCATTGTCGCAACTCCCCCATTACCTCTGGCCCTGACTGTTAATCACTTTTCAAATAAATCCACCCTGCGACCGCCGTTGCAAGACCATCACGGCACATGCACCGATGCATCAGCTGACCACCGATAATCGCTCAACTGCAAAAGAATCGGGATAGCATACATCTCTGAATCATGGCCCATAGTTGCGTATTTGGGTCTATTTTGCACATTTAACACCTAAAACATAAAGCCCACATGTCTATTAAAGTGGAGGTCATTTAGAAAGTGCAAAACGACAGCTCAAACCCAACTTTGGTCCTGCCTTAATTCCCAGTGGGTGCATAGATTTATAGAACATGGCCACATGTGCAGAGGAGGTGCGGTCTGTGTGTGCAGCAGGGAGACGCTGGGCATAGGGAAGATAGTGCGCAGTACAGTAAGTGTCCAAGTGCCTCATTCACAATGACTTCACTAGGAAGCCTGCAAAACCAGACATAGGGCATGGCCTGATGATGCATCACATTTGAGGTGTGGTCATATAACAATGGGCGTGGCATGGTCACGCCAATTGTTATATGACCACACCTCAAGTCAGGGACGTGCCTAGGAATTATAAAGGGCTGAACCAGACCATGGGGGTAATTCCAAGTTGATCGCAGCAGGAATTTTGTTAGCAGTTGGGCAAAACCATGTGCACTGCAGGGGAGGCAGATATAACATGTGCAGAGAGAGTTAGATTTGGGTGGGGTGTGTTCAATCTGCAATCTAATTTGCAGTGTAAAAATAAAGCAGCCAGTATTTACCCTGCACAGAAACAAAATAACCCACCCAAATCTAACTCTTTCTGCACATGTTATATCTGCCTCCCCTGCAGTGCACATGGTTTTGCCCAACTGCTAACAAAATTCCTGCTGCGATCAACTTGGAATTACCCCCCATCTCCGTTATATACTCCCTTAAATTGCTGCACACCCCAGAACCCCCTGCCTCTATATGGTGTACCTCCCAACTTCCTGCAAATTCAAACACACGTGCCAACCACGGGATAGCAGGGCAGTCCCCTCAAATCGGGACAATGGGGAGGGATGTATCATGTCATGTTTTACGAAGTGTGCTTCTATTTTAGAGGTGTGAGGCATTTGAACCTCGTGCCCCAGTGATATAATTAGATCATTGTTAGGCTGTGAATTGGTTCCGTGTGGCCGTTCCAAGGGGACTTTAGTCTGCGGCATTGTAATGAGTAAAACTGACTCATTACAAGCCGCCTGCGTGTGCGCGGAGAGGAGCAGCAGCAACAGGGGCAGGGGAGAAGGAGGAGGAGGGAGGGGGAGGAGGGAGTCGCAGCAGCGCACTGTAATTGGTCGCAGTGCTGCTGCAGCTGTCCCTCTCCTTCCACATAAGCTTGCCGACGCCGCTGTGGATGCTGGGATGCGCTTCCCTTATCCCAGCATTCACAGCGGCGGCGATCAGCCAATGTGGAAGGAGAGGGAGAGCTGCAGCGGCTCCCTCCTTCCCCTCCCTCCTCCTCCCCTGCCCGCGATCTGCCAGCAGCTGTTGCACCGAGGAGCCAGACTGCGGAGAGACAGTAAGTATCTATCATCTATTCTGTCTGTCTGTCTGTCTGTCTATCTATCTATCTATTTATCTATCTATCTACCTATTTACCTATCTATTCTATCTACCTAATGTGTAAAAGGGGACGCTGTCTGCCGTAATATGTAAAAAGAGGGACTGTCTGCCGTAATGTGTAAAAAGGGGGACTCTGTCTGCCGTAATGTGTAAAAAGGGGGACTCTGTCTGCCGTAATGTGTTAAAAGGGGACGCTGTCTGCCGTAATGTGTAAAAAGGGGGACTCTGTCTGCCGTAATGTGTTAAAAGGGGACTCTGTCTGCCGTAATGTGTAAAAAGGGGACGCTGTCTGCCGTAATGTGTGAAAAGGGGACGCTGTCTGCCGTAATGTGTAAAAAGGGGACGCTGTCTGCCGTAATGTGTAAAAAGGGGACTCTGTCTGCCGTAATGTGTAAAAGGTGCTCCACCTGGTGTAGTGGCGCTAATGTGCAGCGTAATTTGAATAATGTAGACTACTGTGCACTGTAATTTGAATTGGTATTATTTTGTGGCCACACCCCTTCCCCATGAAGCCACGACCCTATAGTTTTGCCGCATGCCTACGCCGCGCGCTGCCCCTACTTTACATAAAGGGGGTGGGGGCGCCGATGCCATTTCTTGCACACAGCGCTAAAATGTCTAGTTACGGCACTGCCGTGCACCACATAACCGCTTGCAGCACGTGTACTGTAGGTGACATCAGTCATACTTAAACCTGATCATGGTTTTTTTTAACAGCCCCTGTAATGTAGAACACCAGACCAATAAACGCCATTGATTAGTTACCCGGAACGAGTTTGGACATCTAGTGAAGGTGTTTTATTATCTTTTTACTTAATATAGGTATATATTTTTTCCCTTGCAATGTCTTTCCCCATTAATTCAGCGTGCTGCTGTGTTAAGTAACGCTGCCACCTAATTACAGATCAGTGATCAGGAAGAGCGGATCCATCGATAGGCTTTAAACATCTAGTCTGGAGCATGCTCGTACACACTGGTCCAGCTGTGCTTTTACATTACATAGCGATAAAGCTGATGAAGCCAGATGGCAGGTGGATAAAATGAGTGTAATATGTTACCGAGTCTTGTGTGGAGCAGACTTTGTAAAGACAAAAATCCAATTTTGTGTCTGGCTCCGGAGTTTCGTTGCCTTCCAAGGCTTTCTGCTGCCAGTTCAGGAATTAAAAGATCGACGTTTGAAATAAAATGAGTAGTATAACCGCAGGATGCGGAGGCAGGTTCCATGGAGCTTGCACGCTGAACTGGCGCTGGGATTATTTGTTCCTGGCGATGTAGTAATCAGCGGAAAGTGAAGAATTCTTTACTAGAACTTTCGCATTCAGTCGCATGCAATGCTGGTATTCACGCAGACTGCCGCTGCTTTCGCACATACAGATGTAGCCATGCTCATCTTACAGCGATGCGGCATCTTGCATCATGGCATGCTGGGTGTCGTGCCAGGCTGCAACTATTCGCAGCTGGTGAACGATTAATTCCTTTAGACATTAATGGAGCAGTCGCCAGCTGTGAATAATCTCAGCCTGGCATGCAGAGGTGTAACTGTGGGAGGCAACGGAGTCAGCTGCCGCCGGGCTCCCGCTCTATAGGGGGACACCTCTCCTCCCATTCACTATTCAATCAAGCTAATTGACAGCTGCCGCTATCTCTTCCGAGGCTGATTCCCCTCCCCCACACCTTACAAGTCACACCCTCTTTATTATAGATGCACATTTTAAAAGAGTCATACACAGGGTTAGAACCCACAACCTATTACACTGACAGCAAACACCTTACTGATGGAGCTAATTGCTCCTGTATAGGAAGTAGAGATGAGCGCCTGAAATTTTTCGGGTTTTGTGTTTTGGTTTTGGGTTCGGTTCCGCGGCCGTGTTTTGGGTTCGACCGCGTTTTGGCAAAACCTCACCGAATTTTTTTTGTCGGATTCGGGTGTGTTTTGGATTCGGGTGTTTTTTTAAAAAAAACACTAAAAAACAGCTTAAATCATAGAATTTGGGGGTCATTTTGATCCCATATTATTATTAACCTCAAAAACCATAATTTCCACTCATTTTCAGTCTATTCTGAATACCTCACACCTCACAATATTATTTTTAGTCCTAAAATTTGCACCAAGGTCGCTGGATGACTAAGCTAAGCGACACTAGTGGCCGACACAAACACCTGGCCCATCTAGGAGTGGCACTGCAGTGTCACGCAGGATGTCCCTTCCAAAAAACCCTCCCCAATCAGCACATGACGCAAAGAAAAAAAGAGGCGCAATGAGGTAGCTGACTGTGTGAGTAAGATAAGCGACCCTAGTGGCCGACACAAACACCGGGCCCATTTAGGAGTGGCACTGCAGTGTCACGCAGGATGTCCCTTCCAAAAAACCCTCCCCAATCAGCACATGACGCAAAGAAAAAAAGAGGCGCAATGAGGTAGCTGACTGTGTGAGTAAGATTAGCGACCCTAGTGGCCGACACAAACACCGGGCCCATTTAGGAGTGGCACTGCAGTGTCACGCAGGATGTCCCTTCCAAAAAACCCTCCCCAATCAGCACATGACGCAAAGAAAAAAAGAGGCGCAATGAGGTAGCTGACTGTGTGAGTAAGATTAGCGACCCTAGTGGCCGACACAAACACCGGGCCCATTTAGGAGTGGCACTGCAGTGTCACGCAGGATGTCCCTTCCAAAAAACCCTCCCCAATCAGCACATGACGCAAAGAAAAAAAGAGGCGCAATGAGGTAGCTGACTGTGTGAGTAAGATTAGCGACCCTAGTGGCCGACACAAACACGGGGCCCATTTAGGAGTGGCACTGCAGTGTCACGCAGGATGTCCCTTCCAAAAAACCCTCCCCAATCAGCACATGACGCAAAGAAAAAAAGAGGCGCAATGAGGTAGCTGACTGTGTGAGTAAGATTAGCGACCCTAGTGGCCGACACAAACACCGGGCCCATTTAGGAGTGGCACTGCAGTGTCACGCAGGATGTCCCTTCCAAAAAACCCTCCCCAAACAGCACATGACGCAAAGAAAAAAAGAGGCGCAAGGAGGTAGCTGACTGTGTGAGTAAGATTAGCGACCCTAGTGGCCGACACAAACACCGGGCCCATTTAGGAGTGGCACTGCAGTGTCACGCAGGATGTCCCTTCCAAAAAACCCTCCCCAATCAGCACATGACGCAAAGAAAAAAAGAGGCGCAATGAGGTAGCTGACTGTGTGAGTAAGATTAGCGACCCTAGTGGCCGACACAAACACCGGGCCCATTTAGGAGTGGCACTGCAGTGTCACGCAGGATGTCCCTTCCAAAAAACCCTCCCCAAACAGCACATGACGCAAAGAAAAATAAAAGAAAAAAGAGGTGCAAGATGGAATTGTCCTTGGGCCCTCCCACCCACCCTTATGTTGTATAAACAAAACAGGACATGCACACTTTAACCAACCCATCATTTCAGTGACAGGGTCTGCCACACGACTGTGACTGATATGACGGGTTGGTTTGGACCCCCCCCAAAAAAGAAGCAATTAATCTCTCCTTGCACAAACTGGCTCTACAGAGGCAAGATGTCCACCTCATCATCACCCTCCGATATATCACCGTGTACATCCCCCTCCTCACAGATTATCAATTCGTCCCCACTGGAATCCACCATCTCAGCTCCCTGTGTACTTTGTGGAGGCAATTGCTGCTGGTCAATGTCTCCGCGGAGGAATTGATTATAATTCATTTTAATGAACATCATCTTCTCCACATTTTCTGGATGTAACCTCGTACGCCGATTGCTGACAAGGTGAGCGGCGGCACTAAACACTCTTTCGGAGTACACACTTGTGGGAGGGCAACTTAGGTAGAATAAAGCCAGTTTGTGCAATGGCCTCCAAATTGCCTCTTTTTCCTGCCAGTATAAGTATGGACTGTGTGACGTGCCTACTTGGATGCGGTCACTCATATAATCCTCCACCATTCTTTCAATGGTGAGAGAATCATATGCAGTGACAGTAGACGACATGTCCGTAATCGTTGTCAGGTCCTTCAGTCCGGACCAGATGTCAGCATCAGCAGTCGCTCCAGACTGCCCTGCATCACCGCCAGCGGGTGGGCTCGGAATTCTGAGCCTTTTCCTCGCACCCCCAGTTGCGGGAGAATGTGAAGGAGGAGATGTTGACAGGTCGCGTTCCGCTTGACTTGACAATTTTCTCACCAGCAGGTCTTTCAACCCCAGCAGACTTGTGTCTGCCGGAAAGAGAGATCCAAGGTAGGCTTTAAATCTAGGATCGAGCACGGTGGCCAAAATGTAGTGCTCTGATTTCAACAGATTGACCACCCGTGAATCCTTGTTAAGCGAATTAAGGGCTCCATCCACAAGTCCCACATGCCTAGCGGAATCGCTCCGTGTTAGCTCCTCCTTCAATGTCTCCAGCTTCTTCTGCAAAAGCCTGATGAGGGGAATGACCTGACTCAGGCTGGCAGTGTCTGAACTGACTTCACGTGTGGCAAGTTCAAAGGGCATCAGAACCTTGCACAACGTTGAAATCATTCTCCACTGCGCTTGAGACAGGTGCATTCCACCTCCTATATCGTGCTCAATTGTATAGGCTTGAATGGCCTTTTGCTGCTCCTCCAACCTCTGAAGCATATAGAGGGTTGAATTCCACCTCGTTACCACTTCTTGCTTCAGATGATGGCAGGGCAGGTTCAGTAGTTTTTGGTGGTGCTCCAGTCTTCTGTACGTGGTGCCTGTACGCCGAAAGTGTCCCGCAATTTTTCTGGCCACCGACAGCATCTCTTGCACGCCCCTGTCGTTTTTTAAATAATTCTGCACCACCAAATTCAAGGTATGTGCAAAACATGGGACGTGCTGGAATTTGCCCATATTTAATGCACACACAATATTGCTGGCGTTGTCCGATGCCACAAATCCACAGGAGAGTCCAATTGGGGTAAGCCATTCCGCGATGATCTTCCTCAGTTGCCGTAAGAGGTTTTCAGCTGTGTGCGTATTCTGGAAACCGGTGATACAAAGCGTAGCCTGCCTAGGAAAGAGTTGGCGTTTGCGAGATGCTGCTACTGGTGCCGCCGCTGCTGTTCTTGCGGCGGGAGTCCATACATCTACCCAGTGGGCTGTCACAGTCATATAGTCCTGACCCTGCCCTGCTCCACTTGTCCACATGTCCGTGGTTAAGTGGACATTGGGTACAACTGCATTTTTTAGGACACTGGTGAGTCTTTTTCTGACGTCCGTGTACATTCTCGGTATCGCCTGCCTAGAGAAGTGGAACCTAGATGGTATTTGGTAACGGGGGCACACTGCCTCAATAAATTGTCTAGTTCCCTGTGAACTAACGGCGGATACCGGACGCACGTCTAACACCAACATAGTTGTCAAGGCCTCAGTTATCCGCTTTGCAGCAGGATGACTGCTGTGATATTTCATCTTCCTCGCAAAGGACTGTTGAACAGTCAATTGCTTACTGGAAGTAGTACAAGTGGGCTTACGACTTCCCCTCTGGGATGACCATCGACTCCCAGCAGCAACAACAGCAGCGCCAGCAGCAGTAGGCGTTACACGCAAGGATGCATCGGAGGAATCCCAGGCAGGAGAGGACTCGTCAGAATTGCCAGTGACATTGCCTGCAGGACTATTGGCATTCCTGGGGAAGGAGGAAATTGACACTGAGGGAGTTGGTGGGGTGGTTTGCGTGAGCTTGGTTACAAGAGGAAGGGATTTACTGGTCAGTGGACTGCTTCCGCTGTCACCCAAAGTTTTTGAACTTGTCACTGACTTATTATGAATGCGCTGCAGGTGACGTATAAGGGAGGATGTTCCGAGGTGGTTAACGTCCTTACCCCTACTTATTACAGCTTGACAAAGGGAACACACGGCTTGACACCTGTTGTCCGCATTTCTGTTGAAATAGTTCCACACCGAAGAGCTGATTTTTTTGGTATTTTCACCAGGCATGTCAACGGCCATATTCCTCCCACGGACAACAGGTGTCTCCCCGGGTGCCTGACTTAAACAAACCACCTCACCATCAGAATCCTCCTGGTCAATTTCCTCCCCAGCTCCAGCAACACCCATATACTCCTCATCCTGGTGTACGTCAACACTGACATCTTCAATCTGACTATCAGGAACTGGACTGCGGGTGCTCCTTCCAGCACTTGCAGGGGGCGTGCAAATGGTGGAAGGCGCATGCTCTTCACGTCCAGTGTTGGGAAGGTCAGGCATCGCAACCGACACAATTGGACTCTCCTTGTGGATTTGGGATTTCGAAGAACGCACAGTTCTTTGCGGTGCTACTGCTTTTGCCAGCTTGAGTCTTTTCATTTTTCTAGCGAGAGGCTGAGTGCCTCCATCCTCATGTGAAGCTGAACCACTAGCCATGAACATAGGCCAGGGCCTCAGCCGTTCCTTGCCACTCCGTGTGGTAAATGGCATATTGGCAAGTTTACGCTTCTCCTCCGACAATTTTATTTTAGGTTTTGGAGTCCTTTTTTTACTGATATTTGGTGTTTTGGATTTGACATGCTCTGTACTATGACATTGGGCATCGGCCTTGGCAGACGACGTTGCTGGCATTTCATCGTCTCGGCCATGACTAGTGGCAGCAGCTTCAGCACGAGGTGGAAGTGGATCTTGATCTTTCCCTAATTTTGGAACCTCAACATTTTTGTTCTCCATATTTTAATAGGCACAACTAAAAGGCACCTCAGGTAAACAATGGAGATGGATGGATACTAGTATACAATTATGGACGGACTGCCGAGTGCCGACACAGAGGTAGCTACAGCCGTGAACTACCGTACTGTGTCTGCTGCTAATATAGACTGGTTGATAAAGAGATGTCGTAGTATGTATGTATGAAGAAGAAAGAAAAAAAAACCACGGTTAGGTGGTATACAATTATGGACGGACTGCCGAGTGCCGACACAGAGGTAGCCACAGCCGTGAACTACCGTACTGTACTGTGTCTGCTGCTAATATAGACTGGTTGATAAAGAGATGTCGTAGTATGTATGTATGAAGAAGAAAGAAAAAAAAACCACGGGTAGGTGGTATACAATTATGGACGGACTGCCGAGTGCCGACACAGAGGTAGCTACAGCCGTGAACTACCGTACTGTGTCTGCTGCTAATATAGACTGGTTGATAAAGAGATGTAGTAGTATGTATGTATAAAGAAGAAAGAAAAAAAAACCACGGGTAGGTGGTATACAATTATGGACGGACTGCCGAGTGCCGACACAGAGGTAGCCACAGCCGTGAACTACCGTACTGTACTGTGTCTGCTGCTAATATAGACTGGTTGATAAAGAGATGTCGTAGTATGTATGTATGAAGAAGAAAGAAAAAAAAACCACGGTTAGGTGGTATACAATTATGGACGGACTGCCGAGTGCCGACACAGAGGTAGCCACAGCCGCGAACTACCGTACTGTACTGTGTCTGCTGCTAATATAGACTGGTTGATAAAGAGATGTCGTAGTATGTATGTATAAAGAAGAAAGAAAAAAAAACCACGGTTAGGTGGTATACAATTATGGACGGACTGCCGAGTGCCGACACAGAGGTAGCCACAGCCGTGAACTACCGTACTGTACTGTGTCTGCTGCTAATATAGACTGGTTGATAAAGAGATGTCGTAGTATGTATGTATGAAGAAGAAAGAAAAAAAAACCACGGTTAGGTGGTATACAATTATGGACGGACTGCCGAGTGCCGACACAGAGGTAGCCACAGCCGTGAACTACCGTACTGTACTGTGTCTGCTGCTAATATAGACTGGTTGATAAAGAGATGTCGTAGTATGTATGTATGAAGAAGAAAGAAAAAAAAACCACGGTTAGGTGGTATACAATTATGGACGGACTGCCGAGTGCCGACACAGAGGTAGCCACAGCCGTGAACTACCGTACTGTACTGTGTCTGCTGCTAATATAGACTGGTTGATAAAGAGATGTAGTAGTATGTATGTATAAAGAAGAAAGAAAAAAAAACCACGGGTAGGTGGTATACAATTATGGATGGACTGCCGAGTGCCGACACAGAGGTAGCTACAGCCGTGAACTACCGTACTGTGTCTGCTGCGACTGGATGATAAATAATGATATAAAAAATATATATATATCACTACTGCAGCCGGACAGGTATATATATTATATAATGACGGACCTGCTGGACACTGTCTGTCAGCAGAATGAGTTTTTTATAGAATAAAAAAAAAAACACCACACAAGTGAAGTCACACGACGAGTGTTTAACTTTTTCAGGCAATCACAATATAGTATACTACTAACTATACTGGTGGTCAGTGTGGTCAGGTCACTGGTCAGTCACACTGGCAGTGGCACTCCTGCAGCAAAAGTGTGCACTGTTTAATTTTAATATAATATGTACTCCTGGCTCCTGCTATAACCTATAACTGGCACTGCAGTGCTCCCCAGTCTCCCCCACAATTATAAGCTGTGTGAGCTGAGCACAGTCAGATATATAATATATACATAGATGATGCAGCACACTGGGCTGAGCAGTGCACACAGATATGGTATGTGACTGTCTTGTACTCCTGGCTCCTGCTATAACCTATAACTGGCACTGCAGTGCTCCCCAGTCTCCCCCACAATTATAAGCTGTGTGAGCTGAGCACAGTCAGATATATAATATATACATAGATGATGCAGGCATGCAGCACACTGGGCTGAGCAGTGCACACAGATATGGTATGTGACTGAGTCACTGTGTGTACCGTTTTTTTCAGGCAGAGAACGGATATATTAAATAAAACAACTGCACTGCTGGTGGTCACTGTGGTCAGTCACTAAACTCTGCACTCTCTTCTACAGTATCAACCTCAGGTCAATCTCTCTCTCTCTCTCCTAATCTAAATGGAGAGGACGCCAGCCACGTCCTCTCCCTATCAATCTCAATGCACGTGTGAAAATGGCGGCGACGCGCGGCTCCTTATATAGAATCCGAGTCTCGCGAGAATCCGACAGCGTCATGATGACGTTCGGGCGCGCTCGGGTTAACCGAGCAAGGCGGGAAGATCCGAGTCGCTCGGACCCGTGAAAAAAAACATGAAGTTCGTGCGGGTTCGGATTCAGAGAAACCGAACCCGCTCATCTCTAATAGGAAGCATGAGAATTCTAACTATATGGAGTTACTTCTCTGACACTTACATGTAACTTCATAGTAACATAGTAATTGAGGTTGAATAGAGGCAAATTGCCCATCGTGTTCAACCCGTATTAAGTTGTGATGATTCAACATACCCGCGCTGAGTAATGTTTTATGACTAGTTAACTATTATAACTCATATTACCCCCGGATTAACCATGTAGATATTTTAAATATTATAATCTTGGATATAATTTTCATTCAGAAATTTATCTATTCCTTTTTTAAATCCATTTACAGAGTCCGCCATTACCACCTTCCCTGGCAGGGAATTCCAAATCCTTATTACCCAAACAGTGAAGAACCCTTTCCTCCGTTGCGTTCGGAACTTTCTCTCCTCCAGTCGCAGCGAGTGCCCACGTGTCCTAAACTGTGTTCTTTTAATAAACAATTCCTCTGATAACTCTTTGTAGTGCCCCTTTACATATAGGAAGATATTAATAATGTCTCCTCTTATGCGCCTCTTTTCTAGAGTATACATATTCAACCTAGTAAGCCTTTCCTCGTAATCCAGTCCCTCTAGGCCTTTAATCAGTTTAGTAGCTCGCCTTTGAACCCTTTCGAGTTCACCGATATCTTTTATATACAGTGGTGTCCAAAACTGAACACAATATTCCAGGTGCGGACGTACTAATGCTTTATACAAAGGCAGGATTACATCCTCGTCCCTTGTCTCAATTCGCCGTTTTATGCACGCAGGAGCAAATAGCTTGATCAGTAAGGCGTCTGGCTTCCGTGCAGTGGCAGAGCTAGCGCATGTGCAGCCAGTGCATTGCACAGGGGCCCAACGATTTGAAGGGGCCCATCGCCGCCAGCATAACAATGAGTCACACTGACTCATATACTGCCGTCGGCGCTGGGGTGCGCTGTTTCAACTTGGAAGCGGAGAGGGGAGAGCGGCACCTCCTCTTCCCTCCGGCTGAGTCCTGACTGCAGAGCAAGTTCGACGTTACTGTCTCATCCTAGTAATATGTAACGCCGAACTTGCTCTGCAGTCAGGACTCGGCCGGAGGGAAGAGGAAGGAGGTGCCGCTCTCTCCGCTCCGCCCCCTTCCTCTGTCTGTGCTCTGCTTGGGCGCCGGGGAGGAGAGCCATACTAATGGCGGGTCATAGGTGGTGAGTACCCCAGGGGCACCCCGGTCGGAGATACTCTGATCTAGCTCTTGTGACAGCACTCCTCGCAGAAGCGCAGTTAGAAAGCTGCTGCTAGAGACAAGTACAGTGAAACTGCCCATCTCCAGAGTTTGCCCCTAAGCAGGCATGGCTGGGACCTTATTGGTTTAATGGGATGATTAATGCACCTGTTTTTGGAGGGGAGGAAATACAGGGGATTTATATGTGGTCAGCTGATAGGGGAGGCTGCTGCGGAGGCAGAGGGGGAGGGCAGATTGGGCCACTGGGATTTTGGGACAGATCCGCGCTTACCACGGCCAGCTCATTACTGTTATGATTGAGCTCAGCTTGGTCAGGCAGCGTTCGGAGCTTTCTGCTCACTGTATAATCAGCAGGGGTGGGCTGATACATGTTGCTGTGCGGGGGCCGTGCTACGCTTTGTAAAGATTGGAGGTGGAGCTCTGAGAGGATGCTCCCTGTGTCACACAGGCAGCAGATGGGTATCTGATTTCAAAGCTGCTGCTGTCCAGAATTAACCAGTCCCTTATACCCAGTAGAACTCTTCTGTACAGTGGCTCCCATTAGGTATGCCGTGATGCATACGTATTGTGGAAAAGCTATCGTGGGGGTGGGTTGGGTATGGGTGACCTGCGGTTGGGATACCGCCGGTCACCATACCAACGCCAGGATCCCGGTGTTTAGATTGCCGGTTTGTCGAGCACAACGAAGCCCCTGGCTCAGTGGCTCGCTACGCTCACCATTGGTTCTATTCCCATTCTATGAGTGTCGTGGACACCAACGAGTGGGAATAGTCCCTGTAAGTTGGCATGCCGACTGTCGGGCTTTCCACTTGGCGGGATTCCGGCGTCGGTATAGTGACCGGTGGTCTCCCAACCGCCTGTCACAAAAATGCATCCCATGGGGATCGGGGGTCTAATGCATATTGTTGCACCTGGGCCCACCATTCGCTAGTTCCGCCACTACTTCCGTGTAACAGGTCATGGGTTCCAATCCTGTCTATGACTGCTAAGAAATGTGTTTTAAAATAAATGACATTGAACTGTAAATATATATATATATACATTTTTTTCTCCAGAACACTCATATATATATACCATGCAAGAGAAGAATGAGGGGCGCGGAGTATAAGTATAAATGCAAACAGTTCATTTAATTGTAGTACATAGATACATACATCTTAGTTTAGAATAAACGGCACAGTCAGTCCCCCTCGGTGTCTCCGGAACACATCCGATATGGAGACCTCCCGCCGGCGCTTCACCGCTCACCGCTCTCCGGTTAATGCGTTATAGAATCAGGACAGCATGTAGGACGTAGGCTCGTCACTTTAGTCGTTATCACGCCACACCCCCTGACGAAGACCTTGACGGTTGAAACGCGTTGGCGTGATAACGACTAAAGTGACGAGCCTACGTCCTACATGCTGTCCTGATTCTATAACGCATTAACCGGAGAGCGGTGAGCGGTGAAGCGCCGGCGGGAGGTCTCCATATCGGATGTGTTCCGGAGACACCGAGGGGGACTGACTGTGCCGTTTATTCTAAACTAAGATGTATGTATCTATGTACTACAATTAAATGAACTGTTTGCATTTATACTTATACTCCGCGCCCCTCATTCTTCTCTTGCATGGTAATTATTGAGCCCGTGGTACGGCTCACATCTTGAGGAGGCTGCAGAGGACTTGCCAAATTAAAGGTGATTTCTTCAGGAGCATCGAATTAACTTTGGAAAAGATTGTGATTTGGTGGATCAGCGCATATACTCTTCAATTTTACTCATATATATATATATATATATATATATATATATATACAGATGGAGCCACGCTAATCGTAGCTCCGTCTGTGCCACTGTGCGCACGCCGAGATGCACCTATCACAGCGTCTGGGGCGTGCATGCATATCAGACGTGCATACACCCCATTCACTGCAATGGGAGCATCTCTGTGCACTCTCGTAGCGTGGCTAGGCACCGGATCAGCTAGTCACGCCGGGAGCCGCATTAGGTGAACACGGCTCCATCTGTACATATATTTATCTATATATGGGGAGGGGGGCACTAATATTTATCTTGCCTCCGGGCAGCTGAGACGAACTTACGCCACTGCTGCAGCAAAGATGAACATGGCTACATCTGTATGTCCCGATTTTATTCGCATAGGGTCACATATCAAATTTGGGAGCATTACCATAAGGACTCTTCTCTGTCCAGCTCAGAATCAGCCGCTGTGTTTTGTAGTGGAGTTACATTGCAGGAGACATAATTAGCATGAATATAATATAACAGTATTACTAAAACACATTGAGGGGATGCGGTCGAGATCCCGACAGCGGAATCCAGATGGTCAGAACCCTAAGGTAAGTACTGGGGTTGGGGTTAGAGCACTAGGGGGAGGATTAAGGTTAGGCTGGGGGGTGGTGGTGGGGGGGAGGGTAGTGTTAGGCTATGGGGGAGCAGTTAAGATTAGACTCCATAAGGGGTGGGTTAGGGCTAAGGGTAGGGTTAAAATAATTTCCTGGATCTATCAGGATTTTGACAGGATGCCGCTGTCGCTATTCTGACGGTCGGGATAGTGAGTGCCGGTATTTCGATACCAACCCCACTAAAGATATATATCCTTATTATTGTTATTACTAACAATTATTTATATAGTGCTAACATATGCCATTGCGCTTTACAATTGGGATACTTTGTTTTTCTGTTCGACTGTGAACCCTTAAAGAGGCAGTACAGTCTCTATAAAGTTACGGCATTGATTTGTAGACAAATGAGCAACAATAAATGTAAAACATCACTCTGGCTGTAATGTTTATGGTGTCTATTCATGAAGCAGTGAAACGTGTGGAGAAGTGAGTCAGTGGAGAAGTTGTCCAATCAGCACTGAAGTAACATTTATGATTTGCATACTATACAACTGTACAGAGCAGCTGATTGGTTGCCATGGGCAACTTCTCCACTCTTTTCACTGCTTCATGAATAGACCCGTTTTTCTGTTGCAATTTTTTTTAAAATTACTATTATTATCATCAGAATTGGATTTAGCATTAGGCCCACACGACCTCTGCCCAGGGGAGACAGACACAGAGAGGCGGCTTTTACTTAAACAGTGCGTAAGTCAAACTTATTTTAGTTCTTCAGGAAAAAAGGGAAATGAAGGAAATCAGCCGATGGAAGTTTAGGAGTGGGAAGGGGACAGTTTAGCGCTAAAGCCCTGTTGCCGGTAAAAATTGCTGCTGCCTTTTCTTCTTGTTGCTGCTGGGAGTCGATCGTCATCCCAGAGGGGAAGTCGGAAGACCACTTGTACTACTTCAACAATGCAATTGACTGTCCAACAGTCCTTTGCGAGGAAGATGAAATATGACAGTAGTCATCCTGTTGCAAAGCGGTTAACTGAGGCCTTGACAGCTATGTTGGTGTTAGACGTGCGTCCGGTATCCACCATTAGTGCAGTGGGATTTAGACAATTGATAGATTCCACTTCACTAAGAAAGTGATTCCCGAACTATACAGGGACATTAAGAAAAGTGTCCTCAGTGTCCTGAAAAATGCGGTTGTACCCAGTGTCCACTTAACCACGTACATGTGGACAAGTGGAGCAGGGCAAACTAAGACTGTGACAGCCCACTGGGTAGATGTATTGCCTCCCCAGGAACATCAGTAGCAGCATCTCACAAACGCCAGCTCGTTCCTAGGCAGGCTACGCTGTGTATCACCTGTTTCCGTAAGAGGCACACCACTGACAACCTCTTACGGAAACTAAGGGACATCATCGCACAATGGCTTACCCCACTTAGACTCTCCTGGGGATTTGTGATATCGGACAACGCCACCAATATTGTACGTGCATTACATCTAGGCAAATTCCAGCACGTCTCATGTTTTGCACATACAATTAATTTGGTGGTCCAGAATTTTTTGAAAAATGACAGGGGTGTGCAGGAGATGCTGTGGGTTGTCTGAAAAATTGCGGGCCACTTTTGGCATTCAGCCACTGTGTGCCGAAGACTGGAGCGCCAGCAAACACTCCTGAACCTGCCCTGCCATCACCTGAAGCAAGAGGTGGTAACGAGGTGGAATTCAACACTCTATATGCTTCAGAGGATGGAGGAGCAGCAAAAGGCCATTCAAGCCTATACATCAACCTACGATATAGGCAAAGGAGGGGGAATGCACCTGACTCAAGTGCAGTAGAGAATGATTTCCGTGTTGTGCAAGGTTCTCCAACCCTTCAAACTTGCCACACTTGAAGTCAGTTCAGACACTGCCAGCTTGAGTCAAGTCATTCACCTCATCAGGCTTTTGCAGAAGCAGCTGGAGAAAATGAAGGAGGAGCTAAGACGGAGCTGTTCCGCTAAGTATGTGGGACTTGTGGATTGAGCCCTTCATTCGCTTTGCCAGGATTCAAGGTTGGTCAGTCTGTTGAAATCAGAGCACTACAATTTGGCCACCGTGCTCGATCCTAGGTTTAAAGCTTACGTTGTATTTCTCTTTCCGGCAGACACAAGTCTGCAGAGGTTCAAAGACCTGTTGGTGAGACAATTGTCAACTCAAGCGGAATGTGACCCATCAACAGCTCTTCCTTCATTTTCTCCCGCAACTGGGGCTGGTGGAGTCAGGAGCAAGTGCTGACATCTGGTCCAGACTGAAGATCCTGCCAACGTTTACTGACATGTCTACTGTCACTGCATATGATTCTGTCACCATTGAAAGAATGGTGGAGGATTATATGAGTGACAGCATCCAAGTAGGCATGTCAGACAGTCCGTATGTATACTGGCAGGAAAAAGAGGCAATTTGGAGGCCCTTGCACAAGTCTGCAAAGGTTCAAAGACCTGCTGGTGAGACAATTGTCAACTCAAGCAGAATGTGACCCGTCAACAGCTCCTCCTTCATTTTCTCCTGCAACTGGGGCTGCAAGGAAAAGGATAACATTTGTGAGCCCACTCGCTGGCGGTGATGCAGGGCAGTCAGGAGCAAGTACTGACATCTGGTCCAGACTGAAGGACCTGCCAACGATTACTGACATGTCTACTGTCACTGCATATGATTCTGTCACCATTGAAAGAATGGTGGAGGATTATATGAGTGACCGCATCCAAGTAGGCACGTCAGACAGTCCGTACGTATACTGGCAGGAAAAAGAGGCAATTTGGAGGCCCTTGCACAAACTGGCTTTATTTTACCTAAGTTGCCCCTGTCATACTCTGGGAGCGGCGGCCGCTGCGCTTACCCCTTTGGGTATGCTGGGTCTCCTGGCGGGCTTCCCCTCTGGTAGGCTCCGGGTCCCGGCGTCCTGCTGCTGTTGCTCCTGGCGGTCTCCCTGTTTGTGGCCGCCGCCATTGCACCTGCCGTCCACGTGGGTCTGTGACATCACCAGCTCCCTCCACCAATCAGTGGAAGGCGGGAAGTTCCAAAGCAGATGCCGGGCAGAGCCCCGGTGCCTGAGTATCGTCGCTGCACAAGCTACCCCCAGGCTCACACTGCAGTTCATGGTGGAGTGTTTCCCAGCTCTCTGTGTTCCAGTGCTTTCAGCGTTACAGTGTACTTCCAGCTCTCTGTGAAGCAGTGGTTACAGTGTGCTTCCAGCTCTCTGTAATCCAGTGCTCCCAGCGTTACAGTGTACTTCCAGCTCTCTGTGAAGCAGTGCTTCCAGTGTTACAGTGTGCTTCCAGCTCTCTGTAATCCAGTGCTCCCAGTGTTACAGTGTGCTCCCAGCTCTCTGTGTTCCAGTGCTCCCAGCACTACAGTGTGCTCTCAGCTCTCTATGTTCCAGTGTTTCCAGCATTCATTGTACTTCAGCATCGTTCCCCAGCTCTCTGTGTTCCAGTGCTTCCAGTGTTACAGTGTACTTCCAGCTCTCTGTGTTCCAGTGCTTCCAGTGTTACAGTGTACTTGCAGCTCTCTGTGATCCAGTGCTCCCAGCTTTACAGTGTGCTCCCAGCTCTCTGTGTTCCAGTGCTTCCAGCGTTACAGTGTACTTCCAGCTCTCTGTGTTCCAGTGCTTCCAGCGTTACAGTGTGCTTCCAGCTCTCTGTAATCCAGTGCTCCCAGCGTTACAGTGTGCTCTCAGCTCTCTATGTTCCAGTGTTTCCAGCATTCAGTGTACTTCAGCATCGTTCCCCAGCTCTCTGTGTTCCAGTGCTTCCAGCGTTACAGTGTACTTCCAGCTCTCTGTGTTCCAGTGCTTCCAGCGTTACAGTGTACTTCCAGCTCTCTGTGTTCCAGTGCTTCCAGCGTTACAGTGTGCTTCCAGCTCTCTGTAATCCAGTGCTCCCAGCGTTACAGTGTGCTCCCAGCTCTCTGTGTTCCAGTGCTTCCAGCGTTACAGTGTACTTCCAGCTCTCTGTAATCCAGTGCTCCCAGCGTTACAGTGTGCTCTCAGCTCTCTATGTTCCAGTGTTTCCAGCATTCAGTGTACTTCAGCATCGTTCCCCAGCTCTCTGTGTTCCAGTGATTCCAGCGTTACAGTGTGCTCCCAGCTCTCTGTGTTCCAGTGCTTCCAGCGTTACAGTGTGCTTCCAGCTCTCTGTGATCCAGTGCTCCCAGCTTTACAGTGTGCTCCCAGCTCTCTGTGTTCCAGTGTTCCCAGCACTACAGTGTGCTCTGAGCTTTCTGTGTTCCAGTGTTTCCAGCATTCAGTGTTCTTGAGCATCGTTCACGAGTCAACACTCATTTCTTCATCCAGTGTTCTTCAGCATCGTTCACGAGTCATCACTCATTTCTTTATTCAGTGTTCTTCAGCATCGTTCACGAGTCATCGCTCATTTCTTAATTCAATGTTCTTCAGCATCATTCACAAATCATCACTCATTTCTTCATTCAGTGTTCTTCAGCATCGTTCACAAGTCATCACTCATTTCTTCATTCAGTGTTCTTCAGCATCGTTCACAAGTCATCACTCATTTCTTCATTCAGTGTTCTTCAGCATCATTCACAAGTCATCACTCATTTCTTCATTCAGTATTCTTCAGCATCATCCACAAGTCATCATTCACTTCTTCATTCAGTGTTCTTTGGCATCATTCTCAGGCATTAGTTACTTATAAAGCTGCATGAGGAAGACCTACATACGGCCATTTGTTTTTCGACCCAGCTACGGTTCCTCTTCACGACCATCGGATGAATCCCGGAGTACCCAACTCTCTTGTCCCAGGTCTGTGACAGCCACCCCTCCAGTGTGTACTCCAAAAGAGTGTTTAGTGCAGCCGGTAACCTTGTCAGTGATCAGCGTGGGAGGTTACTTCCACAAAATGTGGAGAAGATGAATGATGTTCATTAAAATTAGTGATTAGTGGGTTCGGTTCCTCGGAATCCGAACCCCCCTGAACTTCACCCATTTTACACGGGTCCGAGGCAGACTCGGATCCTCCCGCCTTGCTCGGTTAACCCGAGCGCGCCCGAACGTCATCATCCCGCTGTCGAATTCTCGCAAGTTTCGTATTCTATATGAGGAGCCGCGCGTTGCCGCCATTTTCACTCGTGCATTGGAGATGATAGGGAGAGGACGTGTGCAGCGTTCTATCAGTTGTGTTCAGTGTGCTGCAAATATCTGTGCTCAGTGTGCTGCAAATATCTGTGCTCAGTGTGCTGAAAATATCTGTGCTCAGTGTGCTGAAAATATCTACATTCTCTGCCTGAAAAATGTTCCATATCTGTGCTCAGTGTGCTGCAAATATCTGTGCTCAGTGTGCTTTATTGTGGGGACTTGGGACCACCAGTATTATACATTCTCTGCCTGAAAAATGCTTTATATCTGTGCTGCATTGTAGTATATAGTAGGAGGACAGTGCAGAATTTTGCTGACCAGTGAACACCAGTATTATATCAGTACGGTACAGTAGTCCACTGCTCTACCTACCTCTGTGTCGTCAAGTATATTATCCATCCATACCTGTGGTGCATTTAAGTTTTGCACAGTATATATAGTAGGAGGACAGTGCATAATTTTGCTGACCACCAGTATATAATATATAGCAGTACGGTACAGTAGGCCACTGCTCTACCTACCTCTGTGTCGTCAAGTATACTATCCATCCATACCTGTGGTGCATTTAAGTTTTGCGCAGTATATATAGGAGGGCAGTGCATAATTTTGCTGACCACCAGTATATGATATATAGCAGTACGGTACAGTAGGCCACTGCTCTACCTACCTCTGTGTCGTCAAGTATACTAGTATCCATCCATACCTGTGGTGCATTTTAGTTGTTGTGCGCAGTATATATAGTAGGAGGACAGTGCATAATTTTGCTGACCACCAGTATATAATATATAGCAGTACGGTACAGTAGGCCACTGCTCTACCTACCTCTGTGTTGTCAAGTATACTATCCATCCATACCTGTGGTGCATTTAAGTTTTGCGCAGTATATATAGTAGGAGGACAGTGCATAATTTTGCTGACCACCAGTATATAATAAATAGCAGTACGGTACAATAGGCCACTGCTCTACCTACCTCTGTGTCGTCAAGTATACTAGTATCCATCCATACCTGTGGTGCATTTTAGTTGTTGTGCGCAGTATATATAGTAGGAGGACAGTGCATAAATTTGCTGACCACCAGTATATAATAGATAGCAGTTCGGTACAGTAGGCCACTGCTCTACCTACCTCTGTGTCGTCAAGTATACTAGTATCCATCCATACCTGTGGTGCATTTTAGTTGTTGTGCGCAGTATATATAGTAGGAGGACAGTGCATCATTTTGCTGACCACCAGTATATAATATATAGCAGTACGGTACAGTAGGCCACTGCTCTACCTACCTCTGTGTCATCAAGTATACTATCCATCCATAGCTGTGGTGCATTTAAGTTTTGCGCAGTATATATAGTAGGAGGACAGTGCATAATTTTGCTGACCACCAGTATATAATATATAGCAGTACGGTACAGTAGGCCATAGCTATTGATATATTACTGGCATATAATTCCACACATTAAAAAATGGAGAACAAAAATGTGGAGGGTAAAATAGGGAAAGATCAAGATCCACTTCCACCTCGTGCTAAAGCTGCTGCCACTAGTCATGGCTGAGACGATGAAATGCCATCAACGTCGTCTGCCAAGGCCGATGCCCAATGTCATAGTAGAGAGCATGTAAAATCCAAAAAACAAAAGTTCAGTAAAATGACCCAAAAATCAAAATTAAAAGCGTCTGATGAGAAGCGTAAACTTGCCAATATGCCATTTACGACACGGAGTGGCAAGGAACGGCTGAGGCCCTGGCCTATGTTCATGGCTAGTGGTTCAGATTCACATGAGGATGGAAGCACTCATCCTCTCGCTAGAAAAATTAAAAGACTTAAGCTGGCAAAAGCACAGCAAAGAACTGTGCGTTCTTCTAAATCACAAATCCCCAAGGAGAGTCCAATTGTGTCGGTTGCGATGCCTGACCTTCCCAACACTGGACGGGAAGAGGTGGCGCCTTCCACCATTTGCACGCCCCCTGCAAGTGCTGGAAGGAGCACCCACAGTCCAGTTCCTGATAGTCAAATTGAAGATGTCACTATTGAAGTACACCAGGATGAGGATATGGGTGTTGGTGGCGCTGAGGAGGAAATTGACAAGGAGGATTCTGATGGTGAGGTGGTTTGTTTAAGTCAGGCACCCGGGGAGACACCTGTTGTCCGTGGGACGAATATGGCCATTGACATGCCTGGTCAAATTACAAAAAAAATCACCTCTTCGGTGTGGAATTATTTTAACAGAAATGCGGACAACAGGTGTCAAACCATGTGTCGCCTTTGTCAAGCTGTAATAAGTAGGGGTAAGGACGTTAACCACCTCGGAACATCCTCCCTTATACGTCACCTGGAGCGCATTCATCAGAAGTCATTGACAAGTTCAAAAACTTTGGGTGACAGCGGAAGCAGTCCACTGACAACTAAATCCCTTCCTCTTGTAACCAAGCTCCTGCAAACCACACCACCAACTCCCTCAGTGTCAATTTCCTCCTTAGACAGGAAAGCCAATAGTCCTGCAGGCCATGTCACTGTCAAGTCTGACGAGTCTTCTCCTGCCTGGGATTACTCCGATGCATCCTTGAGTGTAACGCCTACTGCTGCTGGCGCTGCTGTTGTTGCTGCTGGGAGTCGATCGTCATCCCAGAGGGGAAGTCGGAAGACCACTTGTACTACTTCCAGTAAGCAACTGACTGTCCAACAGTCCTTTGCGAGGAAGATGAAATATCACAGCAGTCATCCTGCTGCAAAGCGGATGGCAGCCTGGGTGGTGTTAAACGTGTTTCCGGTATCCACCATTAATTCACAGGAAACTAGAGAATTGCTTGAGGTACTGTGTTCCCGGTACCAAATACCATCTAGGTTCCATTTCTCTAGGCAGGCAATACCGAGAATGTACACAGACCTCAGAAAAAGAGTCTCCAGTGTCCTAAAAAATGCAGTTGTACCCAATGTCCATGGACAAGTGGAGCAGGGCAGACTAATGACTATATGACTGTGACAGCCCACTGGGTAGATGTATTGCCTCCCGCAGCAAGAAAAGCAGTGGCGGCACCAGTAGCAGCATATCGCAAACGCCAACTCGTTCCTAGGCAGGCTACGCTTTGTATCACCGCTTTCCATAAGAGGCACACAGCTGACAACCTCTTACAGAAACTGAGGAACATCATCGCAGAATGGCTTACCCCAATTGGACTCTCCTGGGGATTTGTGACATCAGACAACGCCACCAATATTGTGCGTGCATTACATGTCGGCAAATTCCATCACGTCCCATGTTTTGCACATACATTGAATTTGGTGGTGCAGAATTTTAAAGAAAACGACAGGGCGTGCAAGAGATGCTGTTGGTGGCCCGAAGAATTGCGGGCCACTTTCGGCATTCAGCCACCGCGTGCTGAAGACTGGAGCACCAGAAAACACTCCTGAGCCTGCCCTGCCATCATCTGAAGCAAGCGGTGGTAACGAGGTGGAATTCAATCCTCTATATGCTTCAGAGGATGGAGGAGCAGCAAAAGGCCATTCAAGCCTATACAGCTACCTACGATATAGGCAAAGGAGGGGGAATGCACCTGACTCAAGCGCAGTGGAGAATGATTTCAACGTTGTGCAAGGTTCTGCAACCCTTTGAAGTTGCCACACGTGAAGTCAGTTCAGACACTGCCAGCCTGAGTCAGGTCATTCCCCTCATCAGGCTTTTGCAGAAGAAGCTGGAGAGATAGAAGGAGGAGCTAAAACAGAGCGATTCCGCTAGGCATGTGGGACTTGTGGATGGAGCCCTTCATTCGCTTAACCAGGATTCACGGGTGGTCAATCTGTTGAAATCAGAGCACTACATTTTGGCCACCGTGCTCGATCCTAGATTTAAAACCTACATTGTATGTCTCTTTCCAGCAGACACAAGTCTGCAGAGGTTCAAAGATCTGCTGGTGAGAAAATTGTCAAGTCAAGCGGAACGTGACCCTTCACATTCTCCCGCAACTGGGGCTGCGAGGAAAAGGCTAAGAATTCCAAGCCCACCTGCTGGCGGTGATGCAGGATAGTCTGGAGCGAGTGCTGACATCTGGTCTGGACTGAAGGACCTGCCAACGATTACTGACATGTCGTCTACTGTCACTGCATATGATTCTGTTACCATTGAAAGAATGGTGGAGAATTATATGAGTGACCGCATCCAAGTAGGCAGTCCGTACGTATACTGGCAGGAAAAAGAGGCAATTTGGAGGCCCTTGCACAAACTGGCTTTATTTTACCTAAGTTGCCCCCCCTCCAGTGTGTACTCCGAAAGAGTGTTTAGTGCAGCCGCTCACCTTGTCAACAATCGGCGTACGAGGTTACTTCCAGAAAATGTGGAGAAGATGATGTTCATCAAAATGAATTATAATCAATATCCCCATGGAGTCATTCACCAGCAATTGCCTCCAGAAAGTACACAGGGACCTGAGATGGTGGATTCCAGTGGGGACGAATTAATAATCTGTGAGGAGAGGGATATACACAGTGAAAGAGGTGAGGAATCGGAGGATGAGGAGGAGGTGGACATCTTGCCTCTGTAGAGCCAGTTTGTGCATTGAAAGATTGATTGCTTCTTTTTTGGTGGGGGCCCAAACCAACCAGTCATTTCAGTCACAGTCGTGTGGCAGACCCTGTCGCTGAAATTATGGGTTTGTTAAAGTGTGCATGTCCTGTTTATACAACATAAGGGTGGGTGGGAGGGTCCAAGGACAATTCCATCTTGCACCTCTTTTTTCTTTAATTTTTCTTTGCATCATGTGTTGTTTGGGGACTATTTTTTGAAGTGCCATCCTGTCTGACACTGCAGTGCCACTCCTAGATGGGCCAGGTGTTTGTGTCGGCCACTTGGGTCGCTTAGCTTAGTCACACAGCTACCTCATTGCACCTCTTTTTTTCTTTGCATCATGTGCTGTTTGGGGACTATTTTTTTGAAGTGCCATCCTGTCTGACACTGCAGTGCCACTCCTAGATGGGCCAGGTGTTTGTGTCGGCCACTTGGGTCGCTTAGCTTAGTCACACAGCTACCTCATTGTACCTCTTTTTTTTTCTTTGCATCATGTGCTGTTTGGGGACTATTTTTTAAATCTTCCATCCTGTCTGACACTGCAGTGCCACTCCTAGATGGGCCAGGTGTTTGTGTCGGCCACTTGGGTCGCTTAGCTTAGTCATCCAGCAACCTTGGTGCAAATTTTAGGACTAAAAATAATATTGTGAGGTGTGAGGTGTTCAGAATTGACTGGAAATGAGTGGAAATTATGGTTATTGAGGTTAATAATACTATGGGATCAAAATGACCCCCAAATTCTATGATTTAAGCTGTTTTTGAGGATTTTTTGTAAAAAAAAAACACCCGAATCCAAAACACACCCGAAACCGACAAAAAATTTTCAGGGAGGTTTTGCCAAAACGCGTCCGAATCCAAAACAAGGCCGCGGAACTGAATTCAAAACCAAAACACAAAACTCGAAAAATGTCCGGTGCATATCACTAATCAAAATGAGTAATAAATTCCTCCAAAAAGACCTTTACCAGCAATTGCCTCCAGAAAGTACACAGGGACCTGTGATGGTGGATTCCAGTGGGGACGAATTAATACTCTGTGAGGAGGAGGAGGATGTACACTCTGAAAGGGGTGAAGAATCGGAGGATGAGGACGACATTCTGTCTCTGTAGAGACAGTTTGTGCAAGTAGAGATTAATTGCTTCTTTTTTGGTGGGGGGATTAATTGCTTCTTTTTTTGCGGGGGCCCAAACGAACCAGTCGTGTGGCAGACCATGTCGCTGAAATGATTGGTTTGTTAAAGTGTGCATGTCCTGTTTATACAACATAAGGGTGGGTGGGAGGGCCCAAGAACAAACAATTCCATCTTGCACCTCTTTTTTTCTTTGCATCATGTGCTCTTTGGGGCCTAGTTTTGAAAAATGCCATCCTGTCTGCCACTGCAGTGCCACTCCTAGATGGGCCAGGTGTTTGTGCTAGCCACTTGGGTCGCTTAGCTCAGTCATCTAGCGACCTCGGTGCAACCTTTTGACCTAAAAACAATAGTGTGAGGTGTTCAGAATAGACTGGAAATTAATGTTATTTAGGTTAATAATACCGTAGGATCAAAATGACCCCCAAATTCTGTGATTTTAGCTGTTTTTGTGTTTTTTTCAAACATCATCCATATCCAAAACCAAAACCCGAAAGGGTGGCTTAAGCAAAACCAATCCAGATCCAAAACACGAGCGAGGATCCAAAACCAAAACACAAAAGTGCCCGCCGCACATCTCTAATAAAAACTGAATGCATTGTAATGAAAAGCAATTATAGTTTTTGCAGGGAAAAGAAGATTTTTATTAAATAGGTCCATAGAATCTGCTCTCTTATATAAGTGGTGAATCTGCATTTGTTCAGTGATTTTAGTTCCTCTCAGCTACATTTACATCTTTCTGAAGCTTGGTCCCCGTAGCTAACGCTATCGGCAAGTTTTTGATGAAGAATTCCAACAGAATAAAAAATATTAAGTAAATAAATGTAATCGGTGACCGGTGTTGCATTTTGTTGTGACATCATAGCAGCGGCCAACATTCCATATGGGGCATTAAAATCACTGGATGAGTTACTCACTCAGTATTTTAGGTCCCCTAAAGAGGTGTGGTTCATCGGGTCGACCCTAACTAGGTCGACAGTCGTTAGGTCGACCACCATTGGTCGAAAGTAAGTAGGTTGACATCTGAAATAGGTCGACGCAGTCATGAGGTCGACACGAAAAAAAAGTCGACATGGAAACAGGTCAACATGAGTTGTATTTTTTAAATTGTGTTGTTTTCTTCGTAATGTGACCGGGAACCCCAATTAGTGCACCTAGGTGGTCATTCCGAGTTGATCGCTAGCAGAAAATGTTCGCTTTGAAGCGATGATGCAAAAAAAGGCACTTCTGCGCATGCGTATCTGGCGCAATGTGCACGCATGACGTACTTTCGCAACGAACGTTGTAGTTTCACACAAGGTATAGCAAAGTTTTTCAGTCGCACTGCTGGCCGCAGAGTGATTGACATGAAGAGGGCGTATCAGGGTGTCAACTGACCGTTTTCAGGGAGTGTTCGGAAAAACGGAGGCGTGCAAGGAAAAACGCAGGCGTGGCAGGGCGCACGCAGGGCGTGTTCGTGACATCAAAACAGGAACTGAACAGCCTGATGTCATCGCAAGCGCTGAGTAGGTTTTGAGCTACTCTAAAACTGCACAAAATTTTTTTGTAGCCGCTCTGCGATCCTTTCGTTTGCACTTCTGCTAAACTAAAATACACTCCCAGTGGGAGGCGGCATAGCATTTGCACGGCTGCTAAAAACTGCTAGCGAGCGATCAACTCGGAATGACCCCCCTTGTCCCCTTGCATGGCGTGCAAATTCGAGCAGATTACTATTCCCAATCATAGTTCACATGGATCGTAAAGTAAAGTTTTAAAAAGGACATTTAAAAAAACAACTTATGTCGACCTTTTCACGTGTTGACCTTTACCATGTCGATCTACTGACTGTGTCGACCTAATGACTGTCGACCAATAGTGGTCGATCTAATGACTGTCGACCTAAAGACCGGATACCACCCTAAACATCTGTCCTCCTAACGCTAGCTCTGGCCCTGCCTATATAATGGAGTTGGCTTTCTTCTCCATACTGTCCATGGTGCTTAGACAGGGGTCTTTTTCACCACTTTGCCGGTCTGCATATACCTTATAACTACTGTACTGTGTTATATAATCCACAATTAAGTCCCCGGACTTTCACAGCTGCAGAAATATATTACGTTATTAATAAATTATCATAATCATCCTTCTGTGCTGCTCCAAAATCTTGTATAATCTTTTTGCTTCCATTTCAAATCTTGATAGCTTCTAAGCGCTTAGCGGGCTCAATGTGAGGCCAAGAGTGTGAGCGAATCCAACTTAATCAAACACTTCTTACCATGGGGACAGAATGGAAGAAATCTTTAGCAAATGGGGTCCCCTGAGACGTCATCAAACAGCTTCTGCTTCTAAAGCAAAATTCCCCCCAGAGTTTGAAGCTACAATTAAGCATCTGGGTTGTTGAGTGCATCTCCCGGCAGCGAGTCCATAGATAAATCACTGTGGGGTGTGTAGGGTGCAGACAGGGACGCGACACAATAGAGTTCGCTATCTGATCACACGGGACTGAACGGAGGACGAATCAGAGGTCCACGGAGAGTCATTTATATAACATTTTAAAATATCACAGAGAATGCGTCAGTACCATGAGGAAGCAGTAAAAGAAGAGCGTGGAAATGGTTCGGGTATTTGTGTCATTTGATGTAGTGTGGTGTTCTATTATTACAGAAGTCAGGCAGATGATTTCATAATTGAATAAATTATTATCTTTTATGTTTCAGGTGCCAGATGGTTTCCGCAGTGCAGTATAGGGAATGTACAGAGTAACAGAGAAACTTGACATATCGAGGGTGCAGTAACTGAAAGCCGACACATCCTGAGGACAACACAAAGCAATAACCGATAAGCTAGGTAGGACGCAGAAAAGGGGGCGAGGGATGGGTAACTCTCTGTACCTTAATGGGAAAGTGGAGATGAGTCAGGGACCCCTCAAAGGGCAACACATAGAGTCCGTGACGCTGAATGGAACTAGGAGACAAGGAGCACTGGAAACAAGGGATAAACATTAGGAAGGAGGGCCCTGCCCGTGAGCGCTTACAAACCAGAAGGTTTAACAGATGGAGAGAGAACTAGAGAGAAGTGTAGGGCAGTGGAGGAGAGGGGAGTGGTAATTTAAGTGTGTGGGGGGGGGGATGGTAGGCTTTAATTACAATGTGTATTTTGAGTACACGTTTGCAGTTGTGATAACGGTGGAAATTCTGCCTTGGCAAGTAAGTGAGTTCCAAAGGAGAGGGTGGATTGGAAGAAGTGTTGGTGGCGGGCGTAACAGGGGGTAACCAGGGTGGATTGGCAGTCGATGAAAGAGTGGAGAGTGTGGAGAGAAATGAGGTTATGGGAGATGTAGGAGAGGGCAGAATGATTACCCTATGTGCTATATAAGTGAGTGTCCGTAGTTTAAAGCGTATTCTGAGGGGATGGACAGCTAATGACGCAGGTTGCACAGGGGGAGAAACCAATGCAGAGAGGTTACAAAGGAAACTGAGACGAGCGGCAGCATCCATGATATATTACAGTGGGTGTAATCATAGGGTTAATGATTTAATTTCAACATATATATTGTAATACCTCTGTAGGGCCCCATGGATGCCTAAGAAGATTGTATTCATGCTGAGAATGGCTGTAACCTATAGGGTCAGACATGACATAACTTGAGAGGCCATCTTGTACTTGAGAGGCCATCTTGTACCTGATACTGACATGAGATGCAATGGGCATCTAAGAGATACTGTAGTACCTTATATGGTGTTAGTCGGCGACAGTAGAGCCCCATTCCGAGAATGTTCTAATTGTTTTCAACTTGGGACTGACTATCCCTATTGTTAGCACAGCGGCTTGGTAAACTCAGCCCTACGTAGCGCCGGTCAAATTAGAAATATTGTTTATTTCTTTACCCACACAACAACGGATACTGTGTGAAGGGAAGGACAATGGCAATCTGGAAACTTAACAAAAAGGTGAATGTTTTGTGCTCTGTGAAGATAATGAAAGGTCTCCAGAGGACGTGTGTCATTATGTGGGAGAAAGGGGCGTAAAGTGAGCAGAAAAGAAACGAAAATGAAGTCCTGTCAAACTCCCGGCTTGTCACCCCTGCGCCTGAGAGTCCACTAGCTGGAAGTTGCAGCCATACTGCTGAAGCTACAGCTAATCAGGATGCGCTGGGAGTACGGTCTGCGCTGCAGTACAGGAGACGGCGGAGGTGCTGTACTATTCCATATTGAACAAGACGAGCAGCTACTGATACTTTGTGGGCCTTGGAGATAAAACAGTAAGGTCAGCCTGCTCAGCTCACAGACGTTCCTGCATCGACTAACCCAGCAAATGTCAGCCGACGTGGAGCTGGTGTCAGCACAAAATTAAGCTGGACGCTTTTTTTGGCAATCACTGCAGTAATTCCACATTATTAAGGCGTTCGGTAGGAGCGTCACCTCGTTGGCAGCGTCTGAACCTTGGAACAGGCTGATGTCATTATGCCAACGAGCAGTGAATAAGTTATGGTAATTGGAAACGGGAAGATAAATATATGTATTTAGATAAAGTTATATTGCACTAACACGTATTTAAAGGGACAGTTCATTTAAAAAGATATATATATATATATATATATAGAGAGAGAGAGAGAGACATACACGGCAGAGTCACATTATTATGACCACCTCCTACATGTGACCTCGGCAGCGCATAGCCCATGAAGTACGTCTCGTGACGTGCGCTGGCTTGGTGGGTATATAAGGTGAGCGATAGGCCGTCTGCACACATATCACTCGTTGCTGTTATGGGTAAAAGGGGCGATTTATCCGAGGTGCAGAAATGGATGATTATTGGCTTTCGGGCCAAGGGTGGCGGTATTACTGACACAGCGCAGTATGTGACCTGTCCGCGTGCTGCTGCGGTGAAGGTGTATCGTGACTGGACTAATGTCACCATTGCGAATAACCGACGTGGAAACTGCGGAGCGCCACGTGCCATTAATGTGAGAGGTGAACGTCGGCTACGAAGGTGCGTGAGGGCCAACCGACACGCTACAGTGGAGCAGCTCAGCGTCACAATGAACCTGGGGGCTACCAGACGTGTGTCTAACATGACAGTTCAGCCCATCTAGCTGCTGTCCGCGCTGCACACGGCGGTTACTCTGGCTATTAGCTGGTGCTCATAATAATGTGACTCCACCGTGTACTTTACTGACGTTGACTCTGCATCATGTGAATGTATTTAAAGTGTACTTAAAAAATAACATAGGGGAATAATAATGTATGATAAATAAACATAGGTTATAAGAAGTTAGTCAGTAGGTCACAGATGTTATATTGTTCTAGAAATTGATATTGAGTACCCCTGAAAATGAGCACACTAGGAGCATACCTCCCAACAGTTCCAATTTTAGCAGGACAGTCCTGCTTTGCAGGACTGTCCTACCCACATGCCTCAGTGTCCCGCAGTGGGGGAGGGTTGGTGTTTGGAGTCCCCCTCTGTGAATAGATGGGAGGTATGCTCAGAGGATGATAGAATGCTGCACGCAAGTCGCTTATGTGGACATGTCTTGCATATGCTCACACTGTGCACGAGCATACCCAAGTACCGGAGATGCTGAGCCTACCCAACACAGTTGCACCTCCACTTGCAGGTGAAGGGGCGTAAGTGGGCCCACGTGGGCAAAGTTAGGCAATGAAATAATACGTTCCTCAGTTGTCATCACATGAGAAGTTGGGACCTATTTTCCGTCTTCGTGATAAATAGTAAACTCTTCCAGAAACGTCCAGAGAGAAGAAGCCATGCATCGGGCAAGCAGTCCTCACTCATATCCTCCATGCATGGTGCGGTGCCTGCACAGTCTGATGATAATCTGAAGGAAATTTTGGCTTTTTAGACTCTGAAACAGGGCCATTATTGCGGCTGGTGTTGGAAGGGGATATTGAGTAAGAATGCCAAATTGATTTCTCACAAATATTTAAAATGCCCGCTCTAATATATATTGTAAATGCCTGCACCTCTTATTACTATATCCCATGAATGTGCGCTATCCCATAAGAGAAAACAATACACCCACACATTATCTGAGTTCCAAAGCTCATTGATGTGTATATTTGTTATTAAAAAGGATATAGATTCAATATATATTACAAAGTACAGTATACCTATAGTTACATGATTACAACTCACACAGTAAGTAGTTAATACATACAGTTACATACAGTTACATACCAGCATACAATACCATTATCCTTAAGTTATATAAATTTGTCTTTCCATATCTCTCTCTCTCTCTCTGTAAATAAATGCAGGAACTGGTCTGCCAGCAACTCCTTCATCCTCTGGTCCCAAAAAGCAACTAACTTCCTGTGTGGTCAGCAATGTGTTATCTAGTTTCTGGGGGAGGGATTCACGATGAGTCACCAGTCCCTTTGTATATGCTAATCAGGTTCAGCCTTGAAGACATCCAAAGGGCTGGCCGGAGTTTCCTGTCCACTACCTGTTTGGAATATCTATTGTTCTAATAAAAGTGATTTTAGCTTTTATACATTTAATCATAATTCCGTGTTGCAATGTCCTACAACTTAATAACAAGTATCAAATGAATCTACACATTAATCTGGTTGCTTTAATAGTAAATATGACAGGTCTATCTTGTTTCGTTCAAATAATACACATACATGACATTACTTCATTAGATAATTTTAAATCATCATGATGTCTGGCGCTTGATATTATTATAATTATGTACTGTATGAAATAAGTGTCGAATCCATCTCTGTGGCATGTCCGTGTAAATGCGTGTGTTACCATATATTGCTGTGCTCGCTGCGCGTATTTGCAAGTATAGCAACTTATATGTGTGTAGTTTGTATGTTCTCTTTATGTAATATTTTTGACTTCGACATGAGTTTATATATATAGATGTCAATCTAGTTGTGTTCACAATGGAGGCTGAGGCACAATACAAATCCTGCTGCCTTCATTGCCCACATGTGCTGCTACCCAGGTTTGGACTGGCCCACAGGTGAAATCCCGCGGTGGGCCCCACTGCTTGGCCCCCAACATTCTCTCCTAGGGATTAGATTCCAGACTGTGCACTTGAGTTATACATATGCTACCTTATACTGCACAGGACTATGGTGTATTCTCGGGATCGGTATGAAATACCTCCAATCAAAATACCGACGTTCAAAATCCCGACACCAATTGACCGATGGTCAAAATCGCGACAAGGTCAAAATCCCGACATGGACAAAATACCGACATTTAAAATACCGGCAAGGTCAAAATTCTCTACAGTGCATTGCTGTTATTAATCTGGTACATTATCATGCATGCATCACTATTTCCTCTATCTATCTATCTATCTATCTATCTATCTATCTATCTATCTATCTATCTATCTATCTATCTATCAAGGAGCCCAGACCATGCCCACTCTAATGGTTAGCTAAACCTCTGTTGTGGCTTAAGCATGGGCCCCTACCACTGCATTCTCCCCAGTGGGCCCTTCATGTCTCAGTCCGACACTGCTGTTACCCGATGTAGAGCAGGCGTTTGCAGCATAGAGATTCGTGCAGTGTGAGGGTAAGTAGCATTAACAGAAGATTGCATGATGCATGGAGATCAGTTGTCAGACATCATGGCGGCTTCCTGCAGCTGATGCCCTATAAAGTACTCTGTAATCTTCTTTCTTACCAACATATTCACTTCAGTGATGACTGCTCTGCCTGAAAATGTGTTCTGCCGACTGTCATATACTTACAAGGCTTTTCTGAACCCATCATGCTGACCTGCTCCATCTTCTACTGCTGCTTGTTCTGGTCACATAGCCTGGTCTTACCTGACACTTGGGTGGTCATTCCGAGTTGTTAGCTCGCTAGCAGTTTTTAGCAGCCATGCAGACGCATTGTCGCCGCCCACCGGGTAGTGTATTTTCACTTTGCAGAAGTGCGAACGCCTGTGCAGCAGAGCACCTGCAAAAACAAGACCAGCCCTGGACTTACTCTTCGTGTGCGTTGATTCTAACGTTGGTGGGTTGGCTTTTGACGTAACACACCCGCCCAGCGTTCGCCCAGCCACGCCTGCATTTTCCCTGGCACGCCTGCGTTATTCTTAGCACTCCCTGAAAACAGTCAGTTGACACCCAGAAATGCCCCTTTCCTGTCAATCTTCTTGCGGCCGCCAGTGTGAATGAAAACGTCGCTAGAACTTGTGCAAAACCACAAAAGCCTTTGTACCCATACGTCGCGCGTGCGCATTGCGGTCCATACGCATGCGCAGAAATGACGATTTTTAGCCTGATCGCTGCGCTGCAAACAACGGCAGCTAGCGATCAACTCCGAATGACCCCCTTGGTCTCTTTCTATTTGGCCAATTTTGGGCTTCCATCTCCTTCATGCGAGCAGCTTCTGCCTTAAGGAATGCCTCTATTTTGGGGGAAAGGAGGCTTCTTTCTTGCAGCCTCTGCATGTGCAGTAGCTTCCACCAGCTGGTGACTTCCAGGTGTTATGCCGGGAGTCAGAAGCATCACAAGATGTTCTTCTTCTTCTTCTTCTTCTTCTTCTTCTTCTTCTTCTTCTTCTTCGCCTCAGTGTGAGATCTGGGTTCTTGCAAGTTTGTAATCCTGATTTCCATCTTTGCCTTAGTCTCAAATCACAAAGTGTCTCTGTGCTGTTTAAGGAAATTGATTCTATTTAGCTTGTAATGATTCCACAATACAGTATATCAAGTGTCCCATGAGATGGAAGAGTGTCTCGTAATGTCTTGTAGCATCACAGGCAATACTGAGGTATTTGAGAGCATTAATTAGTTACTCTCCTGGCGTCAGATATAGTAGACATGCAATGTCTGTTCCACAGTCTGCGAGATTCATTGGATATGTAGCTTTTTAGAGTACTCTGAGTTCTTGAGGTTTGAATATTAAATTAGGACTAAAACCTTTGCTTATCGAACTGTTAGAACTGGGATCATCGTGCATTTGGACCGATTCAGATTAATGCATAGAGCCCATGATTATATGGTTTAATGCTAGTAATTACACAGAGTAGCTTTGCCTTTAAGAGCAATGACATCGGTGGAAGAAATACTGTGTCACCCTCCTAAGGCCCACACTTTGCTCTTAGCAGAGCAGGGTGTGGCATCTTGCATGTGCCATGAGGAGAAAAGGATAATGGGGGTGATTCCGAGTTGTTCGCTCGCTAGCTGCTTTTAACAACATTGCACACGCTAAGCCGCCGCCTACTGGGAGTGTATCTTAGCATAGCAGAATTGCGATCGAAAGATTAGCAGAATTGCGAATAGAAATTTCTTAGCAGTTTCTGAGTAGCTCGAGACTTACTCCTACACTGTGATCAGTTCAATCAGTTTCGTTCCTGGTTTGACGTCACACACACGCCCAGCGTTCGGCCAGCCACTCCCCCGTTTCTCCAGACACTCCCGCGTTTTTCCCTAACACGCCTGCGTTTTTCCGCACACTCCCAGAAAACGGCCAGTTTCCGCCCAGAAACACCCACTTCCTGTCAATCACACTCCGATCAGCAGAACGATGAAAAAACTTTGTTACGCCGTGAGTAAAATACCAAACTTTTGAGCTAATTTACTTGGCGCAGGCGCGCTGCGTACATTGGGGGTAATTCCAAGTTGATCGCAGCAGGAAATTTTTTAGCAGTTGGGCAAAACCATGTGCACTGCAGGGGGGCAGATATAACATTTGCAGAGAGATTTAGAATTGGGTGGGTTATTTTGTTTCTGTGCAGGGTAAATACGGGCTGCTTTATATTTACACTGCAATTTAGATTGCAGACTTAACTCACCACACCCAAATCTAACTCTCTCTGCACATGTTATATCTGCCTCCCCTGCAGTGACAATGGTTTTGCCCAACTGCTAAAAAATTTCCTGCTGCGATCAACTTGGAATTACCCCCATTGCGCATGCACAGTTTGCGACTAATCGCTCCGTAGCGAAAAAAAATAACGAGCGAACAACTCGGAATGACCCCCACTGTTCTGAGCATCCAAGTGTCCAGCACATGTGACTGCAGAGCAAGGGCCTAGATGGGTGGAGCGGCATTGCTAGCCCTCTCCCAATGTTGCCATGGGGCCTGACATTACCTCACCTGGTCCAGTTAGTACAGACAGCTTTATTTGACATGTACCGATTGTATAGTTGGAGTACAGAGATGTTGCAAAATTGTGCACTGATCAGGCAAATAAGGACAATTCATAGAAGTTCCAGTAATACAAACTTTTAAGTTCCACTTTCACGTTGCCATTGCTGCAAGTGGCATTCCACACTGTATTTGCAAATCCATGCTCCAAATTTAGCAGCATTTGAATTCTATAAATACTGTACGTCTTGCATAACAGTGGTGTTAGTTCAGTGTTTGTGTTGGGGTATGTAAAGCTGTTAGTAGAATTGACAAGATAGCGATATGCTGACTAATTTTGCTTTATTTTCTTTATAAACATACCCAGAATTTGTGTTTATACATGTGTTGTGTTATTTTTTTATTCAATAACCATTGTCACTTTTCTTGTCACATTAAATTTCATTTAATATTATTCTGTCTTTGTGTTCTTAAAGAAACAACTTGCCAGAGAGGCTTGGTCTTTATAAAGAATAAATAAATAAATACAAGGGACTGTTTAAAGTGTATCTAGTTCATTTAAGTTAGGATTTTATGTTGGGATAATTCAAGGAGTAGCTGAAAACGTCCTAATAAGTGTGAGCACTTGAATCAAATCTTAGTTTTGGCAGAACCAAGTTGTTACCTCTGAGTGTGAGATACATTAGGGGATTTTGGTCATTTTTATACCAACCACAGTTTGATTTTGATGTCACAGATTCTCATGATAATTGCATTTCTGAAGGCAGGACCTGTTCTCTTTACCAGTTACTTAACTTTAATTTCTGCTTACATGATGTCTTTGGGAGTGCAGTAATGATACATGTAGTGGAGCAATGTATGGCGGGACAGTTAGTTCTTTGAATGAGAGCATCTTATTTCAGGATCCTATAATTCTTCCTGCAACAGTTGTTGAGGGGTGCATTTCAGCAGGTCAGGTCAGTGCTGTTACTATATTCTCAAGCCTGTTGCAAATATTTGTGTACATGATTAAGGATGTAACATATTTTCTGTACACACCAGCGGATGCCTTCCTTCTGCGAACAACCCAGTTTCTTAACTAGTGGAGTGGTTTTACTGACGATAAAGCAAGTACAGCTGTACTCACTGTTACACACACTGGTAGATGGAGCTTGAGCCGGTGAGTATGTAGGTACTGAGTAGCTGTGCAGGTTGCTGAAACAGTATCTAAAATAGCAGGTAGTAGCTTGTCTCACAGGAGCTGAATGGAAGACTCCGGTCTACCACTGTGGCACTCTCAAGCAGTCTCTCTCAAAATGGCTCTGCACATGCTCAGTGGTAACCCTGGTGGCCATCTTGGTACAGGGAATGAAGCTTCCCTGTAGGAGTAGCAACACTCCATTTTCAACAAGTTGAACTTACTGGAGACCACAGGATAAGGTGGCTACCTAGTTACCCTAAAGAATCTAATGGTCTAAGCAGGACATTCTTCCTGATGGTGCAGTGGCCTAATTCACGGTTGTCAAAGCCCCTCCCTCCCCTGTATATTGTAAATGATCACAGGGAAGGGGTCTTCTTAACTCAAATAATGTTGGCCAAGGATAACAAAGAATCGGTGGTCCCACCCAATTCCTGGATTATCCACGCACCTCTAAATTAATATCAGTGTTTTATGTTAGGGCCCCTAGGTCATTGGAATTATAAAGCAGGAGAAGGCCACTCACATAATAGTGTCTTTTGCAAAATTATATTTCCAGATAGGAGGTCTCTGGGGAAAGTCCTATCCATTGGCGTTTTTATAATGGGTGCACTGTGTGCGATACACACGGGCCCTGATCCAGAGGGAGCCCACACATTGCACACCCTGCACCCATATTGTAATTCTTACCTTTCCGGAGTCCAACGTCGGACGCTGCAAAAATCACAGGCAAAATGGCCACCGCGCATGCGCAGTAGTGAAATTGGTCTCTGGAACATTGCGGGCACCACGTTTCCATAGACCTGCGCATGCGCAGTAGACCCCTGCACAATGCCGGAGACTACTGCGCCGTGCAGAGGAGGTGGCCCACCCGGGGGTGCACAGAGGCCCCCTCTTCTGTTGAAACGCCCCCGGTTCTCTCCCATTATATATGAATAAATTCAATCATTTTAGAATAAAGAATTAAGGGGGTAATTCTGAGTTGATCGCAGCAGGAACTTTGTTAGCAGTTGGGCAAAACCATGTGCACTGCTGGGGGGGCAGATGTAACATGTGCAGAGAGAGTTAGATGTGGGTGGGGTGTGTTCAAACTGAAATCTAAATTGCAGTGTAAAAATAAAGCAGCCAGTATTTACCCTGCACAGAAATAAAATAACCCACCCAAATCTAACTCTCTCTGCACATGTTATATCTGCCCCACCCCATCTGCCCCACCCCCCTGCAGTGCACATGGCTTTGCCCAACTGCTAAAAAATTTCCTGCTGCGATAAACTTGGAATTACCCCCAAAGTTCATCCTTGTAGAACTGAAGAGCAGAAAAGAAAATGTTACAGCTCAGACTATTATCTTTCTAAACTAACTTTATAAATGTTGGCTGAAGTCTACTCAGAAGTACAATGGTCAGAAAGAGAAAACAATATACAGTATGCATATTTATTTATCAGCAGAATATATAGTAGCAGTCTTCTTCTTCTTCTTCTTCTTCTTATTATTATTAGTAGTAGTAGTAGTAGTAGTAGTAATAATAATAATAATAATAATAATAATTTGCAGACTGTTTTATACATTTTATGATATATTATGATAAATGGTCCTATAATATCACCATTTTTGGCGTTATTTGGCTGCAAAGTTTATTACAGGTATAGCTGCAGAAGAACTGCAGGAAAATAGCTGTTTTACAAAGCGCCACATTACAATTGTCATCCCGATGTTTATGTATGTGAATGATGCAAAGCGCTGAGTTTATCAAGGTGCGCTTTGTCAGTCCTCCGGATAAAAGTAGGTGGTTGTGAGGGGCGAGAGAGCTCAGACCTAAGTTAATGAAGTGAAGGGACAAAAATTGTCTGAAAACATGGATGATCTTTCTAGGTTGTTGGGTGATATTTTCAGTATACAAACTAAAAAATGTCCATCACGCACCATTTTTCCTAACAACACAAATTTTTGTTCTTGGTATTTCCAGAATTACAGTATTAAGCTTTAAAACAGAAATTTCATTATAGCGATTTGAGAATATTTTTGTACTATAATCTGATCAAATTTGAAGAAGGAGTATTCTAAGAACCAAGAGGGGTTCTAGGGAGGATCAGAGGTGAAAGTGTGGCGGCACGTGGGGGGGGGGGGGGGGGGATGGCATACCCATGCTTGCCTACCTGACCCTCTCCATGAGGGAGAAATTGCTCTGTTCCTGGACTTTCCTGGTAATGTATGATTGCCATCACCTGTGGTGAGCTAGTTAATTGATAAGAAAACAGGATTTTGATACCTATTGGTAAATTCTTTTCTCCTAGTCCGTAGAGGATGCTGGGGTCCATTTCATGACCATGGGGTATAGACGGCTCCGCAGGAGCCATGGGCACTTTTAAGACTTTTCAATGGGTGTGAACTGGCTCCTCCCTCTATGCCCCTCCTCTAGACCTCAGTTATAGGAACTGTGCCCAGGGAGACGGACATTTCGAGGAAAGGATTTACTTTAATACTAATGGTGAGATTCATACCAGCTCACACATCAACCATGCCGTACAACATGGCATTCAACATAACACACGCCAACAGGCATGAACCAATTACAGCAAACATGCTGAAAATAAGATTTTAAACCTACCAGTAAATCTTTTTCTCCTAGTCCGTAGAGGATGCAAGGACGATGGGGACAGACGGGCTCCGCAGGAGACATGGGCACTAAGAAAGAACTTTAGGTATGAGTGTGCACTGGCTCCTCCCTCTATGCCCCTCCTCCAGACCTCAGCTAGAGAAACTGTGCCCAGAGGAGACGGACAGCACAAGGAAAGGATTTTTGTTAATCCAAGGGCAAGATTCATACCAGCCCACACCATCCACACCGTATAGCTGGGAATATACGAACCAGTTAATAGTATGAAACAACACAGTATCAGTCCGAGACTGATGAAAAACTGTAACATAACCCTTATGTAAGCAAAACTATATACAAGTCTTGCAGAAGTAGTCCGCACTTGGGACGGGCGCCCTTTATCCTCTACGGACTAGGAGAAAAAGATTTAGCGGTAGGTTTAAAATCTTATTTTCTCTTACGTCCTAGAGGATGCTGGGGACTCCGTAAGGACCATGGGGATTATACCAAAGCTCCCAAACGGGCGGGAGAGTGCGGATGACTCTGCAGCACCGACTGAGCAAACATGAGGTCCTCCTCAGCCAGGGTATCAAACTTGTAGAACTTTGCAAATATGTTTGAACCCGACCAAGTAGCAGCTCGGCACAATTGTAATGCCGAGACCCCTCCGGCAGCCGCCCAAGAAGAGCCCACCTTCCTAGTGGAATGGGGCTTAACTGATTTTGGTAACGGCAATCCAGCCATTGAATGAGCCTGCTGAATCGTGTTACAGATCCAGCGAGCAATAGTCTGCTTTGAAGCAGGAGCGCCAACCTTGTTGGCTGCATACAAGACAAACAGTGCTTCTGTTTTTCTAACTCTAGCCGTTCTGGCTACGTAAATTTTCAAAGCCCTGACCACATCAAGGGACTCGGAATCCTCCAAGTCACGTGTAGCCACAGGCACCACAATAGGCTGGTTCATATGAAAAGATGAAACCACCTTAGGCAAGAATTGAGGACGAGTCCGCAATTCCGCTCTATCCATATGGAAAACCAGATAGGAGCTTTTATGAGACAAAGCCGCCAATTCCGACACTCGCCTAGCCGAAGCCAAGGCTAACAACATGACCACTTTCCAAGTGAGATATTTTAATTCCACTGTTTTAAGTGGTTCAAACCAGTGCGACTTAAGGAAATTCAACACCACGTTAAGGTCCCAAGGCGCCACCGGAGGTACAAAAGGAGGCTGAATATGCAGCACTCCCTTCACAAAAGTCTGTACTTCTGGCAGAGAAGCTAAATCCCTCTGAAAGAAAATGGATAGGGCCGAAATCTGAACCTTAATGGAGCCTAATTTTAGGCCCAAATTCACTCCAGTTTGTAGGAAGTGAAGGAAACGGCCCAGATGGAATTCTTCCGTAGGAGCATTCCTGGCCTCACACCAAGAAACATACTTCCGCCATATACGGTGATAATGTTTAGCTGTCACGTCCTTCTTAGCCTTTATCAGAGTAGGAATGACCTCATCCGGAATGCCCTTTTCCGCTAGGATCCGGCGTTCAACCGCCATGCCGACAAACGCAGCTGCGGTATGTCTTGGAACAGACAGGGCCCCTTTTGTAACAGGTCCTGTCTTAGAGGAAGAGGCCACAGATCTTCTGTGAGCATTTCCTGCAGATCCGGATACCAGGCCCTTCGCGGCCAATCTGGAACAATGAGAATTGTCTGTACTCCTCTTTTCCTTATTATTCTCAACACCTTGGGGATGAGAGGAAGAGGAGGAAACACATAGACCGACTGGAACACCCACGGTGTTACTAGGGCGTCCACTGCCACCGCCTGCGGGTCTCTTGACCTGGCGCAATACCTCTGTAGTTTTTTTGTTTAGGCGGGACGCCATCATGTCTATCTGGGGCAGGCCCCACTGACTTGCAATCTGTGCGAAGACTTCCTGATGAAGTCCCCACTCTCCTGGATGTAGATCGTGTCTGCTGAGGAAGTCTGCTTTCCAGTTGTCCACTCCCGGAATGAACACTGCTGACAGTGCGCCCACATGATTTTCCGCCCAGCGAAGAATCCTGGTGGCTTCCGCCATTGCCATTCTGCTCCTTGTGCCGCCTTGGCGGTTTACATGAGCAGAACCGGTAGGTCGCGAAGCAAAGTCTCCGCTTGACGAAGGGCGTTGTATATGGCCCTCAGTTCCAGGACGTTGATGTGAAGACAAGTTTCTTGACTTGACCAAAGACCTTGGAAACTTCTTCCTTGTGTGACTGCTCCCCAACCTCGGAGGCTCGCGTCCGTGGTCACCAGAACCCAGTCCTGAATGCCGAATCTGCGACCCTCCAGAAGGTGAGCACTCTGCAGCCACCACAGGAGAGATACCCTGGCCCTGGGGTACAGAGTGATCAACCGATGAATCTGCAGATGTGACCCGGACCACTTGTCCTGTAGGTCTTAGAATATGGTATATATGGTAAAAAATTAGATTTACCTGCCGTAGCCGTGGAGACGAGGTCCGAGAGGCCTTCTCCAAACAATTCCTCACCCTTGTAAGGCAACAACTCCATATGCCTCTTGGAGTCGGCATCATGTCCACTGTCGGGTCCATTAGACACGCCTAGCAGAAATAGACATAGCGTTTATCCTGGAACCCAGTAAAGTAATGTCTCTTTGAGCATCCCTCATATATAAGACAGCATCTTTAATATGACCCAGGGTTAACAAAATGGTATCCCTATCTAGGGTATCCAAATCTGCCGATAAGGTATCAGTCCACGCTGCTACAGCGCTACAAACCCACGCCGACGCTATCGCCGGTCTGAGTAAGGTACCAGAATGCGTGTAAATGGACTTTAATATAGTCTCCTGCTTGCGATCAGCAGGATCCCTGAGGGTAGCCGTATCCTGGGATGGCAGTGCTACCTTTTTGGATAAGCTTGTCAACGCTTTGTCTACCCTTGGGGAGGATTCCCACCGTATCCTGTCCTTGATCGGGAAAGGATACGCCATAAGAATCCTTTTGGGAATCTGAAGTTTCTTATCTGGAGATTCCCAAGCCTTTTCAAATAACTCATTCAGCTCATGAGAAGGAGTAAATGTTACCTCAGGTTTCTTTTCCTTATACATGTGTACCCTCGTGTTAGGGACCGGGGGTTCCTCTGTGATATACAAAACATCCTTTATTGCAATAATCATATATTGAATACTTTTAGCCAATTTTGGCTGTAATTTTGCATCCTCGTAGTCGACACTAGAGTCAGAATCCGTGTCGGTATCAGTGTCTACTGTTTGGGATAGTGGGCGCTTTTGAGACCCCGAGGGTCCCTGCGACATAGGGGCAGGCAGGGCCTGACTCTGTGCATAATTCCTGGACTCAGCTTTGTCCAACCTTTTGTGCAATAAATTCACATTAGCATTTAACACATTCCACATATTCACACAGTCAGGTGTCGGTGTTGCCGACGGAGACACCACATTTATTTGCTCCACCTCCTCACTAGGAAAGCCTTCTACCTCAGACATGCCGACACACGCGTACCGACACACCACACACTCAGGGAATCCTCTTATCTGAAGTCAGTTCCCCCACAAGGCCCTTTGGAGAGACAGAGAGAGAGTATGCCAGCACACTCCCAGCACCAATGACCCAGGAAAAAACACAGTATGTTTACCCAGACAGCGCTGTATTTATCTTATTTCGCGCCAAATTATGTGCCCCCCCCTTCTTTAAAACCCTCTTTCACCGTGGTTAAGCAGCGTGTGCTGTGGAGAAAATGGCGCTGGTGAGTGCTGAGGAACAAGCTCCGCCCCCTCAGCGGCGGGCTTCGGTCCCGCTTAAAAATTCAAAACATGGCGGGGGATTTCTTTTATATACAGTGCCCAGCCTGTATATATGTTTTTAGCCAGTTTGGAGGTCCTTATTGCTGCCCAGGGCGCCCCCCCCCCCCTCCGCCCTGCACCCTTACAGTGACTGCCGTGTGTGAGGTGTGTGGGAGAAATGGCGCACAGCGTTACTGCTGTGCGTTACCTCAGTGAAGATCTGAAGTCTTCTGCCGCCTTTGAAGTCTTCTTTCTTCTCATACTCACGCGGCTTCTATCTTCCGGCTCTGTGAGGAGGACGGCGGCGCGGCTCCGGGACGAACTCCAGGGTGAGACCTGTGTTCCGACTCCCTCTGGAGCTAATGGTGTCCAGTAGCCTAAGAAACAGAGCCTGACATTAAAGACAGTAGGTCTGTTTCTCTCCCCTCAGTCCCTCCCTGTAGGGAGTCTGTTGCCAGCAGGCTCCCTGAAAATAAAAAACCTAACAAAATACTTTCTTTTCAGGAAAACTCAGGAGAGCTCCCTGTAATGCTCCCAGTCTCCGCTGGGCACCGTAATCAACTGAGGTCTGGAGGAGGGGCATAGAGGGAGGAGCCAATGCACACCCATACCTAAAGTTCTTTCTTGGTGCCCATGTCTCCTGCGGAGCCCGTCTATCCCCATGGTCCTTACGGAGTCCCCAGCATCCTCTAGGACGTAAGAGAAACTAATAAAACACATGTGTAACTCTAATAAACAAAACTGCAGGTAAAGTACGCACTGGGACGGGCGCCCAGCATCCTCTATGGACTAGGAGAAAAGGATTTACCGGTAGGTATCAAAATCCTGTTTTCTCATACGTCCTAGAGGATGCTGGGGTTCACTTCATGACCATGGGGTTTATACCAAAGCTCCAGTACGGCGGGAGAGTTCGGATGACCCTGCAGCACCGATTGACCGAACTTGAGGTCTTCATCGGCCAAGGTGTCAAACTTGTAGAATTTTGCAAATGTGTTTGACCCCGACCAAGTAGCTGCTCGGCAAAGTTGCAATGCTAAGACCCCCCGGGCAGCCGCCCAGGATGAGCCCTCCTTCCTAATGGAATGGGCCTTCACCGACGTCGGTAACGGCAATCCAGCCGTAGTATGAGCGTGCTGAATCTTACTTTTGATCCAACGCGCAATAGTCTGCTTGGAAGCAGGACACCCAATCTTGTTGGGAGCATACAGGACAAACAAAGACTCTGTTTTCCGAATTCTAGCGACATAAATCTTCAAAGCTCTAACCACATCTAGATACTTTGACTCAGTGAACGTGTCAGTAACTACTAGCATCACAATAGGTTGGTTTATGTGGAAAGATGAAACCACCTTTGGAAGAAAATGTTGACGAGTACTCAACTCTGCCCTATCTTCATGGAAGATCAGGTAAGGGCTCTTGTGAGACAAGGCCCCCAACTCAGACACCTGCCGTGCGGATGCCAATGCCAAAAGCATCACCACTTTCCAAGTGAGAAACTTCAACTCTATCTCTTGTAGAGGCTCAAACCAATCCGATTGAAGAAACTGCAACACCACATTAAGGTCCCATGGTGCCACTGGAGGCACAAATGGAGGCTGGATGTGCAGAACCCCTTTCACGAAGGTCTGAACCTCTGGAAGAGAGGCCAATTGTTTTTGGAAGAACACTGACAAGGCCGAAATCTGGACCTTGATTGACCCCAATCGGAGGCCTGCCTCCACACCAGCCTGCAGAAAATGGAGAAAATGTCCCAACTGAAACTCTTCCATAGGAGCCTTCTTGGATTCACACCAAGACACATATTTTCTCCAAATATGGTGGTAATGTTTCGACGTTACTCCTTTCCTGGCCTGAATAAGGGTGGGGATGACTTCCTTGGGAATACCCTTACGGGCTAGGATCCGGCGCTCAACAGCCATGCCGTCAAACGTAGCCGCGGTAAGTCTTGATAGACGCACGGCCCCTGCTGCAGCAGGTCCTCGCGAAGAGGAAGAGGCAGAGGATCTTCTATGAGCAACTCCTGAAGATCTGGGTACCAAGCCCTCCTTGGCGAGTCTGGGGCAATGAAGATTGCTCAAACTCTTGTTCTCCTTATGATCCTGTGCACCTTTGGGATCAGCGGAAGTGGAGGGAAGACATATACCGACCGGAACACCCACTGGGCCACTAGCGCATACACTGCTATTGCTTGAGGGTCTCTTGACCTGGATCAATATTTCTGAAGCTTCTTGTTGAGACGAGATGCCATCATGTCTACTTGAGGAACTCCCCAAAGACTTGTCACCTCTGTGAAGACTTCTTGGTGTAGGCCCCACTCTCCTGGATGGAGATCGTGTCTGCTGAGGAAGTCTGCTTCCCAGTTGTCTACTCCCGGAATGAAAATTGCCAACAGAGCATTTACATGTCTTTCTGCCCAGAGGAGGATCTTCATCACCTCTGCCATTGCCGCTCTGCTTTTCGTTCCGCCCTGCCTGTTTATATACGCGACTGCTGTTACATTGTCCGACTGGATCTGCACGGAATGATCTTGAAGAAGATGTACCACTTGTTGAAGGCCGTTGTAAATGGCTCTCAATTCCAGCACGTTTATGTGAAAGCAGGCTTCCTGACTTGACCATTTTCCTTGGAAGCTTTCCCCCTGAGTGACAGCTCCCCAGCCTCGGAGACTTGCATCCGTGGTTACCAGGACCCAGTCCTGAATCCCGAACCTGCGTCCCTCTAGTAGGTGAGAACTGTGTAGCCACCACAGGAGCAAAATCCTGGCTTTTGACGACAGTGTTATCCTCCGGTGCATGTTTAGGTGTGACCCCGACCACTTGTCCAACAGGTCCCACTGGAATACCCTGGCATGGAACCTGCCAAACTGTATGGCCTCGTAGTCCGGTACCATCTTCCCCAACAACCGAATGCACTGATGGATCAACACACTCAGTGGTTTCAATATCTGTTTTACCATTTTCTGGATTTCCAGAGCCTTTTCCACCGGAAGAAATACTCTCTGAACTTCTGTGTCCAGAATCATCCCGAGAAAAGACAATCTTGTCGTCGGTTCCAACTGTGACTTTGGATAATTTATGATCCAACTGTGTTGTTAGAGTATTGACAGGGAGAGTGTGATGTTTTGTAACAACTGCTCCCTGGTTCTCGCCTTTATCAGGAGATCGTCTAGATAAGGAATTATATTGACTCCTTTTTGATGCAGGAGAACCATCATCTCCACCATCACCTTGGTGAATACCCTCGGCGCCGTGGAGAGACTGAAAGGTAACGTCTGGAATTGGTAATGGCAATCCTGAACCGCGAATCTCAGATAAGCCTGGTGAGGAGGATAAATGGGAACATGCAGGTAAGCATCTTTTATGTCTACAGACACCATGTAGTCACCCTCCTCCAGACTGGAAATCACTGCCCTCAGTGATTCCATTTTGAACTTGAATCGTTTCAAGTAGAGATTCAGATTTTTCAGGTTTAGGATCGGTCTGACCGAGCCGTCTGGTGTCGGAACTACAAAAAGGCTTGAATAAAACCCCTCCCCTTGTTGTGACAAAGGTACTAGGACTATGACCTGATCCTGACATAATTTTTGGATTGCCGCTGTTACTACTTCCCTTTCTGGAAGAGAAACTGGCAAGGTCGATTTGAAAAATCGGCATGGGGGAACGTCTTGAAACTCCAGCTTGTATCCCTGGGACACTATTTGCAACACCCAGGGATCCAGTGAAGAAGAGTGGTGTGCTCATCTATATATATGCATGTATTGATTGATTTTAATATGTACATATATGTGAATGTACCCGATATTTTTATGAATATATGTAGCAATCTAATTGTATTTTTTATGTTTATATTTTATGTTTAATTGATGAACCGTGTCTGTTGGCCTGACAAAGAATACCTAATCCAGTTGTATTTATACAGGTATTGGAAAGTATAGCCCGCTGGAGCCTACAGTAACAGAGATCGTCTGGTGGAACGCAGAATGACGACACCCGGAACGCATAGGCGCGTCACTTCCGGATTCGAGATGACGTATACGGAAGTGGACACGAACGCGGAGATTTCCTTATTTGAAACACCTGTCAGGCCAATTAACTATCTTTATAAGCAAGGACCTAGTGTTACATACCATGCTACTGAGGAAGGACATACAGTCTGAAACGCGTTTAGCGACGGTATGTTTATGTGGATCTGCTCACGCTGAACTTTGGTGCTCGAACTGATTTACTGAACTCACTATCCGGAAGTGAGTTGCAGTGTACCCGTGGACATCTTTCTGGGAAATATCAGGAGTGGGGACCAACTGATCTGCCTTGCGGATTTTTGTTAATGCCCTATATTAACATATGTTTGTAAGTGGAACCATTTATTAAAGCTGCTATTGTTTTTATCCATCTGCACTATTTTGCACTCTTCTTGTTTTTTATGGAACACGATATGATTCGGTGGACGTCCTGAAAGAGGTCCCCTTTGCTGTAGTGCCTATGTGGATGATTATATACGCCTCAAATAATCACTTGTTTATGAATTTTTGACACCTAAGGATGAATAAGAACTGTAACTCCTAAGTATAATCAGTGGCAACATTTAAGGAGTTATGTGAAGTGGTGTTCTATTTCATTGTAATTGGTGGACGTGGTTTTCTCTTTAGCGCTATTTAGTTGCTGTGTATTTTTCTTCACATTTCGCAATTTTGAGTAATTTGGTGCTTACTCACACACAGGAACTATAGCTGCATTGTGGGGGAAATTCATTGCGCACTTTGGTTGTAACCTTTGTACCCAGGGATCCAGGCCAGACAGAATCCAACCTTGGCTGAACAGTTTGAGACGTGCCCCCACTCGAACGGCCTCCCGAAAAGGAGCCCCAGCGTCATGCTGAAGATTTGGCAGAAGTAGGGGTAGACTTCTGCTCCTGGGAACCTGAAGCTGCTGTGGACTTCTTTCCCCTTCCCCTACCCGCAAAGAAGGGGGAACCTCTTGCTTTTTTGTATTTATTGGACCGAAAGGACTGCATGTGCGGGTGATATGTCTTTTTTGCCGGTGCAGGCGCAGAGGGCAAAAATGTCGACTTACCTGCGGTAGCCGCCGAGACTAACGCATCCAGTCCATCGCCAAATAAGGCCTCACCTTTATATGGGAGAGCCTCCATATTTCTTTTGGAATCTGCATCCACGTTCCACTGGCGAATCCACAACGCCCGCCGAGCCGATACTGCCATGGTAGCGGCTTGTGAACTCAAGATTCCAATATCTTTCATCGCTTCTAGCATGTAGGCGGCAGCGTCTTTGATATACCCTAACTTAAGGAGTATCTCATCTTTATCAATCGTGTCAATTTCTGATGACACGCTTTCTGACCATTTTTCAATAGCGCGACTCACCCACGCGCAAGCAATTGTGGGCCTGAGCAGCATACCATTGGCAACATAAATGGATTTCAATGTAGTTTCCATCTTTCGGTCTGCCGGCTCTTTTAGTGAAGCCGTGCCAGGTGCAGGGAGAATTACCTTCTTTGTCAACCTGGACAGTGCACTGTCTAACACAGGGGGTGACTCCCATTTTTTCCTGTCCTCCACCGGGAAAGGATAAGCTATCTGAATTCTCTTGGGAATACGAAATTTCTTTTCGGGATTCACCCATATCCCTTCAAAGAGTGTATTAAGCTCGTGGGAAGGAGGGAAAGTGACTTTAGATTTCTTTTCTTTATAGAAATGTCTTCTCCTGAGGTACAGGAGTGGCTTCCGTGACTTCCAGAACTTTCCTTATAACCACAATCATACAGTATATTGTATATTTTTTGCCAATTTATGATCTATTTCTCTGGAGTCACTATCGTCGACACAAGAATCAGTGTCTGTGTCAGTATCAGTATTCACAATATTTGCAAATGGTCTCTTATGTGACCCAGAGGGGTTGCCTGCGGATGGAAGAACAGAGCCCTGAAAAATCACATCCTCCACAGATTTTCTCCAGCACTCAGCATGAGATTCAGACTTATCTAATCTCCTATTGATATGATGCATACTATCACGTATTTCTTTCACCCATACAGGCTCTTGGTGTGCCGGCAGCAGTAGCGGATCTTGCCACGGGCAAGCAGGACTTTTGCCCAGGGCGCCGCCTTCCGGAGGGCGCCGCTCCATGGCAAGATCCGCTGCTGCTGTCAGTGCTGTGCCCCCGCTGCCCGCTGCCCCCCGCCGTGAAGGGAACTAGACGCGTAGCGTCTAGTTTCCCTTCGTAGAGAGGACCTTTACTGTGCGGTGCGTGATGACGTCATCACGCACCGCACAGCAAAGGTCCTCTCCACGAAGGGAACTAGATGCGTAGCGTCTAGTTTCCCTTCGTGGAGAGGACCTTTGTTGTGCGGTGCGCGATGACGTCATCGCGCACCGCACATCATTTCAGCCACGCCCCTATTGCCCGCCCGGGGCGCTGAAGACCCTGGAGCCGGCCCTGGCCGGCAGCGCCACCATATTACACTTCTGTGTCCCTAAAATGGTTTCCTCCGGGGAGGAACTCCCTGCCTCTGACATGTCTTACACACGTGTACAACACACACACAGACACACTGGGACTTTTAGGGGACAGACCCACAGTAAAATCTGTCAGAAGGACACAGTTTAGGAGCAGCCAGTTCACAACCCCAGTGCTAGTATCTAATGCCTGTGAACACAGAATGCCCACTGACATGCAGCGCTTTTTACACAGTAAAACACACTTGTAAAGCGCCACATTCACTTGTGCCCCCCCCTGTTTTGCACCCTGATACTTGTAGTCAGAAGTGAAGGATAGTTACCTACTTTGCTGCCTCCTCCTCCGGGAGGAGACAGCGTTGTAGGTGTATGGGGGGCGTGGCCGGCACAGGATAGGCGGTCCGGGGGATTGGCCGGCAGCAGGATGGGTGGTCCGGGGGCGTTACATCAGGGTTGCGTCATCGTGACTCCGCCCCCCGCTGTGCTGTGATGAGAAACGAGCCGCCGCATAGTGGGGGGCGGAGCTACGATGACGCGATTCAGCACGTATCGCGTCATCGGACCCCCTCGGGCCGCCCGCTTGTTCTCTGCTCCGGGCGGCCGAGGGGGAAAGCGGGAGGCTTGCCCACCTTTCAGGGGGGCCGGGAGGGTCACCCGATTTTCGGGAGCATGAAAGTCTTCAGGAAGTTGGTTCCTACTTCTGCCCCCTCAGTCCCACGAAGCAGGGAGACTGATGCCAGCAGATCTCCCTGAAAACAAAAAACCTAACATAAGTCTTTTCAGAGAAGCTCAGTAGAGCTCCCCTAGAGTGCATCCAGTCTGTCTGGGCACATTTCTAAAACTGAGGTCTGGAGAAGGGGCATAGAGGGAGGAGCCAGTTCACACCCATTGAAAAGTCTTAAGCGTGCCCATGGCTCCTGCGGAACCGTCTATACCCCATGGTCATGAAGTGGACCCCAGTATCCTCTAGGACGTATGAGAAAGGTGTTTCACCACAGGTGATGGCAATCATACACTACCAGGAAAGTCCAGGAACAGAGCATTTTCTCCCTCATGGAGAAGGTCAGGTGTCACGATCCGGGTATCTGGACGCCATTTCTTACCCATCAGATGCCTCCTAAGGCTGGCTCAGCGCTCCAGGACCGGATCCCATCTGTTATCCTGATGTGTACATTCCTGTATCCTCTCCTGTCACTCTGGGACGCTGTCACAGTAAACGCCATATTACACCTGGCATGGCGTCTCCCGCGGCCTCCGCCGCCGTCCCTGAACTTCTGCATGCAGAGTGTCTGAGTGGCGATTACGTCAGCCGCGGCTTCCGCTGTGTCCGCGTGGTTGGATGTGCATCTGTCAGCCTGGCGCCTCCTGTCTCCGGTGGCCGGCGCCGCCATTACTGTTTTCATTACCACATGGATTACAAACCAAACTTCCCTCCAAGTGTCTGCATGGGCGCAGCCATCTTGGATTCTGTCAGCTGATCATTTCCACCAATCTGTTCTCAGTATTGATAATCTGCATAATTGCCTAGCCAATCCCTTCCTTGCTGCAGGTATAAATACACTGTGCCTGAGCAAGGAAGGCGTCAGTGCTTTGGTTGTCAAACCTAGTTCCTGTTTGTCTCTCTCCTGTGATTGTCTTCCAGGTTCCAGCTCCTGTCTCAAGACTTCCACCATAGAGACCCGCACCAGCATTCCACCTGCGGTGTAGCCTGACTCTCCAATTCATTGTGGATTCATCTGTTTCCAGCTACAACATTACCTGCTTCCAGCTCAGCTTCCAGCAGAGTACAGCTTCCCTTAAAGGGCCGGTGTCCTTTCTACACTTTACCACTCTCCACCGGTATTATTATTTCTCCGCTCTCAAGTTCTACATTTCAGTTCATATTTCATCGCTCCCAAGTTCATTTATTATTTAACTGGTTCCAGCCAGTATCCTCTCCGTGCTAACAACAGTCTGGTTCCAGCCAGTATCCACAGCAGCTGTTTTATCTTCAGCAACCCGGCTTTTCCTGGAACACCAGCTGGCACAATCCTGGGTTATCTCCATTGCTACAGTCGGGCCTGGTAAGGACTTTCCATCTAGAAGATCATAAGAACTATCTCACACTACCAGTGCCCTGTGGCTCCTGCCATCCTGTAGTTCCCAGGAACTGTATTTATTCTTTGCTGACTTTTACGTTTTCTTTTACTGCTGCTGTGTTGCGGAGTTGTCATAATAAACATCATTGACTTTTATCCAAGTTGTCGTGGTCACGCCTTCGGGCAGTTATTATTCATGTTACTTACATGTCCAGGGGTCTGATACAACCTCCCAGGTTCCGGTACATCTCAGCCCCTACAACTGAGGCTGCCTCCCGTCAGCTCAGGCCCTCAGTTGTGACATCAGGTAGGCAAGTAAGTACTGCCCATCCCACAGCTGCTGTGAAGTTGAACGCTTTTCTATTAAAGAATAACCACAACATAACAGTCTGCTGGTTGGCTGAGAATGGCTGTCTCTCAGCCAACCAGCGGCCTGTTACCATGGTAACGGCTGCTGATGAGGTGGAGAAGCAGTGCTGTTCCCGGATCTGCCTGTCCTCCGCGCCCAACATGCTCTCTCCTTCCCCCGCTGCTTGTGATTATCCCCGACTCTCCATGCTGATGGTGCTGCTCAGGCTACTGGGTCCCCTGTGTGATCCTCCCAGCTCCGGAGCTGCAACAGGGGATTTATCTGCCGGATGGTACTGCTGCTCCCCCCAGTGCACAGCCAGTGCTGCAAGTGAGTGCCTGCACTGGCTCTCTCTCCCCTCTGTGGCCTCACTCTCCCCCCTGTGGCCTCACTCTCCGCCGTGTCCCCTACCTTCCCCACTGTGTCCCCTACTCTCCACCTTGTGGCCCCACTCTCCCCACTGTGTCCCCTACTCTTACCCCCGTGTCCCCTACTCTTCCCACTGTGGCCCCACTCTGCTCCCTGTGTTCCCCTCTCTCCCCTCTGTGGCTTTACTCTCCCCCCTGTGTCCCCTACTCTCCCCTCTGTGTCCCCTACTCTCCCCTCTGTGGCCCCACTCTGCTCCCTGTGTCCCCACTCTCCCCACTGTGTCCCCCACTCTCCCCACTGTGTCCCCTACTCTCCCCACTGTGTCCCCCACTCTCCGCACTGTGTCCTCTACTCTTCCCCCTGTGTCCCCTACTCTCCCCACTGTGGCCCCACTCTGCTCCATGTGTCCCCCTCTCTCCCCCCTGTGGCCTCACTCTCCCAACTGTGAACCTACCACTACTCTCCCCTCTGTGGCCCCACTCTGCTCCCTGTGTCCCCCGCTCCCCCCCCCCATGTTGCTCCACTCCCCCCCCCGTGGCCTCATTCTCCCCCCTGTGTCCCCTACTCTCCCCTCTGTGGTCCCACTCTGCTCCCTGTGTCCCCCACTACCCCCCCTGTGGCCTTACTCTCCCCACTGTATCCACCCTCTCCCCACTGTGTCACCTACTCTCCCCTCTGTGGTTCTTGTGGCCCTCACTCTCCCCCCTGTGTCCCCTACTCTCCCCCCTGTTGCTTCACTCTCCCCTGTGTCCTCTACTATCCCCTCTGCGGCCCCACTCTGTTCCCTGTGTTCCACACTCTCCCCTCTGTGGCCTCACTATCAATACTGTGTCCCCTACTCTCCCCACTGTGTCCCCTACTCTCCCCTCTGTGGCCCCACTCTGCTCCATGTCCCCTACTCTCCCCCCCTGTGGCCTCACTCCTCCCCCTATGCCCCCTACTCTCCCCTCTGTGGCCCCACTCTGCTCCCTGTGTCCCCCACTATCCCCCCTGTGGCCTCACTCTCCCCCCTATGTCCCCTACTCTCCCCTCTGTGGCCCCACTCTGCTCCCTGTGTCCCCCACTCTGCTCCCTGTGTGCCCCACTCCCCCCCCCAGTGGCCTCACTCTCCCCCCTCATGTTGACACTCCCCCATTTTCAAAGGTCACACCCCTCATGGCACGTGGCCACACCCACACAGTACCACCTTCGGCGCGCGCACACAGTACCACCAAGACTTTTTTTCTACTTGCACCACTGGGGAGGATGCTGCACAGAGAAGAGCCGCAAGCTGTTTACAAGAGAAAAGTACCAAAAGGAGCTTTGAGGGGAAAAGGCAAAAGCAGTGCATTTGCATGAAACTAATTTTAATGTTTTTTTGCATCATCACAATGGATTTCCATCAATAACTGCATAAAACTATTTTTAATATATATATTTTTTTTATTACAAATAAATACCTTTCAACTAGAATACATAGTATTATATTTCCTCATATTTTCGCATTCACTTTATGAAAAAACAACTTTGTGTGATAGAGAAATTTGGTGGTCATATTAGAAATTAACGTGCCAAAAGCATAAGAATCAAATTGCAGACAATTCTCAGTGACCTCAGTTTTGCAGGCCTGTCTTATTAATGTCAGTTTCCCTTTAGAAACATCTGAACAATGAACATCATCGAATATTGGGTCTAATTCAGCATGGATCGTTATTCTGAGAAATTGCAGTTGTCTGCGAGTAGAAAGGCGCCGCCTCACCTGGAAGAAAAAACGCACCGTGCAATATGCGAATGCATCGCAGATCGCTAGCCACTTACAGATGCATACACAATTCCCGGAATATCGAAGAATCTTTGCCGTCGGAGCAAATGTAAGTAGGTCTGAGGCTGCCACTAATCTGCAATCTGTAATCAGTTTCTGACGCTATTACCCCTTGCACGTGCGCAATGCGAACAATATGCATGCACAGTCGTTCGATAATCACTCAATTTGCAATTTCTCTGAATAGCGATCCATGCTGATCTAGGTCCATTCCTGTCTGTTTGAGTTTACATCCTCTAAACCGCTGGATAATAAAAATTTGAACCACACTCATTGTTTCCTTTCACTTTTACAAAGGGTCATATGAAGCAGCAATCCCATGGAAAATTTTAAGTATCTTGGTAAAATTCCATTTTCCTAGGTATGTTTCTTCAAAACTGCTATTAATGAGTAATAAATTCTGCACAGTTTCCAAAATGTCATGGACTTCCAGGTCAACTACAGTCACATTAGGTAGTGAGCAGAGTTGCTTTGGAACACCCCCTTTGAGCCCAGTATGAACTGCAAAATCCTCCCCCTCTTTCTCCCCCCTCTTCCATCACAAGACATGCTGATATTCCCAGGGGTTTACATTATTTACTAAAAGTTGATTTGGGTTGATTTTAATCAATATTTGGTTGATTTTTTTTTAATCAATGTTGTGTTTTAGGGTTTCAATCACTTATATACTAACAGATGATTTTTAACATCGTTTTAAAAAAAAATATGTCAAAAATCATCTGTTAGTAAATGTGGAATTTAGACCCTGAAATATAAATTTGACTTTTAGTAAATATACCCATAAATCCCACATTTACTAGCAGATGATTTTTGACATTTTTTTTTAAAGGATGTCAAAAATCATCAGTAGAAGTGTGATTTAGACCCTGAAACACAAAATCGATCAAAAATCAGCAAACATCGACCTTAAATCGATCTAAATCAACCCAAATCGACTTTTAGTAAATATATCCCTTTGTGTCTAGGGTATATTTACTAAAGTTCAGGTTTTTAGAAGTAGAGATGTTGCCCATAGCAACCAATCAGATTCTAGCTATTAATTTCCAGAAGGTGCTAGATAAATAAATAGAATCTGATTGGTTGCTGTGGGCAAAATCCCCACTTCTCAAAAGCTCCCATTTGTAAATATACCCCTGTGACTCTGATTGGCAGCCATTCTTGTCTTCCCTCCAGAGAGGTATTTAAAAAGGAGATAATGGCTGGCTAAGAAGCATGACTATCAATACACGCATTCCTATTTCTAGCAAAGACTATGTTGGATTGCTGCCTTAAAATCAGCATATTTGTAAAATGAATGATAACGTGTGGCTGTACGTAGACGGAAGAATGAAGACACGGAATATTCAGCAGGTTTACTCTCAGCTCTGTACTGCAATATTAAAAACAAAATTACAGGAGTACTTTAAGTAGGATGAATAGATCTCTGTTCCTGTTCCCAGCTTTGTACAAATGCCTTACACGTTAATAGGACAGGCATTATGTCCTCTGCTTTAATTAAATAGATGAAAGGAAGCGCAATCTGGACCCTCTGGGAACTCAGGGCATATCTGAAGGACTCGGCTGAGTAACTAACTGCTGAGCGGCACCACAAGAGGCCTTGGGCTGCCTGTCTTTGATGGAAGTACAATTTAACATTCACTTTTTTTGTTGTTTGTTTGGACTAATGTGTCACATAAAGCAACGTTAGAAAGGATTGCATTCGAGTAACGTTGTTTAGAAACCGTTTGGAGAATGAATCAGTGCTGAAAACATTCCCATTAAGGATACAATGCCGACCACAAGCGGGGGAAGGGGTCTTGATTGCATTCACAGCAAGGTATAACAGAAAGAACATAATGCTGTTTAATATTGGTTCTTCCACAAACAAAAAGGTCAGAACGGTTTCAAAAAGAACCAGAGACAATGCGGTAAATAAAGGTGGGAGTTTTTGTAGAACTGGGGATGTTGCTCATAGCAACCAATCAGATTCTACTTAACATTTACCTAGCTGCTTCTAGAAGATGATAGATGGAATGTGATTGGTTGCTATGGGCAACATCTGTTCTAAAAAAAAAAACCCTATGTGATTGGATCCAGCAAGAATTCCCCACCCACCAGACCCCATATAATATGATAGTTTAGATGCGGTGGGCTAATTGTGAGTCGCATAAAACATGGCTGGAGTTGCGAGCAGTCTCATTTACAAATTTATGCTAATGAGGGTATTCGTGCGTGTGCAAGTGGAAACCAATGCCGTGCATTGATTTAATGGGGGTCATTCTGAGTTGATTGCTCGCTGCCGTTTTTCGCAGCGCAGTGAACAGGTTACTACTGCGCATGCGTATGCACCGCAATGCGCAGGCGCGTCGTACAGGTACAAAGAGGATCGGTGCTGGCCGATGGATTGAAACGAAGAATCCATTCGCACAGCCGATCGCAAGGAGATTGACAGGAAGAGGGCGTTTGTGGGTGTCAACTGACCGTTTTCATGGAGTGGTTGGAAAAACGCAGGCGTGTCCAGGCGTTTGCAGGGCGGGTGTCTGACATCAATTCCGGGACCGGACAGGCTGAAGTAATCGCAAGGGCTGACTAAGTCCAGCGCTACTCAGAAACTGCAAAAAAGTTTTTCGCCCCGCTCGGCTGCACATGCGTTCGCACACTTGCAAAGTGAAAATACACTCCCCCGTGGGCGGAGACTATACGTTTGTACGGCTGCTAAAAGTAGCTAGCGAGCGATCAACTCGGAATTACTCCCAATGTCGGCAGCCGCAACCATCAACTTTCATCTCAGCCCTTGCGCCAGCACCATGCTAGGTGCAAGACTTCCATCAGACACAGGCTTCCCTTCTGCCTACGAGAAACTCAGATGCACACAGAGGTATTCATATCTGCTTATCGGGCATATGGCTCGGTGTGTATGGCTAATATGCGGGTGCCCACGGTCACTAGCTGCGTAGCCCTGCTGCATGGCCAACCTGGTGATAATGCTACTTCAATGTATATGAAGGACAGAGAGATATGTCACTCCGTCCTTCATGCATCGTTCTGGTGTGCACCCAGGACCCGATATGACGGCCTGTTGGGGCTGACATATCGGCTGGGTACATATCGCTATTGAAATAGGAATCTTGTACATCGCCTAGTGTGTACCCAGCTTTAGTCGCAACGTGATGCATCAAGGGCGCACCAGGGGACTGGGCTGATTTATTTGCTATGCAACACTTGTATATCTGTGCGCGACAGAGTCTCTGAATCTGCATACAGAGTGCTGTGATGCAGCAGCTGTGGCATTTTTCCATGCCAAGTTCCGTTGTGCTTCATATACAGACTCAGTCGCACACGGATATACCAGTGTCACATATGAATTGAATCAGCCCGGTCGCATTGCAACTAAGACACGTTCTGCAAAAAGGCGCCTGACACTAGCAGAGTTGCACGGGACCTGACAGCTCACTCTCACCAGGCATTTCCCGCTGTGTGGTACATTGAGGCTGGATGTATGAGGACCTGTCTGTAGTAAGCAGGCTGCCCAGTGCTGCAAGTGTGGCGGTACGGGGTGGTACGGCGTACCGGTAAGAAATTCTCAGCCGTACCGCCGTAATGCCGGGCCGCCACCTTGCAGACACCGGGTGTTGGAGAGAGCAACATGCGCTTCTCCTCTCCTGCGCGGTGCACCTCTCCTGCCTGCCCGAGTCCGACGGCGGCGGCGGCGTGCACTGAAACGCCGGTTCATGAGCCAATCAGAGCTCGCAGAACGACAGCCAATCAGGAGACCGGACTGAGGGCAGGAGGAGCGCGTGCTGCGCTCTCCTCTCCCCAGTAGCAGTCCAGCAGCAGAAGACCGTGCCATCCCCAGGCCGCTGCAACAACGGTTAGTTGCACTGCAGGGGCATATCTGGCACTCTGGGGGCATGTGTATCTGGCACTGTGTGGTCATATCTGGCACTGTGGGGGCATATCTGGCACTGAAGGGTCATATCTGGCACTCTGGGGGCATGTGTATCTGGCACTGTGGGGGCATGTGTATCCAACACTGTGGGGGCATATCTGGCACTGTGGGGGCATGTGTATCTGGCACTGTGGGGGCATATCTGGCACTCTGGGGACATGTGTATCTGGCACTGTGGGGGCTTATCTGACACTGTGGGGGCATGTGTATCTGGCACTGTGGGGTCATGTCTGGCACTGTGGGGGCATATCTGGCACTGAAGGGTCATATCTGGCACTCTGGGGGCATGTGTATCCAACACTGTGGGGGCATATCTGGCACTGTGGGGGCATGTGTATCTGGCACTGTGGGGGCATATCTGGCACTGTGGAGGCATATCTAGCACTGTGGGGACATGTGTATCTGGCACTGTGGGGGCATATCTGGCACTGTGGGGGCATGTGTATCTGGCACTGTGGGGTCATATCTGGCACTGTGGGGGCATATCTGGCACTGAATGGCAATATATGGCACTGAAGGGTCATATCTGGCACTCTGGGGGCATGTGTATCTGGCACTGTGGGGGCATGTGTATCTGGCACTGTGGGGGCATGTGTATCTGGCACTGTGGGGGCATGTGTATCTGGCACTGTGGGGGCAAGTGTATCTGACACTGTGGGGGCATGTGTATCTGGCACTGTGGGGTCATGTCTGGCACTGTGGGGGCATATCTGGCACTGAAGGGTCATATCTGGCACTCTGGGGGCATGTGTATCCAACACTGTGGGGGCATATCTGGCACTGTGGGGGCATGTGTATCTGGCACTGTGGGGGCATATCTGGCACTGTGGAGGCATATCTAGCACTGTGGGGACATGTGTATCTGGCACTGTGGGGGCATATCTGGCACTGTGGGGGCATGTGTATCTGGCACTGTGGGGTCATATCTGGCACTGTGGGGGCATATCTGCCACTGAATGGCAATATATGGCACTGAAGGGTCATATCTGGCACTCTGGGGGCATATGTATCTGGCACTGTGGGGGCATGTGTATCTGGCACTGTGGGGGCATGTGTATCTGGCACTGTGGGGGCATGTATATCTGGCACTGTGGAGGCATATCTAGCACTGTGGGGACATGTGTATCTAGCACTGTGGGGGTATGTGTATCTGGCACTGGGGGCATATCTTGCACTGAATGGGCATATCTGGCACTGAATGGGCATATCTGGAACTCTGGGGGCATGTGTATCTGGCACTGTGGGGGCATGTCTGGTACTGTGGGGACATAGGTGTATCTGGCACTGTGGGGGCATATGTGTATCTGGCGCAGTGGGGGCATATCTGGCACTGTGGGGGCATGTGTATCTGGCACTGTGGGGGCATGTGTATCTGGCACTGCGGGGGCACATCTGGCACTGTGGGGGCATGTGTATCTGGTACTGTGGAGGCATATCTAGCACTGTGGGGGCATGTGTATCTGGCACTGTGGGGGCATATATGGTACTCTGGGGCAATGTGTATCTGACACTGTAGGGGCATATATGGCACTACTGGGGGTATTTGTGCATCTGGCACCGTGGGGCATTTGTGCATCTGGCACCATGGGGCATTTGTGCATCTGGTACCGTGGGGCATTTGTGCATCTGGCACCGTGGGGCTTTTGTGTATCTGGCACTGTAGGAGCATATCTGGCATGGTGTGGGCATATCAGGCACTGTGGGGGCATGTGTGTCTGGCACTATTGGGGTCATATGTATATCTGGCCCCTCCATCTGTGTATTATGCCCCCATTGTCCACGCCCCATGTGGCATTTGGCCACACCCATTTTTTTGGATCACACAGTACCTATAACACATTTTTTCTACTTGCACCACTGAGGCTGCCATGGCCAAGCATCAATTGCTGCATCAGATTCAGGATCAACTCCTTGTTGACATGAAATTTAGGTACATAGAACACGGACACAATAAAGTACACAGACAAGGCAACATATTTGAATGAGTCTATTCATGAAGCAGTGAAAAGAGTGAGCCAGTGCAAAAGTTGCCCATGGCAACTAATCTGGAATCTCATAGACCAATACTATCTTCCTATTTCTCACATGAGATTCCTGGAACTCCGAAAGGACATTCTGATGTCAACCCTCTAGTTTTTGTTCACAATTACAAACCCTGGCTACATAACCTCTGGATATCTATCTACTTGTAGTTTTCTTAGTGGAAACTGTCCTCTCATCCTGTAACCATTTGTAGGAACATCTAGGAGAACCTGCCTGTATGGGTCTATTATTCCGCAATCACCCCACCAAGCAATGCAATAATGCCAGTGTCGCCAGTGGGTACAGCGACTAGTCAAGGCACACTATGGTCTTTGCATGTGGCAGCGCCAACAACTTAATGTGTTCACTGGTACTCGGTGTAACCCCCAGGTTTTGTATAAAGCGCATACATCAGCAATCAGGGAAAAAAAACTATTTACAGAGTCTGTGATTTTTCCTTCAATTTAAAGATTCCCCAATCCACCAAATTGCTCCAATACATTACAGATATTTTTCAGTGATTTGCAGATAATTTTCAGCAAATTCAGATCTGCCAATCTTGACAAGCTCATCAGTTTACTAGTAATGGTCTGCAAATCTGCTGATTGTTCCTATACACTAGGAATCTACAACCCCAATTGACCTGTAAAATTCAACATGATGAAAAACCTGATTTTACCAATTCCAGACACTTTTTGGTCGGTATTTGTGATCTGTGAACCCCACACATTGCAGATTTGTTTTACACAATCATATGCAAAATGCCAAATTGCTGCAATTGATTGCTGATGTATGGGGGTGCGAACAGTGGCAAAAAGAGCCGAAAAAATGCCAAAGTGGCATTATATCGGCAGGCAAAAATCCAGGTCATAACAGGCGCTAAGGTGAACGCAATCGTCAAGGAATGATGGGAGGAAACCAAACAAAGGCCAGTGTCGGGAAATGCCAGAAGACAGTAGTACCCGGGTTACTCATTATATGTTTCCTGGGCTTTTATAGGCGTCTGTACCTTTTACCACATGCCTGGATATTTGTGACCATACATACGCAAGACTTGGATAAGGGGATTTTATAGCACACGCAATTGCCTATAAGCACTGCAAAAAAAAAAAAAAAATTGGTCATATCTATTACTCCATTGGTGCTGAATTCTGGAGTTGTAGAAATATATCTATGCCTAAGTTTCGCACCTCGCTGATGGATGTAGTGGAGGCTGACCCGTACTTTAGGATTTGCCGAGACCCAGAACAGAGGTGCAGAGTCTAACATGCCGGCTGTTTTCACCAGGGACCCCCGCAAGGAGGTTTGGGCTTTGCTCTGCCCTCTGTCTGGGTTCTCAAGTATGGAGCTAGTATATACAGGAGTTAGTAGTGGTAATTCACTATGAGGCAACAGACCTGGTCAAGGCCGAATGGGAAACATGGGAACAGTGACAGGATCCGGGAACCAAATGCAGGAGTAACAGGAACCGAAACAGAGCACACTGGTGGCAGGAACCAGAAGTAGAAGGAAGCAGGAACAGTACACAGGGATGCCAGGAACTATGGTACAGAAGAGTGTTGTCGAAGTCGAAATTATTATACCACATGCATCAAGTACAAACACCACACAGAGTAGCCTCCGTGCGTGTGCTTGTTCTGCCGTGCATGCACATGCCCGCACGCTGCGTACATTGGCTCATGAGGCCCTGCGTATTAGCGTGTGGTATGAGTAAATACGGTAGCATACGCATTCCCATGGAAAAGCCACATAACTGACATTTCATCCACGTAGTGCATAATTACACATAGCCTACACGCACCACACCAGCAAGTTACATTTACTTTACAAATGGAACAATAGAGGGATTCAACTTTACAGGAAATGAGGGGACAGAATTAGGTTAGGAGGTGGTGTTTGGTATCCAGTTGTACAGTATTTCAAGGGCAATATTCCGATAGCAGTTTGCAGAAAGTAGCATGCTCCTGCACAATATATTATTAATATCACACTGTATGTACTGCACTCTTGATATTCGTCTGGAACCCAATGGAAGACATCTACAAGTACACCTGGACTAAGCATCGCCCACCTGTTCAAACCAACCTATGACCCCTCATGTTCTGTAAATGACCAGCTCTTTAACCTATGAAAGAAGAGATTACAGTTTCCTTTGTTTCATGCTTTGGACCATTGTATAAAACCAAGCCTCCTGGCTGGCCTCAGTCTATTTCTCTGAAGGTCATCTATCCAGATTGACTGAGGACTGGAACCGGGTGCGCAGGCGAACAAATGTATGTATCCATTGGTTGTAGCTTCTTGTATTATTGTATTTCTGTTGTAACCCCCTTTTAAGTATATATTTGTTGCTGGGTTGGACCACAACATAACATATACAATTGGTGTCACATTTCCTTTCCTGTTAGGGGTTAAAGTGTATAGGCCGCACGTGTAGCTATTTTGTGCTTACAGCGTGACGGTGTGCTTATGCAACGTGTATGCATTTCATAGAGGTTTAACTGACACATGATTAGAGGTTGCAGCAGTCTGAACATTTGTGTATTTAAGGTATTGCTTTTTCTTCCTGTAAGTTAATTGAATTTAACAATTGGGAGCTCTGTCCGGTTCATCACATACTCACAGACTTGCAAGCCATAAACAGACTTTGATCTACCAACAAAGGGTGGAGACGCATGTTAAGTAATCTTGCATTGTGTTTGAAACCAGGTTGTGTTGTTAAATCACAGTCTGTTCTGTATAGTCTTAGAGGTGCTGGCGTAACCCAGGGGTAAACAGGAAAAAAGCGGTTTATAATTTGTGTGTAATTTTTTGGCACGAAAGCATATACAAAGCGTACTGATACTTTGCATGCATTCTCACATATTGTTGCCATAGGTTATTACAGTCATTTTTAGATCTGTGTGAAATCGGATATATTTATTTGCTATATATATTTGAAATAGTGTGTTAAGGGACTAATTGTAAAACACGAAATGCAGTTCTGTCCTAAAACGTTTAGGTTTACACTCAAAAGGGGATTGCCCATGGGGGTGACTTCCGGCGAGCGTACGGAACAATTGTGTGTTGTGTTAGTGAGCAATAGTAGTTTTATTGCTCATGTTTATCGAGATTGTGTGGTTTATTGAAATACGAATGCACATTTGTACACGTGGTACGGTACATGAGGACAGCGTACGGAAGCGAGCACATGGCGCAGGGTCACGCACGTGGTGTAGAGACACGCACGGTCGCGTGTTTACGCAAGGTAGCGTAGAGTTGCATGCGCAAGGTATAACCACTCGATAGCTGTTCAATTTAAGGTGGGATAGTATACATTTAATACTATAACACATAACTATCCGATTTAAAAAGCAGAGTACCGTAATATTTTGTTTAAACTGCACTACCTCTGGGATAGACTATCAATCAACGTGAGTGATATTTTTCTGTACAGAAAATCACTGTGTATTTGTGTGAGCTGAAAGTAGGAGTGAATGGTTTTTGAACCCCGGAAATCGGGATCCCGTGGAGACACTGAGTAAGCAGAGGCTTGGTGGCGTAAGGTGAGCTACCTTACGTTAACAATAGAGAAAAGTATGCAAGTAATAAGGAAACTTGCACAGGAGCGTGATATAGAATTGTGAATTGTGAGTATAGAATTGTGAATTGAAGTTTAAGGTTTTTTGTGTTACGCTCCGGTTGAGGAGCGCAGCTTGTGAATTTGACTCCAGTGATCATAGGGCAGATAGATAACAAGTATCTATTCGCTGTGCGATTGGACCGCGCGTTTGTGTGTGCAATACGTGGCGCAACGTGATACCATTTTGCGTGCTTTTTGCATAAACTGCGTAATCATACGCATTGTGTAAAGCATACGCGAACGTGATTTGTGTATAGTAGAAGGAAGTTTTCGCTGTTTCTCTCTCAGGAAAATCTTCAACGGTAGATATTTACTGGAAAAGGTGATTGGTCCTACAAACTTCCAGTGAATAGAAACCAGTTAGGGTCCTCACTGGGTACACGGTGTTCACTGTTGGAGTGAGTCGTGGTACGACCAGCGGAGAAGGAGCGAGTAAAAGTGCTGGGTTGACTTTCACGTCTACTCGTGTTGGACATTTGGGGATTGCATATAAGGCAAAAAGTCCGCAATGGGATCCAATTGCACAAGCGGTGGGCGTTCGGCAGCCAGGGTTCAGGCTGGAGAGCTACGGCCCAGGGGGTCAGCTCGGTTTATAATGTGTGAGAAGTATGGTCCACACTCGGAGGCTTTTTGCAATGAATGGGTATGTATGACTGCTGATGATAAAGCATCATTTCCTAGGATGGGTAGTTTTGAACCAGAGGTACTGCAGAATGTAGGTAATAGAATATGTCTGATCGAGGCTAAGGAACAAAGGATCAGACATAACGACTGTTTAAATAGATGGCAACAAGAGGGAGATGTGCAAAGGGAGCTGGCTCGCACAGCCAGTTCCAAACCTGACAGGAATGTGAGTACGAGCACACCATCTCCGACACATGTCGAAGGGGAGAAAATGGCTACAACCAATGGTACATCGGCAAATGATGGGAACATTCATGTAAATTGTATTAACCCTAACCCATGTATATTGTACCCTGTCCTAAGTTCTCTCCAATATCATAGGTCAGAGGAAAATGATGGATCCATCCTACTCTCAGCCCTCATCCAGGCAGTCACCTTGCAGGAAACTTGGGTGGGCCCAGCCCAACCAATAAGAGCAGTGACGGTGTCTCCCACTGAAAGGACGGGTGAGATCACAGCCACCGGTAAGTGTGAGACTGTTCATTACGCAGAGACAGTAACACCTCACAGTGAGCCGATTAGGAATGGAATGGTTGGGTTACATCCTGTCTTGGTAATAGCAACTCCCAATGGGAGAACCGGTAGCCGGGGAGTAACCCTCACCAGGAATAATGCAATGTATTGGCCTGTGGACCAGATCAGAAATGCGGTCAATCATTTCAGAATTCCCCGATCCCCGGAGGCATTTAGCCAGATGTCAGAAGTATATTAAGGATCTGGGTAATGTCCATGAACCTACAAACAAGGATTGGCGGAGACTTTTGAAAGCGTGCCTACCCCCTAATATTGACACCCAAAAATTTATCACGGATTGTAAAATAGAGTCAGACGATCCTCTGACCGACGAACACAATCAGGAGAACGTGGAACGAATTAACATACAACTAGGATTGTACTTCCCCATTGTTGTCCAGTGGAATAAAATTTTCTCCATAAAACAGAGAGAAAATGAACTGACATCCGAATATTTCCATAGAGCACTGCAGGAAATGGCTAGATACTATCACTGACCTGGTTTGGGAGTGTTGTGGACTCGGGGCTTCTTCCGATGACCGGGAAGAGGAACCGCTACTGGGTCGCTGTAGAGATGGCCGGATGTAGGTCTTCCTCATGCAGGATTAAGACGGCAAGCAGGAAGCACAGAGGAATTCTTGAAGGTCTCCTGAAAGACAAGACTTGTAGAAATACTGAAGGCTGAGGTACTGAGATATTGAAGGCACTGTGGTGTTGGAGACACTGTGGTGTTGGAGGCACTGAGGTGCTGGGAGTACAGGGAGTGCTGGGAGGCACTCGGAGGCACGATGGTGCTTGGAGGCACGGAGGTGCTTGGAGGCACGGAGGTAATTGGAGGCACGGAGGTGCTTGGAGGCACGGAGGTAATTGGAGGCACGGAGGTGCTTGGAGGCACGGAGGTGCTTGGAGGCACGAGGTGCTTGGAGGCAGGGAGGTGCTTGGAGGCACGAGGTAATTGGAGGCACGGAGGTGCTTGGAGGCACAGGGGTGTTTGGAGGCATCAAGGTGTTTGGAGGCACAAGGTGCTTTGAGGCACGGAGGTATTTGGAGACACCAAGGTGTTTGGAGGCACGAGGTGCTTGGAGGCACGGAGGTACTTGGAGGCACGGAGGTACTTGGAGGCACGGAGGTACTTGGAGGCACGGGGTGATTGGAGGCACGGGGTGCTTGGAGGCACAGAGGTACTTGGAGGCACAGAGGTACTTGGAGGCACGGGGTGCTTGGAGGCACAGAGGTACTTGGAGGCACGGAGGTACTTGGAGGCACGGGGTGCTTGGAGGCACGGAGGTACTTGGAGGCACGGGGTGCTTGGAGGCACGGAGGTGCTTGGAGGCACGGAGGTGCTTGGAGGCACGAGGTGCTTGGAGGCAGGGAGGTGCTTGGAGGCACGAGGTAATTGGAGGCACGGAGGTGCTTGGAGGCACAGGGGTGTTTGGAGGCACCAAGGTGTTTGGAGGCACGAGGTGCTTGGAGGCACGGAGGTATTTGGAGACACCAAGGTGTTTGGAGGCACGAGGTGCTTGGAGGCACGGAGGTACTTGGAGGCATGGAGGTACTTGGAGGCACGGAGGTACTTGGAGGCACGGGTTGCTTGGAGGCACGGAGGTACTTGGAGGCACGGAGGTACTTGGAGGCACGGGGTGCTTGGAGGCACAGAGGTACTTGGAGGCACGGAGGTACTTGGAGGCACGGGGTGCTTGGAGGCACGGAGGTACTTGGAGGCACGGGGTGCTTGGAGGCACGGGGTGCTTGGAGGCACAGAGGTACTTGGAGGCACGGAGGTACTTGGAGGCACGGGGTGCTTGGAGGCACGGAGGTACTTGGAGGCACGGGGTGCTTGGAGGCACGGGGTGCTTGGAGGCACTGAGGTACTTGGAGGCACTGAGGTACTTGGAGGCACAGGATGCTTGGAGGCACAGGATGCTTGGAGGCACAGGATGCTTGGAGGAACAGGAGATCACAGGGACGAGGGAGCTCTGGAATCACAGCTTCCGCAGGAGAAACGAAGATACTCAGGCACCGGATCTCTGCCTGGTGTCTGGTTTTAAATCCCCCGCCCTAGCCTGATTGGCGGAGCAGGCAGGTGACGTCAAACCTGCTCCGCCTCCTTGCCCTCGCTCATGATGGCGGCGTCCTTGCTTCCGGGAAGCCGCCGGAGGGACGCGCCGACCCGCCGCCGAAGCCGGAGACCGCCAGGAGAAGAGAGGCGCCGGGCAGACCAGGCCACCCGCAGGGACAAGCGCGGTCGCCGCTGCCTGAGGTGCGTGACAGTACCCCCTCCTCCAGGAGTGGCCCCTGAACACTTCCCGGGCTTAGTCGGATGTCTGGAGTGGAAGATCCGAACCAGACGAGGAGCCGTTACTTCAGTAGCCTCAATCCAACTTCTCTCCTCAGGACCATAACCCTTCCAGTCCACCAAGTACTGTAATTTTTTATGAAGATAACGAGAGTCAAGAATAGCTTTGATTTCAAACTCCGCTCCAGCTTCTGCCACTACAGACGTTGGCCTAGGGAATGCTGAGTGGATCCGATTCAGAATGAGGGGACGGAGTAGAGAAACATGAAAGGCGTTAGGTATTCGAAGATGGGCAGGCAAACCCAGTTTACAGACCACAGGATTTAAGACTTGTAGCACCGGGTAAGGACCGATGAACCTTGGAGCGAATTTCATGGTGGGCACCTTCAACCGGAGATTACGTGTGGACAGCCATACCCTGTCCCCAACTTTATATTGAGGTGCGGCTCACCGTTTCTTATCTGCGAAGAACTTGTACCGGACAGAAACCTTCTTAAGATTAGCATGAACCTTTCTCCAAATTTGTCCAAAGTGTTGTAGAGTGGACGCTACAGCAGGAACCTCTACTATCGGAAGGCTTGGAAATTCTGGAACACGGGGATGGAACCCGTAGTTGACGAAGAATGGTGATTCCCCAGTGGAAGAATGAAACAAATGGTTATGGGCAAACTCCGCCCAAGGCAACAACTCCACCCAGTTGTCCTGTGAAGGAGAGAGATACAAACGAAGAAAAGTCTCTAGATCTTGATTGACTCGTTCCGTTTGACCATTTGTTTGGGGATGATAAGCGGACGAAAACTTAAGTTTAATTTGTAGGGTTGAACAGAGGGCTTTCCAAAACCTGGAGGTGAACTGTACTCCACGGTCAGAAACAATCTCTTGTGGCAACCCATGCAAACGAAAATGTTCTCGGATAAACAGTAGAGCCAGTTTCGGTGCTGTCGGGAGACCAGTCAAAGGCACAAAGTGTGCCATCTTCGAAAAACGGTCAATGATAACCCAAACGGTGTTGCAACCCTTGGAACAGGGCAAGTCAGTGATGAAGTCCATGGAAATGTGAGTCTAGGGTCTCACAGGGATAGGCAGAGGACGAAGTAACCCTGCAGGAGGCAGACGAGGAGATTTATGTTGTGTACATTGGGGACAAGAATTAACGCAATCTTGTACATCCTTCCTCATGGTGTTCCACCAGTAAGACCTTTGCAGAAACTTGTACATCTTCTGGGCACCGGGATGACCGGAAAACTTGGAGTTATGGACCCACAGTAGTATTCCTGGCCGGAATCTAGCTGGTACGGATATTCTTCCAGGAGGAGGAGCTGGAGTAGTTAAAGCAGCAGAGACAGAAACTGGATTCAGAATTAAACCCCGCTCAGGAGGTTCATCCTCGTCTGTGGAAACTTGTGAACGGGAAAGCGCATCTGCTTTAATATTGAGAGTCCCGGCTCGGTACTTGATAATGAACGAGAATCGGGAAAAGAAAAGTGCCCATCTCGCCTGGCGAGGATTCACGCATTGTGCGGATTTGATGTACAGCAAATTCTTGTGATCCGTGTAGATGGTAAACACATGTTTAGCCCCTTCCAGAAGATATCTCCATTCTTCCAAGGCAGATTTGATAGCCAAGAGTTCCTGGTCTCCAATAGTGTAATTTCGTTCGGCCGGAGAGAATTTACGAGAATGGAAGCCACACGGATGTAATTTCTTATCAGAGGAGTACTGGGAGAGAACAGCCCCAACCCCGACTGAAGATGCATCAACTTCTAAGAAGAAGGGTTCATCGAAATTTGGTTGTTGGAGAACTGGAGCCGTCATGAAAGCTAACTTTAAGTGAGAAAAAGCTACAATGGCTTCTGGAGGCCACAAACTTGGATTAGAACCCTTCCTCGTCAGGGCGGTAATGGGCGCAACAATGGTAGAGAAACCCTTAATGAATTTCCTGTAGTAGTTCGCAAAGCCCAGGAACCTTTGTATTGCTTTCAAAGAAAGAGGCTGAGTCCAGTCACGAATGGCAGACAGCTTTTCCGGATCCATGCGAAGCTCCGTCCCTGAGATGATATAACCGAGGAACGGAATAGATGTTACTTCAAAGGTACATTTGGAAAGTTTGGCATAGAGATGATTCTCTCGTAAACGGTGGAGCACCTCTTTGACTTGAGTCCTGTGTTCGACAAGATTCTTGGAAAAGATCAGTATGTCGTCCAAATATACCACAACACTCTGATACAGCATGTCACGAAAGATTTCATTGACGAATCCCTGGAAAACCGCGGGAGCATTACTAAGACCAAACGGCATCACCAAGTATTCGTAATGCCCATCTCGGGTATTAAAGGCAGTCTTCCATTCATCCCCCTCTCGGATGCGTATAAGATTATAAGCTCCCCTCAAGTCGAGTTTGGAAAAAATGCGGGCACCACGAACCCTATCAAATAATTCTGTGATTAGTGGCAAGGGGTATTTATTCTTAATAGTAATGTCGTTTAAGCCGCGGTAGTCGATGCATGGTCTCAACCCCTCGTCCTTTTTCTTCACGAAAAAGAAGCCCGCACCAGCAGGGGAGGAAGAGGGGCGAATAAATCCCTTGAGCATATTGGACTTAATATACTCCGACATGGCTTGAGTCTCGGGAAGAGACAGAGGATATGTGCGACCACGGGGTGGAGTCTTCCCTGGGACAAGGTCAATAGGGCAGTCCCAAGGCCTGTGAGGTGGTAACAGGTCAGCAGCTTGTTCCGAAAATACGTCCTTGTACCCTTGATATGCCTTCGGAATGTGCTCTTCATCCGTTTTGGAGGTGACACGGAGCGGACAAACAGGAGTAAGACAATTAGTGTGACAAAAGGAACTCCAGGACAGAATTTGTGACGACTTCCAGTCGATGTGGGGATTATGACTTTTTAGCCAAGGCATTCCAAGAACCAGATCATGGGGCATTTCTGGGATTACCAAGAGTTCCAAATCTTCCTGATGTAGAGCCCCGACCTGCAGCTTAACTGGCCCCGTGCGCCACATTATAAGACCTTTGGAAATTCTAGTCCCGTTGATAGCCGTCAGTGAAATTGGCCGCTCGATAGGCCGTAACTTTAAACCCAAGCTTTGGGCACAGAAGGAAGAAATGAAGTTCCCTGCAGCTCCGGAATCCAATAGGGCTTCACAAGACTTGGAGACTGAATCGGAGACTAGAGTTACTGGAAGCAAACAGTCCGAAGTTGGAGAAGCTTTTGTCGTAACCCCCAGCTTGACTCCTCCGGAACAAGCTAGGCCTGCCCGTTTCCCGGACGAGATTTACAAGATTTAAGAAAATGATCCGCGGCTCCACAGTAAAGGCAGAGTTTACCCTCACGACAACGCTGTCGTTCTTCCGGAGACAGTCGGGATCGGTTAATTTGCATGGGCTCATATGAGCTAGGTGAGGCCACCGGTCTAGGAGTAGGATTCCGGAACCTGGAACGATCCAGACGGCTACGTTCTCTTCCATGCTCCTGCATCCGAAGATCCACCTTGACGCAAAGAGAAATCAGATCTTCTAATGGATCCGGCAGATCTCTGGTAACCAGCTCATCTTTCAGCCGGTCGGAAAGACCGTTCCAGAAGGCAGCTCTCAGGGCGTCATTATTCCAGCGTAGTTCGGAAGCAATGGTCTGGAAATGAACCACGTACTGACCCACGGAACGGGCGCCCTGCCAAACACGGAGCAAGTCGGAAGAAGCAGTGGTCATTCTGCCGGGTTCGTCGAAAATCCTTTGAAAGGACGAGATGAAGTTGGTATAGTTGGAAACCATGGGATCAGATCGTTCCCATAATGGAGACACCCAATCCAAAGCAGAACCTTCCAACAGAGAAATAATATATGCTACCTTGGACCGGTCTGTAGGAAAGTTGTGTGCAAGTAGCTCGAAATGTACCTCGCATTGGTTCAAGAAACCACGACAATTTTTAGGATTCCCATTATAGCGGGACGGGGTAGGCAGCTGAAGGCGTGGAGTGATACCGGCCGATGGTTGAACATTGCTGGCAACGGCAACTGGTGCGACTACTGGAACAGGTGCCGGAATTACTGAGGCTAGAGACGCCTGAATCTGATCCAGACGCCCGGACAACTGCTGGAGGTACTGCATCACCTGGCCTTGTGCCGCTTCCTGACTTTGTACTCGAGAAGCCAGGTTCTGGATGGCACTTGAGTCCGTGTTCCGATTCCCCGGGTCCATGGGGCCTGAGTATACTATCACTGACCTGGTTTGGGAGTGTTGTGGACTCGGGGCTTCTTCCGATGACCGGGAAGAGGAACCGCTACTGGGTCGCAGTAGAGATGGCCGGATGTAGGTCTTCCTCATGCAGGATTAAGACGGCAAGCAGGAAGCACAGAGGAATTCTTGAAGGTCTCCTGAAAGACAAGACTTGTAGAAATACTGAAGGCTGAGGTACTGAGATATTGAAGGCACAGTGGTGTTGGAGACACTGTGGTGTTGGAGGCACTGAGGTGCTGGGAGTACAGGGAGTGCTGGGAGGCACTCGGAGGCACGATGGTGCTTGGAGGCACGGAGGTGCTTGGAGGCACGGAGGTAATTGGAGGCACGGAGGTGCTTGGAGGCACGGAGGTAATTGGAGGCACGGAGGTGCTTGGAGGCACGAGGTGCTTGGAGGCAGGGAGGTGCTTGGAGGCACGAGGTAATTGGAGGCACGGAGGTGCTTGGAGGCACAGGGGTGTTTGGAGGCACCAAGGTGTTTGGAGGCACGAGGTGCTTGGAGGCACGGAGGTATTTGGAGACACCAAGGTGTTTGGAGGCACGAGGTGCTTGGAGGCACGGAGGTACTTGGAGGCACGGAGGTACTTGGAGGCACGGAGGTACTTGGAGGCACGGGGTGCTTGGAGACACGGAGGTACTTGGAGGCACGGGGTGCTTGGAGGCACAGAGGTACTTGGAGGCACGGAGGTACTTGGAGGCACGGGGTGCTTGGAGGCACGGAGGTACTTGGAGGCACGGGTGCTTGGAGGCACGGGGTGCTTGGAGGCACAGAGGTACTTGGAGGCACGGAGGTACTTGGAGGCACGGGGTGCTTGGAGGCACGGAGGTACTTGGAGGCACGGGGTGCTTGGAGGCACGGGGTGCTTGGAGGCACAGAGGTACTTGGAGGCACTGAGGTACTTGGAGGCACAGGATGCTTGGAGGCACAGGATGCTTGGAGGAACAGGAGATCACAGGGACGAAGGAGCTCTGGAATCACAGCTTCCGCAGGAGAAACGAAGATACTCAGGCACCGGATCTCTGCCTGGTGTCTGGTTTTAAATCCCCCGCCCTAGCCTGATTGGCGGAGCAGGCAGGTGACGTCAGACCTGCTCCGCCTCCTTGCCCTCGCTCATGATGGCGGCGTCCTTGCTTCCGGGAAGCCACCGGAGGGACGCGCCGACCCGCCGCCGAAGCCGGAGACCGCCAGGAGAAGAGAGGCGCCGGGCAGACCAGGCCACCCGCAGGGACAAGCGCGGTCGCCGCTGCCCGAGGTGCGTGACAGATACACTGGGGTATCGGATATAAGGAACGATGCAAATTACAGGGAGGTGGCTTTCTCTGTGCTAATGGACGGGCTCAATAAGACATTGAAAGTCACAATACAGACTTCTTTGCCTTATTGGAGAGGGGTCACAATAGATACTCTCAGGGAGTCTGCTAGTGAGCAGGACAGGAATATCTCAAGGACGCTAAGCATACAGGCGCTGGAGGGATGCCCATTCAACCAAGATCCGAGGCCCCTAAAGACTGGAGACGAGCAAGAGTATGTTATACTTGTAGAAAGGAGGGACATTTTGCCAGGGATTGTGGGAGTAATGGGACACATACTAAATATAGACCCCCTAGACAAAGAACACGAGCCACATTATTAAACACATAGACGGGACCAAGGGACATATAGTAAGGATTCAAAACCACACAGAAAACACAAATTCGGCAAATGGGAAGAACGAGATAAGTGCAACATTACCCTTTGACAAAATCTTCTGAAGTTAAGATGGGGCCTCTATGATGCTAAACTTTTTCCTTTTCTCCTAGCAATGGTGACCCCTGACTAACTTAGTCAACAGAGACTTTGTTAAATATGATATACATATAGAGTGCTCCCGCTCAGGAAGTACAAAGTATGTTAGATACCCACAAAGACTAATGTTGCATTCCACTGTTCTAGATTCATGTCCATCACAGATAGAGGAAATTATCTCGCAAAATACCGGGTTCCCTATGAACTTAGGATGGACAGGACACTGGATTGATGGCTGGGATAGTCCCAGTAGAGATATAACAAGCACAAACTTTAAAGGGGAGTAGACCAAGTAGGGAATCAATTCCCCGTAGTGCCCAATCCAGTTGTCATTTTTTCTTTATAAAATCCTCTTTACCTCACAAGTTTCCTCTTCACCTCTTTGTTCACCTACAGGAGGGTACAATACATGGACCCAATTACAGTTCATACACCACATGCCTTATCGGTCTTTCAGAGTGCTGCCTGAACCCGGTATATCTCAACAGCACGATGGCACCAGTATTACTGCAGTGTGCCTTGTCATGCACAAAGTGTGGAGAATGGGAATACTGGTAAAGGGAGATTGTGTAAGGACACTGATATGCATGATGGTGTGACAGCCTGTTGGTGAATGCAAACCTGACATTTTATTTTTTTATTCTCTCTTCTAGAGATGTTTTTACTCCACACAACAAATTCACAACAGTTAATCGAAATGCAAAATTTGTGTTCCCTACAGGAGAGGGCGGTCTGGAAGGTGAAGGGATATGGTCAGGAGTCCTCAGGACTTTGGACAGATGGACACGGTAAGCCAGTGGGCCCCAGGGCATATCTCCCGAGCCTAGCTGAGGCGGCACACGGTCTGACTCATCTGAGTAAGGAAGGTATGTGCAAGTTGGTAAGAGCCTACTGGAGTGCACCAGGGTTCTCTTCTCATGCAGGTAAGAAAGACATGTCTTGCTTGAGGAAGAATATTGGTAAGACAATACCAACGGAGCCATCCCATATCCCCCCTACAGACGGACCTTTCCAGGTAATACAAATCGACTTCATACAGTTACCACCCTGTAGGAATTGAAAATATGTGTTGGTATGTACCGATGTCTTTTCAAATTGGGTAGAAGCATTCCCCGCTGCCACAAATACTGCCGTGTTCACTGCAAAGAAAATCGTGCAGGAATTTGTGTGCAGATATGCTATCCCTAAAATGATTGAAAGTGATAGGGGTACCCATTTCACAGGTGAAGTCTTTCAGGTCATGTGCAAACTGATGGGTATTAATAGTAAGCTGCATACTCCATACCGGCCACAGGCAAGTGCGAAGGTGGAGAGAATTAACAGCACTATTAAGAACAAGCTGAGCAAAGTGTTGGCTGAAACTGGAATGTTGTGGCCAGAAGCTTTGCCACTAGTGTTGTACAGCATCAGAACCACTCCCAGGTCACCGCTTAACTTATCACCCTTTGAAGTTCTTTTTGGGCGATAACCCCATGTAATGAAAGACCCCCATGATGATTTGAAGTGCAATAACGAAATAACTGTCCAATATTTGGTTAGGATGAGCCGGCAGCTGAGAAACCAGCAAAGGAATCTAAAACTGGCGATTCCTGACCTACCGAACAGTAATTGTCATGACATTGAACCTGGGGATTATGTGATGATTCTAAATTTTCTACGCTCAGGTTGCCTCATTGACAGGTGGGAAGGACCGTATCAAGTTTTGTTGACCAGCACGACAGCACTAAAGGTCGCCGAGAGAGAGACTTGGGTCCACTCGTCCCACTGCAAGAAGGTTGCTGACCCGGAGAAAACTCATGACAAAGAGAAAGGTGAAGGGAACCTCGAATCACTAGAGAATCTGTTCTGGGAAAGCTAAGAGGCAGGACTGTTGGACGGCACCTGAGCATGGAGAACAACAAAATCAAAGACGGTTGTCATACCATTTTTCTTTTTTTCACGCCCCCACTACATTTTTCTTTTTCTCTCTTCCTATTTTTGTCCCTTAATGAAATGGATCCACACCAAGAGACTGTGTTCCGGCTTTTTCTTGTGACTCTGTTTTTGATCAGGACAATCTGTTTTGGTGAGGGCCCCCGAGACGTCGAGCGAGGATCTGGAATAGGTCCTGATGGAGAGTACGGATTCGTAGGACCCCAGGATCAGCGCATCACTTTGGTCAAGGCTGGTATCAGTAAGAGATCTGGTAGTCACGGAGCTCGGAGGCAATGTGAAGGGTTATTGTCTGATGAATATTGTATTTGTAAGCTTTGCGAAAACATAGTCGAAGATGGGTGCTTCCAGAGATGTCAGTCAAACAGTAATATCGACATTGGCAGACATCCTTTGAGTGATTACCACTCATTAGTGGGTACGGTCTTAAACCAAACAGAATGCTGGGTGTGCTCACAAGTACCTCAAGGACAGAGTAAGTCGGGATTAGTGCCATATCCTTAAACGATAGATGAGGTACTAGAATTACAGGGAGGGAGACCAGTGGACAAGAAATTCAATATATCTAGACCCCCTAGCTTGAAGCTCCACCAGTACCACGTAGATAGGTCACTATTGTGCTTTAACGTGTCCAATTTCCAGAAACCAGGAAATTGGGAAGTGACATGGAATAACCAGACAATGACCTTTTCACATAGAGCTGATAAAGTACCTATTGACTCCGAACTTGTACGTAAGATAGCCGCAAGTGGGAAGTATTTTCGGTATAGGTATACACGTGGGATCAAAACCATGTGGGCTGGAAAAGTGTCGCGGGGGTATTGTGCCCACATCATCCAGCCCGATACTTGTACTGAGCAAATGAGAGAACTAGGGACCAGTTTCTTTATCAGGAAAATATGTGATATGGTTTTGTTGCATTTTGTCCCCTATGTTCTCCCAGATGATGCCTACTTCATATGTGGAAGAAAAACGTACAAGTGGCTTACTCTGAGCTCTGAAGGGTTGTGTTATATTTTCAGAGTACTACCAGAGGTTATGACCATAGCACACGACAAAATGAAAGACATTCACTGCAACGCTCAGACTCCTTATACTCACACCCATTATGAACACGTCATCAAGAGACACCTCATAGATAGGACAGAGCACGCAGCCTCTGATTTGATCCATGAATCCACCGGGATTCAGTTCCTTGTCGCATTAGATATCACCCGTACTGCCAGAGGAACTATATATTATAGGTACATCCATGCGCTAGCGAACTTGATAGATAATATCACTGAGATGTATGATGACACCTTCAGGTATACGGGCAGGGAGTTACAAGCCTACAAGAAGGAGATGGTCCAGCACAGGATGGTCCTTAATTATGTTACGGCTGTGACAGGTGGGTATTGTGTTACTCTGGCAACTCAATATGGTGTGAAGTGCTGTACATATATTACGAATAGCACTGACGACCCTATGGAGATCATCGATCAAAAGATGGACGAGATTTTGCAGTTAAAGTGGGAGTTCAGAAGGAAACACAACATTACCTTGACGGCTGTGGGTAATGAAATGACCGGCTGGGCCTCATGGTTGAACCCACTCAAATGGTTCTCGGGGTTAGGAGAGTAGGTGCAAAATGTAATTGCAAGTGTGGGAAAGTTTCTCCTTTGTATCCTGGGTGTCGTCATAATTATTGGTCTGATATTCAGATGTGTTCGAATTTTGACGCTGCGCAAACACAGCACAAATTTGTTGAGTCTAAGGAGCGAGGGTGTTGTTACAGCAGCAGATTTGATTTATGACCCATCCGTAGAAACAGTGTTATGATAAGGATTGCAAATGAATTTCATGGCCTGTTTCTTTCACTATTTTTCTCTGTTTTCCCACCCAGAAACATCCAACCGGAAAAGACTTCAACCATACCCAAATTTATGTGAATGTATTTTTATGTGTCTTACCCTCATCTCTGCAATCTTCAGATAATGACACACATAGTCGATAAATGTTATCTACATATACTAGCATACACATACATTTCCCCTCCATGTATCATCAGATAAATGTGCTCCCCATTTGTTGGTATAAGAAGGCGGAAAGGTGAGGGCTAAAAGCCCTTGCCCGAAAAGAGCTCGGTAGTGTTTGTTTACCCATGTACAGTACTACAGACCCTTAATACGGGATGAGAAGGATTTAATGTATACTTCGCAATACCTCGAAGCTTACTTAGAACATATACGGCACGACGATACATGCCCCTCAGACATTAATTCATACATACATGCTTTTTCCTATCCCACTAGGCTATACATTTCCCACCTACAACTCTCCCCTGGTCACCCGAACTTTGTATATAATATATATGTAATATTTTCAGTTTTATTAGTTATACGTGGCAGTTAATTATTGACTGCCAAAGGGTGGACTGTCGAAGTCGAAAATATTATACCCACATGCATCAAGTACAAACACCACACAGAGTGGCCTCCGTGCATGTGCTTGTTCTGCCGTGCGTACATTGGCTCATGAAGCCCTGCGTATTATTAAAATCACACTGTATGTACTGTACTCTTGATATTCGGCAGGAACCCAGTGGAAGACATCTGCAAGTACACCTGGACTAAGCATTGCCCACCTGTTCATACCAACTTATGACCCCTCATGTACCGTAAATGACCAGCTCTTTGACCTATGAAAGAAGAGATTACAGTTTCCTTTGTTTCATGCTTTGGACCATTGTATAAAACCAAGCCTCCTGGCTGGCCTCAGTCTATTTCTATGAAGGTCATCTATCCAGATTGACTGAAGCCCGGAACTGGGTGTGCAGGCGAACAAATGTATGTATCCATTGGTTGTAGCTTCTTCTCTTGTATTATTGTACTTCTGTTGTAACCCCTTTTTAAGTAAATATTTGTTGCTGGGTTGGACCACAACATAACATATACAATTGGTGTCGCATTTCCTTTCCTGTTAGGGGTTATAATGTACAGTATAGGCCGCATGTGTAGCTATTTTGTGCTTACAGCGTGACGGTGTGCTTATGCAACGTGTATGCATTTCATAGAGGTTTAACTGACACACGATCAGAGGTTGCAGCAGCCTGAACATTTGTGTATTTAAGGTATTGCTTTTTCTTCCTGTAAGTTAATTGAATTTAACTGTGTCCAGGAACTTCCTTATATACTGTAGGTGGGAATTCAAATTTGGCGCCAAATGCGCCATTACGTTTAGGCATGCCGAGCCCTGTAAATTTCAAACAGAGAGGCATATGTGTCTCTGTGGGAGAACCTATGCGTAATGCCCATATGTATATACTGCTGCACCTGTCTGTAATGCCCACATGTATATACTGCTGCACCTGTGTCTAATGCCCACATGTATATACTGCTGCACCTGTGTGTAATGCCCACATGTATATACTGCTGCACCTGTGTCTAATGCCCACATGTATATACTGCTGCACCTGTGTATAATGCCCATATGTATATACTGCTGCACCTGTGTATAATGCCCACATGTATATACTGCTGCACCTGTGTGTAATGCCTACATGTATATACTGCTGCACCTGATTGTAATGCCCACATGTATATACTGCTGCACCTGTGTATAATGCCCACATGTATATACTGCTGCACCTGTGTGTAATGCCCACATGTGTATACTGCTGCACCTGTGTATAATTCCCACATGTATATACTTCCGCACCTGTGTATAATGCCCACATGTATATACTGCTGCACCTATGTGTAATGGTCACATGTATATACTTCTGCACCTGTGTATAATGCCCACATGTATATACTGCTGCACCTGTGTGTAATGCCTACATGTATATAATGCTGCACCTGTGTGTAATGCCCACATGTGTATACTGCTGCACCTGTGTGTAATGCCCACATGTATATACTGCTGCACCTGTGTATAATGCCCACATGTATATACTGCTGCACCTGTGTATAATGCCCACATGTATATACTGCTGCACCTGTGTATAATGCCCACATGTATATACTGCTGCACCTGTGTATAATGCCCACATGTATATACTGCTGCACCTGTGTATAATGCCCACATGTATATACTGCAGCACCTGTGTATATTGCCCACATGTATATACTGCTGCTCCTGTGTATAATGCCCACATGTATATACTGCTGCACCTGTGTATAATGCCCACATGTGTATATACTGCTGCACCTGTGTGTATTACCCACATGAACCCTTGGGCTCATATATTGTGTGTAAATCTGGCTCTGGTACTTGCCAGTGCCTCCTGAGCATTTTACGTCACTGCATGTCCCTGCTGAAAGGTAAGTTGACTTTGGGCAAAAAATCCACCTCGTGTGTATGTGGTAGGGAATATAAATGTGAACAGTTGGTAGGGAACATAGGGAGTGAGTTGTCAAAGCTTATGTACTTAGCCTTGGAGAGAAATAAAGTGGACAGAGATAAAGTGACAGCCAATCAGCTCCTAACTGTCATTTTTCAACACAGGGTTCTATTCACGAAGCGGTGAAAAGAATGGAGAAAAGGACCAGTGGGGAAGTTGCCCAAGGCAACTAATCAGCTTTGAAGGAAGCCTTTATCAAGAGCATTCCATAAAGTGTAAGGGAGATGCTGATTGTTTACATGGGGCAACTTCTTCACTGGTCTGTTTCTCCAGTGTTTTCACTCCTTCATGAATAGACTCCACAACCTGTAACATGACAGGTAGGAGCTGGTTGGGTGGTACTTTATCTCTCTCCACTTTATCACTCTCCAAGGCCGAGGAGATGTATGAAGCAGTGATTCTGGAATTCTGTAATAGACAACATTCTATTTTGGAATTCTAGAAGACACCATATTCTATCCTGAAATTCTGTAATACTCAACATTCTTTCTTGGAATTCTGCAACACACAGCTTTCTATCCTGGAATTCCGAAAAAAAACAAAAAACATTCTATCCTGGAATTCTATAATACCCAACATTCTATCCTGGAATTCTGAAACACCCCACATTCTATCCTGGAATTCTGAAACACCCCACATTCTATCCTGGAATTCCACAACACCCACTATTCTATCCTGGAATTCCACAGCACCCACTATTCTATCCTGGAATTCTGCAACACACAGCATTCTATCCTAGAATTCTGCAACACCCAAATTCTATTGTGGAATTGCACAACACCCAACATCTATCCTGGAATTCTGTGATACCCAACATTATATTTTGGAATTCTGAAAGAAGCAGCATTCTATTCTGGAATTCTGCAACACAGCATTCTATCCTGGATTTCTGAAATACTCAACATTATTTTTTGGAATTCTGCAATACACTGCATTTTATCCTGGATTTCTGTAATACTCAACATTCTATTTTGGAATTCTGCAAGACTCAGCATTCTATCCTGAAATTCTCCATCACCCAACATTCTATCCGGGAATACTAAAACACACAGCATTCTATCCTGGAATTCCGAAAAAAACAAAAAAAAAAACATTCTATCCTGGAATTCTATAATACCCAACATTCTATCCTGGAATTCTGAAACACCCCACATTCTATCCTGGAATTCTGAAACACCCCACATTCTATCCTGGAATTCCACAACACCCACTATTCTATCCTGGAATTCCACAGCACCCACTATTCTATCCTGGAATTCTGCAACACACAGCATTCTATCCTAGAATTCTGCAACACCCAAATTCTATTGTGGAATTGCACAACACCCAACATCTATCCTGGAATTCTGTGATACCCAACATTATATTTTGGAATTCTGAAAGAAGCAGCATTCTATTCTGGAATTCTGCAACACAGCATTCTATCCTGGATTTCTGTAATACTCAACATTATTTTTTGGAATTCTGCAATACACTGCATTTTATCCTGGATTTCTGTAATACTCAACATTCTATTTTGGAATTCTGCAAGACTCAGCATTCTATCCTGAAATTCTCCATCACCCAACATTCTATCCGGGAATACTAAAACACACAGCATTCTATCCTGGAATTCTGCAACACCCAAAATTCTATCCTGGAATTCTGTAATGCCCAACATTCTATCCTGGAATGAATCATCTAACACACAGGGTTCTATCCTGGAATTCTGCAGCCCCCAACATTCTATCCTGGAATTCTGTAATGCCCAACATTCTATCCTGGAATGAATCATCTAACACACAGGGTTCTATCCTGGAATTCTGCAGCCCCCAACATTCTATCCTGGAATTCTGTAATAGCCAACATTCAATTTTGAAATTCTAAAAGACACTGCATTCTATCCTAAAATTCCGTAATACTCAACATTCTTTGAATAAGGACCGTTAGGAGCTGATTGGCTGGAACTTTATCTCCATCCACTTTATCTCTCTCCAAGCTTTGATAAATCTCCCCGACCTTGTGAAGTGACCGGATGAGGTCACAGTGACATAACATCATCACCACTTATTAGCACCAATTAATGGGCCTAATTCAGACCTGATCGCTGCTCTGCGAATTTGCAGAGGTTTGCAGTCAGATAGTCGGTGCCCCGACAGAGTGATTACTCGCCCGTGCAAGTCTACGTACGCCTTGCGAAAATCTCCGGTCAGCTGCAAATCCGTTCGCAACTCACTCACTGGGGGTCATTCCGAGTTGATCGCTCGCTAGCAGTTTTTAGCAGCCGCGCAAACGCTATGCCGCCTCCCACTGGGAGCAGAGCAGAAGTGCGAACGAAAGGATCGCAGAGCGGCTGCAAAGTTTGTTTGTGCAGTTTCAGAGTAGCTCAAAACCTACTCAGCACTTGCTATCACTTCAGACTGTTCAGTTCCTGTTTTGACGTCACAAACCCGCCCTGCGTTCGCCCAGCCACGCCTGCGTTTTTCCTGGCACGCCTGCGTTTTTCCGAAAACTCCCTGAAAATGGTCAGTTGACACCCAGAAACGCCCATTTCCTGTCAATCACTCTGCGGCCAGCAGTGCGACTGAAATGCTTCGCTAGACCCTGTGCAAAACTACTCGTTCGTTGTGCCCGTACGAGGCGCGTGCGCATTGTGCCGCATACGCAGAACTGCCGTTTTTTAGCCTGATCGCTGCGCTGCGAACAAATGCAGCTAGCTATCAACTCGGAATGACCCCCACTATCAACTGATTTTTCCAGTCTGTGCAGTGTGTGCGCAGCCCAGGACCTACTACTACAGTGCAACAGAATCAGGCTGATCGGGGCCGGAGCTGACGTCACACACCCGCCCTGAAAGCACTTTGGAACGCCTGCGCTTTTCCTGACACTCCGAGAAAACGGCCAGTTACCACCCACAAACGTCCGCTTCCTAGCGATCAAAAAAGATACTGATTTTTTTTTGCAGTTTGGTCGCACGCCAGCGCACAACGATCCATACGCATGTGCAGTCGATCAATAATCGGCCTCCTTGCGAATTCGCACAACGGCAATCAGGTCTGAATCTGGCCCAGTAACAGGATTACGCACCTGGATCATGTTTCATTGTATGGATAAACAGCCTGTGGCAAGTGCAGTTCATGTGGGTTCAGCAACCTGTGTGTTCCCAAGGCATTAACAAGCATTTAATTGTCACATCTCAGCAATATGGCCTTGTCTGCACAGAGGTATTTCTAGTGTAAAACCAAAAGCAACTCAGCAGACGGGTCATCAATTATGTACTCAACAAGCAATTAACGCTGGCCCCAGGAAAAGTCCTGTGGGTTAATAATTTCCACCACAGCCTGGCTAAGTCCATTCTTATTGTCTGCAATTATCCAGCTAACTTACCCAGAAGACCTGCAAACTTCAGGAAACAAAATGCTAATTGTTTGTGCGGCCTCAGTGGAAGTCTGCTTTATTCCTCCGTACTAATAGGGAGGTTATTTTATTGTCCTGGAAAAGCAAACAAAACATCCTTACCGGCCGCAGTTAAAATCTGGATTATGTAAAACATTTTTGCATCCCACTACAAGGACGCAGTACAAAGGCAACGGGACAGCGCATGGCTCATTCTAAAGCGCTTATGCAAAGGTTGGACATTTCAATAACTCACTCGGCATAATACTTCTGTTATTGTGTAACCACTTTCCTTCGTCTGTAAGACTTGGTTTTATCTCTGTGATTAAATAAAATCCCTTACAGCAGCGATTTAGCAAAAATATAAGGGTTGACCTAGTGGTTCACCATTCCGTTGCCTGCAAGGTACGTGCCTGCGTACGACGGCTGTTTGTATGGCGTATGTGCAGATCAAAGCCCAGGTTGGTAATATATGGACAATCAGAAGCAAATCTTGTCCCTCACCACACAATAGAACCTAAGGATGACATATTTATTATCAGTTATTTATATAGCATAACATATTCCGCAGCGCTGTACAGAGAATACTTGCCCATTCACATCAGTGCCTGCCCCAGTGGAGCTTACACTCTATATTCCCTACCCCATGTACATGCACACACATTCACGCTAGGGTTAATTTTGTTGGGTTCCAATTAACCTACCAGTACATATTTGGATTGTGGGAGGAAACCACACGCAAGTACGGGGAGAATATACAAACTCCACACAGTTACGGCCATGGTGGGAACCGAACTTATGACCTCAGTGCTTTGAGGCAGTAATGCTAACCATTACACCATCCGTGCTGCCCTAGGTCACATAAGCACAATTTGCTTAATTTAATATTTCTTTCCAAATTTCTCAATAAGAAACATTCGGCCATGGGGTGCTGTGAAAAAAAATAAATCTGATACTCTAGTGCGGTATCCGTTTGGATGGTTGACCATGTTAAGGTCAACAGTCATTAGGTCAACCACTATTGGTCGACATGAATATATGGTCGACACATGAAAATTGTTGGCACTGGACATGTCAACACATAAGAAGGTCGACATGGATTTTTTTAACAAAAATTTAGATTTTTAACTTTTTCATACTTTACCATCCACGTGGACTACAATTGGGAACGGTAACCTGTGCCGAGCGTAGCAGTAGTGGAGTGAAGCACCTTGCCCGCAGCTGCAAGGGGACGCGGTACACTAATTGGGGTTCCTGGTCATGTTAGGGAAAAAATGACACCAAAAACAGTTCAAAAAGCCATGTCGACTTTTTCATGTGTCCACCTGCCCCGTGTCGACAATTTCCATGTGTCGACTATTAGTCCATGTTGACCATGTCTATGTCAACCAATAGTGGTCGACCTAATGAATGTCGACCTTAACATGGGTCGATCATTCATACCGGAACCCTCTAGGGCGCCGTGATTCAAAAAAGTTTGGGAACCTCTGAGTCATACAGTAGCACACACCCTGTACCACTGTTCAGAAGGGCTTCTGTGCAGTTGCTTTGTGTGCCGACTTGAGAACCACTACCCATATACCTAACAAGTTGCAGATCAATGGATTAAAAATTATTTATTTGACCGTAGACAGTTCCCAAGTTATTCTGCGTAACTGTATGAGGCCGATCCTCCATGCTGGTGCCCAGTGTTACATTTCACATTATACTTATTTCCACATGTCCCATATTTCATTAGAAGCCAGCCAACCTCTTTTCCATGTTCTTTCCTGCACGTACTAAGGGGGTCATTCCGAGTTGATCACTCGCTAGCAGTTTTTAGCAGCCGTGCAAACGCTATGCCGCCGCCCACTGGGAGTGTATTTTAGCTTAGCAGAAGTGTGAACGTTTTTATCGTAGAGCGCCTGCAAACATTTTTTGTATAGTTTGAGAGTAGCTCAAAACCTACTCAGCGCTTGCGATCACTTCAGACTATTCAGTTCCGGATTTGACGTCACACACCCGCCCAGCGTTCGCCCAGCCACGCCTGCGTTTTCCCTGGCACGCCTGCGTTTTTCCGAACACTCCCTGAAAACGGTCAGTTGATACCCAGAAACGCCCTTTTCCTGTCAATCACTCTGCGGCAACCAGTGCGACTGAAATGAATCGCTAGACCCTGTGCAAAACTGCATCGTTCGTTGTGCCCATACGTCGCGCATGCACATTGCGCCACATACGTATGCGCAGAACTGCCGATTTTTAGCCTGATCGCTGCGCTGCGAACAAATACAGCTAGCGATCAACTCGAAATGACCACCTAAGGCCATTACCAAACGTCGATTTTGTGTTTGTGCATCTCTGAACGTTCCAGCTGCTCAGCAAAATACAGATTCATTTAGTAGGAAATGTGCATTTTCTGAGAAGTGACTGAGCACCAGTTTGGTTCATATGTTTTTTTGGTAAGGCATGTTTGTAAATTGAATACTGTAGTGGTTACGGTACTGATACCGGGAAGCGTAAGAGTATGTGTGTTTTTTTCCCGATTTGTGGCAAATGTTCAAATAAAGACGCTGCGATTTAATATGCTGATTGTATCAGCGCTGCCGCGGGGAGCTGTCTGTAGGCCCTGCATCACCTTTTTAATTAGCGTCCCTGTCAAATCACGTTTAGAAAAACACTCAGGCACACGCCAGACCTAAACATATCATGCGAGTATCTTCGTGCCAGTTCTTCTGGGAAATATCCGGGCACAGATGCCATAACTAGGTGTGATAGATTTGCTTCACGTGATAAAAAGTTACCGCTAAAGTGGCTCGCAGATTCAGTTAATTAGCCTTCAGATAAGCAGCAAAGGTCACTGTCACAGATTAATATGTGATGTCTACAAACACTTACACATCACCGTTATCATCAATGTGACATGTTAAACCAAGTACAATGGAAAATTGATTGTATCAAGACGGACAAAAAAAAAAGGTACACAAAGGGAAAATGACAGAACGCAGTGCGGACGGGGGAGTTGTTTTATCTAAGACTGTATGCTGATTTAACACACAGGTAAATGCTAATAAATCTATATACAGTGGGTACTGATGTCATCACTTTATATTATGTTATATATGCATAGATAAAAAGACCATATATTGAGGTTTAGGCAACGTCCAACATACTTTTATGTTGTTAGCGGAGCACTCTGCACTGCCTCTGCTTAAGCCAGCTGGCACTAGGACCTGGAGCCAGCTGGAGGTGCAACCTCTGACCTGTGCTACTGCGCATATGCAGCATCTCTCTACTACAGTGTCCTCCATAATGGGCGCACAGACCCCAAATTTACATTGTGCCACCACCACTGTATATATTAATTCTTCCGATGCCACCACTGCAGTATTTGAGGGACCTTATGTGCAGGAATACACCATTTTGTGAAGACCATTCTTTGGAAAGTGTTGTTGATCCACCCGCTTCCCACCCACTTCCTAGTGAAATAGGCAGGATCAGATGTCCATGTGCAGGGGTGGATCCAATATGATGCAATACTGTGAGACACCTAGACAGTTTGGCCCTACTCCCCCTTTGTAAACCCACAAATCACGACATTACGCCGTCAGGACATAGGTGTCTAGCAGCCTTCTGGCTTAACCTGGCTTATTTTTCTTCTTTCCAGCACCTTTTCTCTTCGTCTGTCTTCTGGCATCTTCTGTGTTCTTCCTGGAGCTCTTCTGCGGCATCTTTTCTTCCGTAAGAACTTTGGGAGCTCTTCTCTGTTCCCTCGCCGCTGCCGGAGTCAAGAGTTCCCGCTTGTGCCGGCTGATAAAATCCGGAGTGAGGGGGCTGAGCTATGACTCTGATTGCGCTAATCTCAAATTTCCACAAGATCTTTGCACGAGCTGTTTCAGATCCAAGCTTTCCAATGCCAGAATGCCACAGACACTTAGCGGAAAGGGCTTCTCCTCCAGACAGAATCCTTCATGTCTGGTTGGGATCAGTATGAGAACCCAGTGTACGAAATACAGACGCCGGGATCCTGGAGTTTAAAATACCAACAGGGGTGAGTGTTCTACCCTCTCCCCATCCTCCTAACCTCCCCCAAGAGGTGTCTAAACCTAATCCCCCATCCCCGCTGCCTAAAACTAACCCTCCCGCCCTGTAGCCTAACCCTCCATTCACAGCAGTCCCTGTGGAGCTTACAATCTAAATTCCCTATCACATGTACACACAGACACATTCACACTAGGGTTAATTTCTCTAACGTCCTAAGTGGATGCTGGGGACTCCGTAAGGACCATGGGGAATAGCGGCTCCGCAGGAGACTGGGCACATCTAAAGAAAGCTTTAGGACTATCTGGTGTGCACTGGCTCCTCCCCCTATGACCCTCCTCCAAGCCTCAGTTAGATTTCTGTGCCCGACGAGAAGGGTGCACACTAGGGGCTCTCCTGAGCTTCTTAGTGAAAGTTTTAGTTTAGGTTTGTTATTTTCAGTGAGACCTGCTGGCAACAGGCTCACTGCATCGAGGGACTAAGGGGAGAAGAAGCGAACTCACCTGCGTGCAGAGTGGATTGGGCTTCTTGGCTACTGGACATTAGCTCCAGAGGGACGATCACAGGCCCAGCCTGGATGGGTCCCGGAGCCGCGCCGCCGGCCCCCTTACAGAGCCAGAAGAGTGAAGAGGTCCGGAAAAATCGGCGGCAGAAGACGTTCCTGTCTTCAATAAGGTAGCGCACAGCACTGCAGCTGTGCGCCATTGCTCTCAGCACACTTCATACTCCGGTCACTGAGGGTGCAGGGCGCTGGGGGGGGGCGCCCTGAGACGCAATAAAACATGATAAAAATACCTTACATGGCAAAAAATACATCACATATAGCTCCTGGGCTATATGGATGCATTTAACCCCTGCCAGAATATACAGAAAAACGGGAGATAAGGCCGCCGGAAAGGGGGCGGAGCCTATCTCCTCAGCACACTGGCGCCATTTTCCCTCACAGCTCAGTTGGAGGGAAGCTCCCTGGCTCTTCCCTGCAGTCAAGAAAGGGTTAAAAAAAGAGAGGGGGGCACTAATTAGGCGCAGTATTAAAACATACAGCAGCTATAAGGGGAAAAACACTTATATAAGGTTATCCCTGTATATATATATAGCGCTCTGGTCTGTGCTGGCATACTCTCCCTCTGTCTCCCCAAAGGGCTAGTGGGGTCCTGTCCTCTATCAGAGCATTCCCTGTGTGTGTGCTGTGTGTCGGTACGTTTGTGTCGACATGTATGAGGAGAAAAATGATGTGGAGACGGAGCAGAGTGTCTGTAACAGTGATGTCACCACCTAGGGGGTCGACACCTGAGTGGATGTACTGTTGAAAATTACGTGACAGTGTCAGCTTTGTATAAAAAAACAGTGGTTGACATGAGACAGCCGGCTACTCAGCTTGTGCCTGTCCAGACGTCTCATAGGCCGTCAGGGGCTCTAAAGCGCCCGTTACCTCAGATGGCAGATACAGACGCCGACACGGATACTGACTCCTGTGTCGACGGTGAAGAGACAACCGTGATTTTCAGTAGGGCCACACGTTACATGATTGAGACAATGGAAAATGTTTTATACATTTCTGATAATACGAGTACCACCAAAAAGGGGTATTATGTTCGGTGAGGGAAAAACTACCTGTAGTTTTCCTGAATCTGAGAAATAAAATGAGGTGTGTGATGATGCGTGGGTTTCCCCCATGATAACAATTGATAATTTCTTAAAAAGTATTGGCTGTATACCCTTTCCCGCCAGAGGTTAGGGTGCGTTGGGAAACACCCCCTAGGGGGGATAAGGCGCTCACACGCTTGTAAGAACAAGGGCTCTACCCTCTCATGAGATGGCCGCCCTTAAGGATCCTGCTGATAGAAAGCAGGAGGGTATCCAAAAATGTATTCACACACATACTGGTGTTATACTGCGACCAGCAATCGCCTCAGCCTGGAGGTGCAGTGCTGGGTTGGCATGGTCGGATTCCCTGACTGGAAATATTGATATCCTAGATAAGGATAGTATATTATTGCCTATAGAGCATTTAAAAGATGCATTTCTATATATACATGATGCACAGCGGAATATTTGCCGACTGGCATCAAGTATAAGTGCGTTGTCCAATTCTACCAGTAAAATGGTCAGGTGATGCGGATTCCAAACGGCATTTGGAAGTATTGCCTTTGAAAGGGGACATTTGGGGTCGGTCTTTTAGACCTGGTGGCCACGGCAACAACTGGGAAATCCACGTTTGTACCCCAGGTCGCCTCTCAAGATAAGACGCCGTATTATCAGGCGCAGTACTTTGTTGGCAAGCGGACAAAAGGTTTCTCTTTTCTGCTCGTGACAGAGGGAGAGGAAAAAGGCTGAAGAGATTAGCCAGTTCCCAGGAACAGAAACCCTTTCCCGCCTCTGCCAAGCCCTCAGTATGACGCTAGGGCCTTACAAGCTCAGGCACGGTGGGGGCCCGTTCTCAATGAATTTCAGTGCGCAGTGGGCTCACTCGCAAGTAGACCCCTGGATCCTTCAGGTAATATCTCAAGGGTACATATTGGAATTCGAGACGTCTCCCCCTAGCCGTTTCCAAAAGTCGGCTTTACCGACGTCTCCCTCTGACAGGGAGGCAGTTTTGGAAGCCATTCACAAGCTGTATTCCCAGCAGGTGATAATCAAAGTACCCCTCCTGCAACAGGGAACGGGGTATTATTCCACACTATTGTGGTACCGAAGCCAGACGGCTCGGTGAGACCGATTCTAAATCTAAAATCTAAAATCTTTGAACACTTACATACAGAGGTTCAAATTCAAGATTGAGTCACTCAGAGCAGTGATTGCGAACCTGGAAGAAGGGGACTACATGATGTCTCGGGACATCAAGGATGCTTACCTTCATGTCAAAATTTACCCTTCTCACCAAGGGTACCTCAGGTTATGGTACAGAACTGTCACTATCAGTTCAGACGCTGCCGTAGGGATGGTCCACGGCACCCCGGGTCTTTACCAAGGTAATGGCCGAAATGATATCCCTTTGAAGGAAGGAAATTTTAGTTATCCCTTACTTGGACGATTCCCTGATAAGGGTAAGATCCAGGGAACAGTTGGAAGTCGGTGTAGCACTATCTCAGGTAGTGTTGCGGCAGCACGATTGGATTCTCAATATTCCAAAATCGCAGCTGGTTCCGACGACTTGTCTTCTGTTTCCTAGGGATGTTCCTGGACACAGTCCAGAAAAAAGGTGTTTCTCCCGGAAGAGAAAGCCAGGGAGTTATCCGAGCTAGTCAGGAACCTCCTAAAACCGAACCAAGTCTCAGTGCATCAATGCACAAGGGTTCTGGGTAAAAATGGTGGCTTCCTACGAAGCAATCCCATTCGTTAGATTCCACGCAAGAACTTTCCAGTGGAACCTACTGGACAAATGGTCCGGGTCGCATTTTCAGATGCATCAGCGGATAACCCTGTCACCAAGGACAAGGGTATCCATCCTGTGGTGGTTGCAGAGTGCTCATCTTCTAGAGGGCCACAGATTCGGCATTCAGGACTGGGTCCTGGTGACCACGGATGCCAGCCTGCGAGGCTGGAGAGCAGTCACACAGGGAAGGAATATCCAGGGCTTAGGGTCAAGCCTGGATACATCACTTCACATAAATATCCTAAGCTAAGGGCCATTTACAATGCTCTAAGCTTAGCAAGACCTCTGCTTCAAGGTCAGCCGGTGTTGATCCAGTCGGACAACATCATGGCAGTCACCCACGTAAACAGACAGGGTGGCACAAGAAGCAGGAGGGCAATGGCAGAAGCTGCAGGGATTATTCGCTGGGCGGAAAATCATGTGATAGCACTGTCAACAGTATTCATTCCGGGAGTGGACAACTGGGAAGCAGACTTCCTCAGCACGACCTCCACCCGGGAGAGTGGGGACTTCACCCAGAAGTCGTCCACATGATTAAAAAACTCGACAGGTATTGCGCCAGGTCAAGAGACCCTCAGGCAATAGTTGTAGACGCTCTGGTAACACCGTGGGTGTACCAGTCAGTGTATGTGTTCCCTCCTCTGCCTCTCATACCCAAGGTACTGAGATTGATAAGATGGAGAGGAGAAAGCACTATATTCGTGGCTCCGGATTGGCCAAGAAGGACTTGGTAACCGGAACTTCAAGAGATGCTCACGGAGGATCCGTGGCCTCTACCTCTAAGAAGGGACCTGCTCCAGCAAGGACCCTGTCTATTCCAAGACTTACCGCGGCTGCGTTTGACGGCATGCCGGTTGAACACCGGATCCTGAAGGAAAAAAAGGCATTCCGGATGAAGTCATCCATATCCTGATCTAAAGCCAGGAAGGATGTAACCGCAAAAACATTATCACCGCAATTGGCGAAAATATGTTGCGTAGTGCGAGGCCAGTAAGGCCCGACGGAGGAAATTCAACTGGGTCGATTCCTACATTTCCTGCAAACAGGAGTGTCTATGGGCCTGAAATTGGGGTCCATTAAGGTTCAGATTTCGGCCCTGTCAATTTTCTTCCAAAAAAGAACTAGCTTCAGTCCCTGAAGTTTAGACGTTTGTAAAAGGGGTACTGCATATACAGCCTCCTTTTGTGCCTCCAGTGGCAATTTGGGATCTCAATGTAGTTTGGGTTCCAAAAGTCACATTGGTTTGAACCACTTAAATCTGTGGAGTTAAAATATCTCACATGGAAAGTGGTCATGCTGTTGGCCCTGGCCTGGGCCAGGCGCGTGTCAGAATTGGCGGCTTTATCCTGTAAAAGCCCTTATCTGATTTTCCATTCGGACAGGGCGGAATTGAGGACTCGTCCTCAGTTTCTCCCTAAGGTGGTTCCAGCGTTTTCACCTGAACCAACCTATTGTGGTGCCTGCGGCTACTAGGGACTTGGAAGAATCCAAGTTGCTGGGTGTTGTCAGGGCCCTGAAAATATGTTTCCAGGACGGCTGGAGTCAGGAAATCTGACTCGCTGTTTATCCTGTATGCACCCAACAAGCTGGGTGCTCCTGCTTCTAAGCAGACTATTGCTCGTTGGATTTGTAGTACAATTCAGCTTGCACATTCTGTGGCAGGCCTGCCACAGCTAAAATCTGTAAAAGCCCGTTCCACAAGGAAAGTGGGCTCATCTTGGGCGGCTGCCCGAGGGGTCTCGGCTTTACAACTTTGCCGAGCAGCTACTTGGTCAGGGGCAAACACGTTTGCTAAATTCTACAAATTTGATACCCTGGCTGAGGAGGACCTGGAGTTCTCTCATTCGGTGCTGCAGAGTCATCCGAACTCTCCCGCCCGTTTGGGAGCTTTGGTATAATCCCCATGGTCCTTACGGAGTCCCCAGCATCCACTTAGGACGTTAGAGAAAATAAGAATTTACTTACCGATAATTCTATTTCTCATAGTCCGTAGTGGATGCTGGGCGCCCATCCCAAGTGCGGATTGTCTGCAATACTTGTACATAGTTATTGTTACAAAAATCGGGTTATTATTGTTGGGAGCCATCTTTTCAGAGGCTCCTCTGTTATCATACTGTTAACTGGGTTCAGATCACAAGTTATACGGTGTGATTGGTGTGGCTGGTATGAGTCTTACCCGGGATTCAAAATCCTTCCTTATTGTGTACGCTCGTCCGGGCACAGTATCCTAACTGAGGCTTGGAGGAGGGTCATAGGGGGAGGAGCCAGTGCACACCAGTTAGTCCTAAAGCTTTCTTTAGATGTGCCCAGTCTCCTGCGGAGCCGCTATTCCCCATGGTCCTTACGGAGTCCCCAGCATCCACTACGGACTATTAGAGATGAGCGGGTTCGGTTTCTCTGAATCCGAACCCGCCCGAACTTCATGGTTTTTTTCACGGGTCCGAGCAGACTCGGATCCTCCCGCCTTGCTCGGTTAACCCGAGCGCGCCCGAACGTCATCATGACGCTGTCGGATTCTCGCGAGACTCGGATTCTATATAAGGAGCCGCGCGTCGCCGCCATTTTCACACGTGCATTGAGATTGATAGGGAGAGGACGTGGCTGGCGTCCTCTCCATTTAGATTAGAAGAGAGAGAGAGAGAGAGAGAGATTGACCTGATTTACTGGAGCTTAGGAGTACTGTAGAAGTGTAGAGAGTGCAGAGTTTACTAGTGACTGACCACAGTGACCACCAGACAGTGCAGTTTTGTTTTATTTAATATATCCGTTCTCTGCCTGAAAAAAACGATACACACAGTGACTCAGTCACATACCATATCTGTGTGCACTGCTCAGCCCAGTGTGCTGCATCATCTATGTATATATATCTGACTGTGCTCAGCTCACACAGCTTATAATTGTGGGGGAGACTGGGGAGCACTGCAGTGCCAGTTATAGGTTATAGCAGGAGCCAGGAGTACATATTATATTAAAATTAAACAGTGCACACTTTTGCTGCAGGAGTGCCACTGCCAGTGTGACTGACCAGTGACCTGACCACACTGACCACCAGTATAGTTAGTAGTATACTATATTGTGATTGCCTGAAAAAGTTAAACACTCGTCGTGTGACTTCACTTGTGTGGTGTTTTTTTTTTTATTCTATAAAAAACTCATTCTGCTGACAGACAGGGGGAAATTTACTAAGCTCCCGATTTTGACCGAGATGCCGTTTTTTCATCAAAGTGTCATCTCGGTAATTTACTAAACACTAATCACGGCAGAGATGAGGGCATTCGTAATTTTTTGCAAGTCCAAGTAAAAAATTACGAATGAATACACCATCGGTCAAAACGCGGCTGTTTAAGTATGAATCTCGGTCATTTACTAAGAAGTGCAAAGCAAAAAACAAACAAACACTGCCGTGAAAAATTACAACTCGTAAAAAAGTGCTAAAAAAAAACAGACCTTTTTTTTTTATTCGTGATTGGCTAGGCATGCACGGATCCATGAGATCCGTGCATGTATATCAGTGGGAAGGGGTGGGAAAGTGCTTATTTTTTCAAAAAAAAATTGCGTGGGGTCCCCCCTCCTAAGCATAACCAGCCTCGGGCTCTTTGAGCCGATCCTGGTTGCAGAAATATGGGGGAAAAAATGACAGGGGTTCCCCCATATTTAAGCAACCAGCATCGGGCTCTGCGCCTGGTCCTGGTCCCAAAAATACGGGGGACAAAAAGAGTAGGGGTCCCCCGTATTTTTAAAACCAGCACCGGGCTCCACTAGCTGGACAGATAATGCCACAGCCGGGGGTCACTTTTATATAGTGCCCTGCGGCCGTGGCATCAAAAATCCAACTAGTCACTCCTGGCCGGGGTACCCTGGGGGAGTGGGGACCCCTTCAATCAAGGGGTCCCCCCCCCCAGCCACCCAAGGGCCAGGGGTGAAGCCCGAGGCTGTCCCCCCCCCATCCAATGGGCTGCGGATGGGGAGGCTGATAGCCTTTGTTGTAAAATAAAAGATATTGTTTTTAGTAGCAGTACTACAAGGCCCAGCAAGCCTCCCCCGCATGCTGGTACTTGGAGAACCACAAGTACCAGCATGCGACGGAAAAACGGGCCCGCTGGTACCTGTAGTACTACTACTAAAAAAATACCCAAAAAAAGACAAGACACACACACCGTGAAAGTATAATTTTATTACATACATACACACATACATACATACTTACCTTAAGTTCCCACGCAGGTCGGTCCTCTTCTCCAGTAGAATCCAAGGGGTACCTGTTGAAGAAATTATACTCACGAGATCCAGGGGTCCAGGCTCCTCGGGAAATCCAGGGGTAATCCACGTACTTGAAAAAAATAACAAAACGGTGTCCCGACCACGAACTGAAAGGGGACCCATGTTTGCACATGGATCACCTTTCCACGAATGCCAGAAACCCACTTTGACTTCTGTCTAAGTGGGTTTCTTCAGCCAATCAGGGAGCGCCACGTTGTAGCACTCTCCTGATCAGCTGTGTGCTCCTGTCCTCACTGACAGGCAGCACACGGCAGTGTTACAATGTAGCGCCTATGCGCTACATTGTAACCAATGATGGGAACTTTCTGCCCTGCGGTTGACCTAAAGTGACGTCACCGCTGAGCAGAGAGTTCCCATCATTGGTTACAATGTAGCGCATAGGCGCTACATTGTAACACTGCCGTGTGCTGCCTGTCAGTGAGGACAGGACCACACAGCTGATCAGGAGAGTGCTACAACGTGGCGCTCCCTGATTGGCTGAAGAAACCCACTTAGACAGAAGTCAGAGTGGGTTTCTGGCATTCGTGGAAAGGTGACCCATGTGCAAACATGGGTCCCCTTTCAGTTCGTGGTCGGGACACCGTTTTTTTTTTTTTTTCAAGTACGTGGATTACCCCTGGATTTCCCGAGGAGCCTGGACCCCTGGATCTCGTGAGTATAATTTCTTCAACAGGTACCCCTTGGATTCTACTGGAGAAGAGGACCGACCTGCGTGGGAACTTAAGGTAAGTATGTATGTATGTGTGTATGTATGTAATAAAATTATACTTTCACGGTGTGTGTGTCTTGTCTTTTTTTGGGTATTTTTTTAGTAGTAGTACTACAGGTACCAGCGGGCCCGTTTTTCCGTCGCATGCTGGTACTTGTGGTTCTCCAAGTACCAGCATGGGGGGGAGGCTTGCTGGGCCTTGTAGTACTGCTACTAAAAACAATATCTTTTATTTTACAACAAAGGCTATCAGCCTCCCCATCCGCAGCCCATTGGATGGGGGGGGACAGCCTCGGGCTTCACCCCTGGCCCTTGGGTGGCTGGGGGGGGGGACCCCTTGATTGAAGGGGTCCCCACTCCCCCAGGGTACCCCGGCCAGGGGTGACTAGTTGGATTTTTGATGCCACGGCCGCAGGGCACTATATAAAAGTGACCCCCGGCTGTGGCATTATCTGTCCAGCTAGTGGAGCCCGGTGCTGGTTTTAAAAATACGGGGGACCCCTACTCTTTTTGTCCCCCGTATTTTTGGGACCAGGACCAGGCGCAGAGCCCGATGCTGGTTGCTTAAATATGGGGGAACCCCTGTCTTTTTTTCCCCCATATTTTTGCAACCAGGATCGGCTCAAAGAGCCCGAGGCTGGTTATGCTTAGGAGGGGGGACCCCACGCATTTTTTTTTATTATTTTACAGTGTTTAATTAAAAAAATAAATAAACCCCAGCACGGATCACACAGATCCGGCCGAGATTGATTGTAAAAAAAGTCGGCAGTGTTTTGCTAATCACTGCCGTAAAAATAGAAAAAAAACCACGAATGACATCGACATCGGAACAAAAGAAAAACCCGAATACGACAGCTTAGTAAATTAGTCGTAATCAATTCAAAAAGTTGCAGTTTTACACTTTCGATGTCATTCGTGATTGAACTTTGACCTGAAACGGGAAAATACGATTCTTAGTAAATTTACCCCACAGTGTCCAGCAGGTCCGTCATTATATAATATATACCTGTCCGGCTGCAGTAGTGATATATATATATTTTTTATATCATTATTTATCATCCAGTCGCAGCAGACACAGTACGGTAGTTCACGGCTGTAGCTACCTCTGTGTCGGCACTCGGCAGTCCATCCATAATTGTATACCACCTACCCGTGTTTTTTTTTTCTTTCTTCTTTATACATACATACTACTACATCTCTTTATCAACCAGTCTATATTAGCAGCAGACACAGTACAGTACGGTAGTTCACGGCTGTAGCTACCTCTGTGTCGGCACTCGGCAGTCCGTCCATAATTGTATACCACCTACCCGAGGTTTTTTTTTCTTTCTTCTTTATACATACATACTACTACATCTCTTTATCAACCAGTCTATATTAGCAGCAGACACAGTACAGTACGGTAGTCCACGGCTGTAGCTACCTCTGTGTCGGCACTCGGCAGTCCGTCCATAATTGTATACCACCTACCCGTGGTTTTTTTTTCTTTCTTCTTTATACATACATACTACTACATCTCTTTATCAACCAGTCTATATTAGCAGCAGACACAGTACAGTACGGTAGTTCACGGCTGTAGCTACCTCTGTGTCGGCACTCGGCAGTCCGTCCATAATTGTATACCACCTACCTGTGTTTTTTTCTTTCTTTCTTCTTTATACATACATACTACTACATCTCTTTATCAACCAGTCTATATTAGCAGCAGACACAGTACAGTACGGTAGTCCACGGCTGTAGCTACCTCTGTGTCGGCACTCGGCAGTCCGTCCATAATTGTATACCACCTACCCGTGGTTTTTTTTTCTTTCTTCTTTATACATACATACTACTACATCTCTTTATCAACCAGTCTATATTAGCAGCAGTCACAGTACAGTACGGTAGTTCACGGCTGTAGCTACCTCTGTGTCGGCACTCGGCAGTCCGTCCATAATTGTATACCACCTACCCGTGGTTTTTTTTTCTTTCTTCTTTATACATACATACTACTACATCTCTTTATCAACCAGTCTATATTAGCAGCAGACACAGTACAGTACGGTAGTCCACGGCTGTAGCTACCTCTGTGTCGGCACTCGGCAGTCCGTCCATAATTGTATACCACCTACCCGTGGTTTTTTTTCTTTCTTCTTTATACATACATACTACTACATCTCTTTATCAACCAGTCTATATTAGCAGCAGACACAGTACAGTACGGTAGTTCACGGCTGTAGCTACCTCTGTGTCGGCACTCGGCAGTCCGTCCATAATTGTATACCACCTACCCGTGGTTTTTTTTTCTTTCTTCTTTATACATACATACTACTACATCTCTTTATCAACCAGTCTATATTAGCAGCAGACACAGTACAGTACGGTAGTCCACGGCTGTAGCTACCTCTGTGTCGGCACTCGGCAGTCCGTCCATAATTGTATACCACCTACCCGTGGTTTTTTTTTCTTTCTTCTTTATACATACATACTACTACATCTCTTTATCAACCAGTCTATATTAGCAGCAGACACAGTACAGTACGGTAGTTCACGGCTGTAGCTACCTCTGTGTCGGCACTCGGCAGTCCGTCCATAATTGTATACTAGTATCCATCCATCTCCATTGTTTACCTGAGGTGCCTTTTAGTTGTGCCTATTAAAATATGGAGAACAAAAATGTTGAGGTTCCAAAATTAGGGAAAGATCAAGATCCACTTCCACCTCGTGCTGAAGCTGCTGCCACTAGTCATGGCCGAGACGATGAAATGCCAGCAACGTCGTCTGCCAAGGCCGATGCCCAATGTCATAGTACAGAGCATGTCAAATCCAAAACACCAAATATCAGTAAAAAAAGGACTCCAAAACCTAAAATAAAATTGTCGGAGGAGAAGCGTAAACTTGCCAATATGCCATTTACCACACGGAGTGGCAAGGAACGGCTGAGGCCCTGGCCTATGTTCATGGCTAGTGGTTCAGCTTCACATGAGGATGGAGGCACTCAGCCTCTCGCTAGAAAAATGAAAAGACTCAAGCTGGCAAAAGCAGTAGCACCGCAAAGAACTGTGCGTTCTTCGAAATCCCAAATCCACAAGGAGAGTCCAATTGTGTCGGTTGCGATGCCTGACCTTCCCAACACTGGACGTGAAGAGCATGCGCCTTCCACCATTTGCACGCCCCCTGCAAGTGCTGGAAGGAGCACCCGCAGTCCAGTTCCTGATAGTCAGATTGAAGATGTCAGTGTTGAAGTACACCAGGATGAGGAGGATATGGGTGTTGCTGGCGCTGGGGAGGAAATTGACCAGGAGGATTCTGATGGTGAGGTGGTTTGTTTAAGTCAGGCACCCGGGGAGACACCTGTTGTCCGTGGGAGGAATATGGCCGTTGACATGCCTTGTGAAAATACCAAAAAAATCAGCTCTTCGGTGTGGAGGTATTTCAACAGAAATGCGGACAACAGGTGTCAAGCCGTGTGTTCCCTTTGTCAAGCTGTAATAAGTAGGGGTAAGGATGTTAACCACCTCGGAACATCCTCCCTTATACGTCACCTGCAGCGCATTCATAATAAGTCAGTGACAAGTTCAAAAACTTTGGGTGACAGCGGAAGCAGTCCACTGACCAGTAAATCCCTTCCTCTTGTAACCAAGCTCACGCAAACCACCCCACCAACTCCCTCAGTGTCAATTTCCTCCTTCCCCAGGAATGCCAATAGTCCTGCAGGCCATGTCACTGGCAATTCTGATGATTCCTCTCCTGCCTGGGATTCCTCCGATGCATCCTTGCGTGTAACGCCTACTGCTGCTGGCGCTGCTGTTGTTGCTGCTGGGAGTCGATGGTCATCCCAGAGGGGAAGTCGTAAGACCACTTTTACTACTTCCACCAAGCAATTGACTGTCCAACAGTCCTTTGCGAGGAAGATGAAATATCACAGCAGTCATCCTACTGCAAAGCGGATAACTGAGGCCTTGGCATCCTGGGTGGTGAGAAATGTGGTTCCGGTATCCATCATTACTGCAGAGCCAACTAGAGACTTGTTGGAGGTACTGTGTCCCCGGTACCAAATACCATCTAGGTTCCATTTCTCTAGGCAGGCGATACCGAAAATGTACACAGACCTCAGAAAAAGAGTCACCAGTGTCCTAAAAAATGCAGCTGTACCCAATGTCCACTTAACCACGGACATGTGGACAAGTGGAGCAGGGCAGGGTCAGGACTATATGACTGTGACAGCCCACTGGGTAGATGTATGGACTCCCGCCGCAAGAACAGCAGCGGCGGCACCAGTAGCAGCATCTCGCAAACGCCAACTCTTTCCTAGGCAGGCTACGCTTTGTATCACCGCTTTCCAGAATACGCACACAGCTGAAAACCTCTTACGGCAACTGAGGAAGATCATCGCGGAATGGCTTACCCCAATTGGACTCTCCTGTGAATTTGTGGCATCGGACAACGCCAGCAATATTGTGTGTGCATTAAATATGGGCAAATTCCAGCACGTCCCATGTTTTGCACATACCTTGAATTTGGTGGTGCAGAATTATTTAAAAAACGACAGGGGCGTGCAAGAGATGCTGTCGGTGGCCAGAAGAATTGCGGGACACTTTCGGCGTACAGGCACCACGTACAGAAGACTGGAGCACCACCAAAAACTACTGAACCTGCCCTGCCATCATCTGAAGCAAGAAGTGGTAACGAGGTGGAATTCAACCCTCTATATGCTTCAGAGGTTGGAGGAGCAGCAAAAGGCCATTCAAGCCTATACAATTGAGCACGATATAGGAGGTGGAATGCACCTGTCTCAAGCGCAGTGGAGAATGATTTCAACGTTGTGCAAGGTTCTGCTGCCCTTTGAACTTGCCACACGTGAAGTCAGTTCAGACACTGCCAGCTTGAGTCAGGTCATTCCCCTCATCAGGCTTTTGCAGAAGAAGCTGGAGACATTGAAGGAGGAGCTAACACGGAGCGATTCCGCTAGGCATGTGGGACTTGTGGATGGAGCCCTTAATTCGCTTAACAAGGATTCACGGGTGGTCAATCTGTTGAAATCAGAGCACTACATTTTGGCCACCATGCTCGATCCTAGATTTAAAGCCTACCTTGGATCTCTCTTTCCGGCAGACACAAGTCTGCTGGGGTTGAAAGACCTGCTGGTGAGAAAATTGTCAAGTCAAGCGGAACGCGACCTGTCAACATCTCCTCCTTCACATTCTCCCGCAACTGGGGGTGCGAGGAAAAGGCTCAGAATTCCGAGCCCACCCGCTGGCGGTGATGCAGGGCAGTCTGGAGCGACTGCTGATGCTGACATCTGGTCCGGACTGAAGGACCTGACAACGATTACGGACATGTCGTCTACTGTCACTGCATATGATTCTCTCCCCATTGAAAGAATGGTGGAGGATTATATGAGTGACCGCATCCAAGTAGGCACGTCACACAGTCCATACTTATACTGGCAGGAAAAAGAGGCAATTTGGAGGCCCTTGCACAAACTGGCTTTATTCTACCTAAGTTGCCCTCCCACAAGTGTGTACTCCGAAAGAGTGTTTAGTGCCGCCGCTCACCTTGTCAGCAATCGGCGTACGAGGTTACATCCAGAAAATGTGGAGAAGATGATGTTCATTAAAATGAATTATAATCAATTCCTCCGCGGAGACATTGACCAGCAGCAATTGCCTCCACAAAGTACACAGGGAGCTGAGATGGTGGATTCCAGTGGGGACGAATTGATAATCTGTGAGGAGGGGGATGTACACGGTGATATATCGGAGGATGATGATGAGGTGGACATCTTGCCTCTGTAGAGCCAGTTTGTGCAAGGAGAGATTAATTGCTTCTTTTTTGGGGGGGGTCCAAACCAACCCGTCATATCAGTCACAGTCGTGTGGCAGACCCTGTCACTGAAATGATGGGTTGGTTAAAGTGTGCATGTCCTGTTTTGTTTATACAACATAAGGGTGGGTGGGAGGGCCCAAGGACAATTCCATCTTGCACCTCTTTTTTCTTTTATTTTTCTTTGCGTCATGTGCTGTTTGGGGAGGGTTTTTTGGAAGGGACATCCTGCGTGACACTGCAGTGCCACTCCTAAATGGGCCCGGTGTTTGTGTCGGCCTCTAGGGTCGCTAATCTTACTCACACAGCTACCTCATTGCGCCTCTTTTTTTCTTTGCGTCATGTGCTGTTTGGGGAGGGTTTTTTGGAAGGGACATCCTGCGTGACACTGCAGTGCCACTCCTAAATGGGCCCGGTGTTTGTGGCGGCCACTACGGTCGCTAATCTTACTCACACAGCTACCTCATTGCGCCTCTTTTTTTCTTTGCGTCATGTGCTGTTTGGGGAGGGTTTTTTGGAAGGGACATCCTGCGTGACACTGCAGTGCCACTCCTAGATGGGCCCGGTGTTTGTGTCGGCCACTAGGGTCGCTAATCTTACTCACACAGCTACCTCATTGCGCCTCTTTTTTTCTTTGCGTCATGTGCTGTTTGGGGAGGGTTTTTTGGAAGGGACATCCTGCGTGACACTGCAGTGCCACTCCTAAATGGGCCCGGTGTTTGTGTCGGCCACTACGGTCGCTAATCTTACTCACACAGCTACCTCATTGCGCCTCTTTTTTTCTTTGCGTCATGTGCTGTTTGGGGAGGGTTTTTTGGAAGGGACATCCTACGTGACACTGCAGTGCCACTCCTAGATGGGCCCGGTGTTTGTGTCGGCCACTAGGGTCGCTAATCTTACTCACACAGCTACCTCATTGCGCCTCTTTTTTTCTTTGCGTCATGTGCTGTTTGGGGAGGGTTTTTTGGAAGGGACATCCTGCGTGACACTGCAGTGCCACTCCTAAATGGGCCCGGTGTTTGTGTCGGCCACTAGGGTCGCTAATCTTACTCACACAGCTACCTCATTGCGCCTCTTTTTTTCTTTGCGTCATGTGCTGTTTGGGGAGGGTTTTTTGGAAGGGACATCCTGCGTGACACTGCAGTGCCACTCCTAGATGGGCCAGGTGTTTGTGTCGGCCACTAGGGTCGCTTAGCTTAGTCATCCAGCGACCTCGGTGCAAATTTTAGGACTAAAAATAATATTGTGAGGTGTGAGGTATTCAGAATAGACTGAAAATGAGTGGAAATTATGGTTTTTGAGGTTAATAATAATATGGGATCAAAATGACCCCCAAATTCTATGATTTCAGCTGTTTTTTAGGGTTTTTTGAAAAAAACACCCGAATCCAAAACACACCCGAATCCGACAAAAAAAATTCGGTGAGGTTTTGCCAAAACGCGGTCGAACCCAAAACACGGCCGCGGAACCGAACCCAAAACCAAAACACAAAACCCGAAAAATTTCAGGCGCTCATCACTACGGACTATGAGAAATAGAATTATCGGTAAGTAAATTCTTATTTTTTGCTGGGAGCCAATTAACCTACCAGTATATTTTTGGATTGCGGCAGGAAACCCATGCAAGAACAGGGAGAATATACAAACTCCACACAGTTAGGGCCACAGTGGAAATTGAACCCATGACCTTAGTGCTGTGAGGCGGTAATGCTAACCATTACACCATCTGTGCTGCCGTACATCCTTCCATCCATACATCCAGTTCCAGAGCATGTACAGTGCAAAAACACGCAAGATATTGTATTTCCCTGTCAATGGGCATATGTTAAACTCAAAATTAGTCCCTTTGATTGTAAAATTGGATGCCTCCCCCATAAAGAAACTGCAAGCACAAAACGTGGCTCCATTTCTGCAGCTTCCTGTCACAGGGGTAAATTTACTAAGGGGGGAGGTTTTTAAGAACTGATGTTGCCCATAGCAACCAATCACATTCTATCTATTATCTTCTAGAAGCAGCTAGATAAATGTTAAGTTGAATCTGATTGGTTGCTATGACCAACATCACCAAACATTCTAAAAAAAAAAACTCCCACCTTAGTAAATTTACCCCACAGTGTGAAGGTTGAAGCCAAATTACTTACAGCCCAAATCTGCTGGGAAGGAGGTTGGAATTACACCCCAATAAGAAAGGACTCTATGCTTTTTCACCATGTAATTTCATGGGATGTAGTTGTGTGACCAGCGGTCAGGAGACCGCCAGTCAAATACCGACGCTGGGATCCCGCCCCATAACAATTGACATGCCGACTAACAGGGACTATTCCCACTCGTTGGTGTCCACAACACTCAGAGTGGGAAAAGAACCTGTCCGAGCCCATAACGATGGGGCGGAGGGGGGGCGCAGCCGGTGGCGGAGGTGGCGCTGGGAGATGAGCTCATCTCCGCGGTGCCTCTCCCTATCTGGTAAACGGGTCCTGGATCGCCTCGACCCTGGAATCCGTTTACGCTGCCACTGACCCGGTATTCAACCCAGGAATAACCCTTCTTATTACCCGGGTTGAATTATCGGATCAGGCGACCCGGGAATTTCGGACATGGCGCTTTCACACTGCACACTGACCCGTGTCGACCCGGCAATATGCCGGGTCGATACCGGGTTATTTGTGCGATGTGAAAGGGGTATAAACTTTATAAAGCTAAACAATAAAATGTATTTGCTGTAACATATAAAATAATAAAAATAAAAAATCCACTAATAGCTTTCACAGAATTAGCACATACTGTAAGCAGCCTCTCCTGAAATGCTCTGTGCTGCTGTTGTTTTCTGCCTGAACCAAACTTGGGCCCACCGGGACATGCAGGTGATGAATGAATCAAGGTGCTCTAACACAAAACAAATGTCATATGAGAAGTTAGTGAATGAATTTAGAACTAATGGGCGTGGTCAGGTTTCCCATCTATTAGGGAATGCAGATTTTGCAAACAAAACAAATGGGTAAAAAAAAACATGGGAGTATAAAGGGGGCCATAAGTATGTTCACCACTTTTAAATACAGAGAATTTAGTTCTGCTTACACACTTACAAGTCATGGAGCGCTTCCCGTCTTTATTAATTCCATTGTTTCCCTTCCTTCAGGCGAGTAGTTATGTACAGAGAGTCCTGTCCCTTTTAAGTGTAACTGATAACAGTACTAACGCTTTAGACGGAACATTACGCCATGACCCGAATGGTCATGTTTCTACAGCGTTTATACATACACACTCCCGATCCTTACTGATACCCCTTTTCCACTAGTGTAGCACGGGTCGCAACCCGTGCTACAGCCCCCTGCAGACAGCGCTCACCAACCCGGCAATTGCCGGGTTGGTGACGCGCTAGTGACACAGCAGGGGCGGCGCTGGGAGATCACATGATCTCCCAGCGCCGCCCTCCCTATGCACTGTGAACGGGAGCCGTGTCGCCTCGATACGGCTCCCATTCACACTAGACAGCTAGCCGGGTTGAACACGTGTTCAACCCGGCTAGCTACCCCGGTAGGATTCCCGGAGCACTTGATCCGGGAATTTGCCGGGGAACCCTTTTCCACTAGGGAAAAACAGGGGTAAATGCGCGCCCCCGCGCATTTACCCGTGTTTAAAAAAGCTAGTGGAAAAGGGGTATTAATCTGGACTCTGGCAGTGTGGGCCTATTGCGATGGATCTCACAATGAAGGCCATTCTAGATGCTAATATATATTTGGACAAGACATTAGGTTCCATCACATATGCGGAGATGCATCAGAAAATAGTACATAGAGCATATGTTACACCTAAATTGAGACATCTTATTGGGGCTGCCCTTACGTCTCATTGTTTTAAATGTGATTCTCCAGATGCCAACCTTATTCATTGCTTGTGCTCCTGCCCTAAAGTGCAAGTTCTATGGCACGCACTCCAATTGTATATTACAAGGGATATGAGGATACCATTTATAGTGGCTAAAACCTGGGCCTTTTGGGGCATCTATCCTAAATCCCCCCCACCCCCACACTAATTTATCTAAAGGAAATCACATTTTATTAATCAAATTAGCCGCTACCGCTTAAAAAAAGATCCTCTCCCAATGGATTTCTACTGATCCCGTCCCTATTTCATTATTCACCCCAGGATTTCAGATCTTTTTCACTTAGATTGGACTAACACAGCGTTACAAAAAGAAAAGTTAACGGAAAAGCATTTTAATATTTGGCTCCCGTCTGTTCTAACTTTCCCCCCATTAGTTAAGGAAGCTTTACGGAAATGTTTTCAGGATACCAGATGGTATAATTTAGAGGTTCTTGACTCCGGTGCCCCCTTTTGATTCACTTTTAATCAGGACTATGCCAGTGTTTGATACTTGTATATTTCCACGAAACTTCCCTTGCTATGTCACTCTAGGAATATCTGGCTTAATGTATAATCTCTATCTCTTCCTTTGACCAATGGCCCTCATTCCGAGTTGTCCGCTCGTTAGCTGCTTTTAGCAGCATTGCACACGCTAAGCCGCCGCCTACTGGGAGTGTATCTTAGCTTTGCAGAATTGCGAGACGAAAGATTAGCAGAATTGCGAATAGAAATTTCTTTGCAGTTTCTGAGTAGCTCGAGACTTACTCCTATACTGCGATCAGTTCAGTCCTTTTCGTTCCTGGTTTGACGTCACAAACACACCCAGCGTTCGTCCAGACACTCCCCCGTTTCTCCAGACACTCCCGCATTTTCCCTGAAACGCCTGCGTTTTTCCGCACACTCCCATAAAACGGCCAGTTTCCGCCCAGAAACACCCACTTCCTGTCAATCACACTACGATCAGCAGAACGATGAAAAAACCTTGTTACGCCGTGAGTAAAATACCAAACTTTTGTGCAAATTTACTTGGCGCAGGCGCACTGCGAACATTGCGCATGTGCAATTTGCGACTAATCGCTTCGTAGCAAAAAAAAATAACGAGTGAACAACTCGGAATGAGGGCCAATGTAAAGTGCCGTTGATATATTAATTTCACCATGTTTATATGTACTGTATACATATGATGTCTGTTATTGATTCCACCTGTCAATAAAAACTTTTTGAAAATAAATAAATGTAAAAAATATGTGGGCGTAAGTTTATGTGACTTGTGCCTGGCATAAATCGGGCGCATGTCTTTACATCATGTGTCTAGGATCCACTTATTAGCACTGTGACCCTGAATAGAAATTTATGTGACAACATATAGGGGCACATTTATTAACATTATTTTTACTAAACCAAAAATGTAAAAAGGGTGTTTTCACATTATTTTAGTATCTCCTAAATGTATTGCATGAAAAAACTGCTCCAAACCCTTTAATTATAATTTTTTTAGTAATCCACATTGCATTCCCCATACTTATAACGGGAAATGTGATCTGGACCGAATTTACCCAAAAAAATAATATGTGAAAAAAAAAATGCAGCGAGCCCTGTGATAACGCGAGCTCAGGCTTGTGAAATCACAGGACAGCCCTGCAATATACAACCCTTTGCCCAGCTTTCTCTGCCCCCTGGTAGAGAAAGCTGTGCATGGACCCGGCAGCGTGATCAGCTCTGTGTGTCACACAAGCTGATCACTTGTAAATAGAAAAGAAACCCCCCCCCCCAAAAAAACAAAACAAAACACCATACTTACCCGTCCAGGAGCCAGTGATCGGTGTTCCTGTACAGGTTGCTGGGCGCCTGCTCTGCCATGTGCTGCGCTATGACCCCTGATGCAGTAAAGTGACGCTGGAAAATGGCAGCTCACTTTACAGCACCGGGGGACACAGCAGCGCACAGGATCCGGCGCCCCCGGCAGCCCTGCAGTAGCAGCGATGATCGGCTTCTTGGACTGGTGTGTAAATTTACCGTGGTGTCCATGGCAAGGAAGGGGGGGGGGGGGGGAGGTGTAGCCGCTACGGGGGTAGGGGTCGACCAGGTAGTGGCGATGTTAGCGCAGCAGGACATCGGGGTATTTTTCACTAACAATACCCCAATGATGCTGCGGATGGGTATTGCAAGCTCTGTCCCTGCATACGAAAATTTATACATCCGTGCGATATAATTAATTATCACAGTGCGGATTTGGGCGATTTTATAATTTAACTTAACCTTTTCTAGTTCTCTCTAGTTCTAGCTTTATCACAGATAAGGGGCCAAATCTGGACACCGTCAGGGCTTAAAGTGGTCCTAGAGAGGTGGTGGAACTCATTTACCCCACTACCTACCTCCCTTCACATCAAGTGGAGATAGTGCTAATGTTTTCACCACCTCCCTGCAAACTATCAATTAGTGCCCTACTTCCCTTACTTTATAAAGGATCATTAATCTCACAAAGAAGCAGTGTGGTCACCAGTGGCGGAACTAGCGAGCGGTGGGCCCATGTGCGACAAAATGCTTTGGGCCCCCCCATCTAAGTCCACCGCCTCACCCCTGGAGAGGATCTGGTGAGGGGGACCTGCTCAGGGCCAGGGAAATGGATACCTAGCAACAGTGCTGTAATTAGTCATTTTAGTGCTGTGTGCAAGAAACGGCATCGGAGCCCCGCCCCTCTATGTAAAACAGGGGCAGTGCGCACTGCAAGCGTGCGCAAAAAAAATAGGGGCGCGGCTTCGTGGGGAAGTGGTGTGGCCACAAAATAATACCAATTCATATAACGGTGCACAGTAGTCTCCATTATTCAAATTACGCCGCACGGTAGTACCACTACACCAGGTAGAGACCCTTTTACACATTATGGCGGACAGCTTCCCCTTTTTTACACATTACGGCAGACAGCGTCCCCCTTTTTACACATTACGGCAGACAATGTCCCCTTTTTACACATTACGACAGACAGCGTGCCCTTTTTACACATTACGGCAGACAGCGTCCCATTTTTTGCACATTATGGCAGACAGCGTCCCATTTATTACACATTACGGCAGACAGCGTCCCATTTTTTGCATATTACGGCAGACAGCGTCCCATTTATTACACATTACGGCAGACAGCGTCCCATTTTTTGCACATTATGGCAGACAGCGTCCCATTTTTTGCACATTACGGCAGACAGCGTCCCATTTTTTACACATTACGGCAGACAGCGTCCCCTTTTTACACATTATGGCACACAGCGTCCCATTTTTACACATTACGGCAGACAGCGTCCCATTTATTACACATTACAGCAGACAGGGTCCCATTATTTGCATATTATGGCAGACAGCGTCCCATTTATTACACATCACGGCAGACAGCGTCCCATTTTTTGCACATTACGGCAGACAGCGTCCCATTTTTTACACATTACGGCAGACAGCGTCCCCTTTTTACACATTACGGCAGACAGCGTCCCATGTTTTGCACATTTCGGCAAACAGGATAGATAGATAGATAGATAGATAGATAGATAGATAGATAGATAGATAGAATAGGTATACTTACCGTTTCCGCTGGCTCAGGCTCCTCGTGCAGCTTATGGCAGGGGAGAAGAAGGAGGAGGAGGGGTGGAGGAGGGAGCAGCAGCAGCGCTATGTCATTGGTAGAAGCGCTGCTGCTGCTGTCCCTCTCCTTTACCATAGGCTGCCCTCCGCCACTGTGAATGCTGGGATGCGATGCGCATCCCAGTATTCACAGCGGCGGAGGGCAGCCTATGGTAAAGGAGAGGGCCAGCAGAAGCAGCGCTTCTACCAATTACACAGCGCTGTTGCGGCTCCCTCCTCCATCCCCCCTCCTCCTCCTCCCCCCCTGTAGCCGGTGCGCATCCTCTCCTCGGCCTTGGCGGCGGCACACAGCGGCAGCCAGGCGGCATGTAATGAGACAGTTTGACTCATTACATGCCACTCTGGCTGCGGGCCCCTTGACAGTGGCGGGCCCCAGTGCAAGGCACTGCCTGCACTGGCGCTAGTTCCGCCTCTGGTGGTCACACAATAGTACACCCAATTCAAATAACACCACACAGTAGCACAATATTATTCATATTACACCACATAGAAATGCCCCTAATTATGGTTACGTCACTCAGTAGTGCCCTTTATTCATGTTGCGCTACAAAATGGTGCCCTTTATACATGTTATGCCACTTGGTACTGCCCGCTTATATACATAATGCCCACAGAAGTCCGGCTTATACACAAAAATGGCCACAGTAGTAGTGCCGCTTATATACAGAATGCCCACAGTAGTAGTGCCCCTTCCACATACACATAATGCCCACAGTAGTGCCGCTCATACACATAATGCCCACAGTAGTGCCGCTCATACACAAAATGCCCACAGTAGTACCCCTTATACACCTCTCTGCCTCTGTCACTCCAGCAGCTCACCACCTGTCTCTCCAGTAACTTCCTCACCTCTCTTGTCCCTCCAGCCCCCTCTCATCTGGTCTTCAAGATGCACAGAGCCTGGTATACTTCATGCCTCCTCTTCACTTCAGCAGCAGTGACAGCATGACATCACATGCACCGTGCCGAAATGGAAGCCACTGGGACCTGAGGAGAGGATGAATGCTGTCCTACAGACACAGCGTGTGTGAGTAACAGGAGGGAAGAGCTGTAAATGGAGGAGGACCACGGAGCCACCAGGACCTGAGGAAGGGGGAGGTGGCTGCAGCTAATCAGTAACACTAGCGCCGCCTGCATCATTGGCGTTTCTATAATGGGTGCAGTGTGTGTGGTGCACACGGGCCCCTGAGTCCAGGGGGGGCCCACACCGCACACACTGCACCCATTTCTCCTATACTTACCTTTCCAGAGTCCATCGCTGACCGTGTGTGGGCCCCTCCTCTCCCGTAGCCGTCGCACCGCTGCTAGCGCACTGAGCACTAGAGACTCTGGCACAGTGCCAGAGTCTGCAGTGCATGCGCATGACTCCCAAAAAAATGGTGCGGCGGCCATTTTGCTGAGTCCTGCGCATGCGCTGTAGATTCTGGCACTGTGCCAGCGTCTACAGCGCTCAGCGCGCTAGCAGCGGCGCGACAGCTACGGGAGAGGAGGGGGCCCACACACGGAGTCTGCACACGGGTCCCCTCCTCTCTAGAGTCGCCCCTGACCTGCATCATCTATTGATGTAGGTGTTGGGGACGGCTTTTCTGTTGGAATTACTGTGCAGGGCAATGGAGGAGGTGGAACTAGTTCCCCCTACCATCACAGGTGGTGGAACTCAGTTCCACCTCGTTCCCCCCCACTTTAACCCCTGGACACAATAATCCAGGTGTGCTGTGACCAAACATTAATACGTAGCTGGGGTTAAGCACACTATACAATCATTGGTCTGATAATTGTTGCACCAAGGCCCGATGATCAGTCTAAAACCCGTTGGTTTGGCTCCCGACATAGCATGTGCTGCACCCACTATATGATTTCCATAATTTTGGTGCCGTTAAAAAAGTGCATTGTGCATGGACCTCAGCTGATGTCTAGTGTATGGTGGGCCCTGATTCATGTTTGTAAGTAAAGCAAATTGTCAAGCAGCTGGGCAAAACCATACTGTACTGCAGGTGGGGCAGATGTAACATGTGCAGAGTGATTTAGATTTGGGTGGGTTATGTGTTTCTGTGCAGGGTAAATACTGGCTGCATTTGCATGTAGCTCACAAACGTTAGACAGCTTTATTTTACACTGCAATTTAGATTTAATTTTGGACACACCCCACCCAAATGTAACTCTCTCTGCAAATGTTATATCTGCCCCCCCCCCCCTGCAATGCATATGGTTTTGCCCAATTGCTAAAAAATGTCCTGCTGCGATCAACTTGGAATTATCCCCATGGTTTAGCCAAGTTGCTTGCTTTTTTGCTTTATTTACAAACATGAATCAGGCCCAGTGTACAGAGGGGGTTATTCAGAGTTGATCACAGCAGCAAATTTGTAAGCAGTTGGGCAAAACCATGTGCACTGCAGGGGGGGGTCAGAAATAACATGTGCAGAGAGAGTTAGATTTGGGTGGTGTGTGTTCAAACTGAAATCTAAATTTAAGTGTAAAAAATTAAAATAAAGCAGCCAGTATTTACCCTGCACAGAAACAATATAACCCACCCAAATCTAACTCTCTCTGCAAATGTTATATCTGCCCCACCTGCAGTGCACATGGTTTTGCCCATTAGCTAACAAATTTGCTGCTGCGATTAACTCTGAATTACCCCCAGAGACACTATGGGGGAAATTCAGACCTGATCGTAGATGTGCTAAATTTAGCACATCTACAATCAGCTTCCCAGACATGCAGGTGGACGCCCAGCGGCAATGCTTTTATACTTGAAGAGTATCTCCCTAACTGCGCAGCTCCTGTGCGCTGGCAGGGAGCTACTCATCGTTATGAGGGTCGCAGTGGTTGCGTGTGATATCACGCAGGCACCGCGGCCCGCCCCCCGCACGGTCCGGGCACACCTGCATGCCCGGACCGCGCCCCTCAAACGGCGCTCAAACGCCGCTGGCCCGTCCCCTCCCACCCAGCGAATGCCTCCACTTGTCAATCAGGCAGAGGCGATAGCAGGGCTGAGATGGCCGTCGCCTGTCTAGCATGCGCCGGTGCACTGCTGCGTTGGTGCATGCGCAGTTCAGACCTGATCGGCAGCTGTGCGAAAATGCACAGCACCAATCAGGTCCGAATTAGGCCCCATGTGCAATGCAGGTGGGGCAGATGTAACATGTGCAGAGAGAGTTAGATTTGGGTGGGTTATTTTGTTTCTGTGCAGGGTAAATACTAGAGATGTGCACTTGAAATTTTTCGGGTTTTGTGTTTTGGTTTTGGGTTCGGTTCCGCGGCCGTGTTTTGGGTTCGACCGCGTTTTGGCAAAACCTCACTGAATTTTTTTTGTCGGATTCGGGTGTGTTTTGGATTCGGGTGTTTTTTTAAAAAAACACAAAAAAACAGCTTAAATCATAGAATTTGGGGGTCATTTTGATCCCAAAGTATTATTAACCTCAAAAACCATAATTTCCACTCATTTTCAGTCTATTCTGAACACCTCACACCTCACAATATTATTTTTAGTCCTAAAATTTGCACCGAGGTCGCTGGATGACTAAGCTAAGCGACCCTAGTGGCCGACACAAACACCTGGCCCATCTAGGAGTGGCACTGCAGTGTCACGCAGGATGGCCCTTCCAAAAAACACTCCCCAAACAGCACATGACGCAAAGAAAAAAAGAGGCGCAATGAGGTAGCTGTGTGAGTAAGCTAAGCGACCCTAGTGGCCGACACAAACACCTGGCCCATCTAGGAGTGGCACTGCAGTGTCACGCAGGATGGCCCTTCCAAAAAACACTCCCCAAACAGCACATGACGCAAAGAAAAAAAGAGGCGCAATGAGGTAGCTATGTGAGTAAGATAAGCGACCCTAGTGGCCGACACAAACACCTGGCCCATCTAGGAGTGGCACTGCAGTGTCACGCAGGATGGCCCTTCCAAAAAACACTCCCCAAACAGCACATGACGCAAAGAAAAAAAGAGGCGCAATGAGGTAGCTGTGTGAGTAAGATAAGCGACCCTAGTGGCCGACACAAACACCTGGCCCATCTAGGAGTGGCACTGCAGTGTCACGCAGGATGGCCCTTCAAAAAAATACTCCCCAAACAGCACATGACGCAAAGAAAAATGAAAGAAAAAAGAGGTGCAAGATGGAATTGTCCTTGGGCCCTCCCACCCACCCTTATGTTGTATAAACAGGACATGCACACTTTAACCAACCCATCATTTCAGTGACAGGGTCTGCCACACGACTGTGACTGAAATGACGGGTTGGTTTGGACCCCCACCAAAAAAGAAGCAATTAATCTCTCCTTGCACAAACTGGCTCTACAGAGGCAAGATGTCCACCTCATCATCATCCTCCGATATATCACCGTGTACATCCCCCTCCTCACAGATTATCAATTCGTCCCCACTGGAATCCACCATCTCAGCTCCCTGTGTACTTTGTGGAGGCAATTGCTGCTGGTCAATGTCTCCACGGAGGAATTGATTATAATTCATTTTAATGAACATCATCTTCTCCACATTTTCTGGAAGTAACCTCGTACGCCGATTGCTGACAAGGTGAGCGGCGGCACTAAACACTCTTTCGGAGTACACACTTGTGGGAGGGCAACTTAGGTAGAATAAAGCCAGTTTGTGCAAGGGCCTCCAAATTGCCTCTTTTTCCTGCCAGTATAAGTACGGACTGTCTGACGTGCCTACTTGGATGCGGTCACTCATATAATCCTCCACCATTCTTTCAATGGGGAGAGAATCATATGCAGTGCCAGTAGACGACATGTCCGTAATCGTTGGCAGGTCCTTCAGTCCGGACCAGATGTCAGCATCAGCAGTCGCTCCAGACTGCCCTGCATCACCGCCAGCGGGTGGGCTCGGAATTCTGAGCCTTTTCCTCGCACCCCCAGTTGCGGGAGAATGTGAAGGAGGAGATGTTGACAGGTCGTGTTCCGCTTGACTTGACAATTTTCTCACCAGCGGGTCTTTGAACCCCAGCAGACTTGTGTGTGCCGGAAAGAGAGATCCAAGGTAGGTTTTAAATCTAGGATCGAGCACGGTGGCCAAAATGTAGTGCTCTGATTTCAACAGATTGACCACCCGTGAATCCTTGTTAAGCGAATTAAGGGCTCCATCCACAAGTCCCACATGCCTAGCGGAATCGCTCTGTGTTAGCTCCTCCTTCAATGTCTCCAGCTTCTTCTGCAAAAGCCTGATGAGGGGAATGACCTGACTCAGGCTGGCAGTGTCTGAACTGACTTCACGTGTGGCAAGTTCAAAGGGCAGCAGAACCTTGCACAACGTTGAAATCATTCTCCACTGCGCTTGAGACAGGTGCATTCCACCTCCTATATCGTGCTCAATTGTATAGGCTTGAATGGCCTTTTGCTGCTCCTCCAACCTCTGAAGCATATATAGGGTTGAATTCCACCTCGTTACCACTTCTTGCTTCAGATGATGGCAGGGCAGGTTCAGGCGTTTTTGGTGGTGCTCCAGTCTTCTGTACGTGGTGCCTGTACGCCGAAAGTGTCCCGCAATTCTTCTGGCCACCGACAGCATCTCTTGCACGCCCCTCTCGTTTTTTAAATAATTCTGCACCACCAAATTCAAGGTATGTGCAAAACATGGGACGTGCTGGAATTTGCCCATATTTAATGCACACACAATATTGCTGGCGTTGTCCGATGCCACAAATCCACAGGAGAGTCCAATTGGGGTAAGCCATTCCGCGATGATCTTCCTCAGTTGCCGTAAGAGGTTTTCAGCTGTGTGCGTATTCTGGAAACTGGTGATACAAAGCGTAGCCTGCCTAGGAAAGAGTTGGCGTTTGCGAGATGCTGCTACTGGTGCCGCCGCTGCTGTTCTTGCGGCGGGAGTCCATACATCTACCCAGTGGGCTGTCACAGTCATATAGTCCTGACCCTGCCCTGCTCCACTTGTCCACATGTCCGTGGTTAAGTGGACATTGGGTACAACTGCATTTTTTAGGACACTGGTGAGTCTTTTTCTGACGTCCGTGTACATTCTCGGTATCGCCTGCCTAGAGAAGTGGAACCTAGATGGTATTTGGTAACGGGGGCACACTACCTCAAGAAATTGTCTAGTTCCCTGTGAACTAACGGCGGATACCGGACGCACGTCTAACACCAACATAGTTGTCAAGGCCTCAGTTATCCGCTTTGCAACAGGATGACTGCTGTGATATTTCATCGTCCTCGCAAAGGACTGTTGGACAGTCAATTGCTTGGTGGAAGTAGTAAAAGTGGGCTTACGACTTCCCCTCTGGGATGACCATCGACTCCCAGCAGCAACAACAGCAGCGCCAGCAGCAGTAGGCGTTACACGCAAGGATGCATCGTAGGAATCCCAGGCAGGAGAGGACTCGTCAGAATTGCCAGTGACATGGCCTGCAGGACTATTGGCATTCCTGGGGAAGTAGGAAATTGACACTGAGGGAGTTGGTGGGGTGGTTTGCGTGAGCTTGGTTACAAGAGGAAGGGATTTACTGGTCAGTGGACTGCTTCCGCTGTCGCCCAAAGTTTTTGAACTTGTCACTGACTTATTATGAATGCGCTGCAGGTGACGTATAAGGGAGGATGTTCCGAGGTAGTTAACGTCCTTACCCCTACTTATTACAGCTTGACAAAGGCAACACACGGCTTGACAAATGTTGTCCGCATTTCTGTTGAAATACTTCCACACCGAAGAGCTGATTTTTTTGGTATTTTCACCAGGCATGTCAATGGCCATATTCCTCCCACGGACAACAGGTGTCTCCCCGGGTGCCTGACTTAAACAAACCACCTCACCATCAGAATCCTCCTTGTCAATTTCCTCCCCAGCGCCAGCAACACCCATATCCTCCTCATCCTGGTGTACTTCAACACTGACATCTTCAATCTGACTATCAGGAACTGGACTGCGGGTGCTCCTTCCAGCACTTGCAGGGGGCGTGCAAATGGTGGAAGGCGCATGCTCTTCACGTCCAGTGTTGGGAAGGTCAGGCATCGCAACCGACACAATTGGACTCTCCTTGTGGATTTGGGATTTCGAAGAACGCACAGTTCTTTGCGGTGCTACTGCTTTTGCCAGCTTGAGTCTTTTCATTTTTCTAGCGAGAGGCTGAGTGCTTCCATCCTCATGTGAAGCTGAACCACTAGCCATGAACATAGGCCAGGGCCTCAGCCGTTCCTTGCCACTCCGTGTGGTAAATGGCATATTGGCAAGTTTACGCTTCTCCTCCGACAATTTTATTTTAGATTTTTGAGTCCTTTTTTTACTGATATTTGGTGTTTTGGATTTTACATGCTCTGTACTATGACATTGGGCATCGGCCTTGGCAGACGACGTTGCTGGCATTTCATCGTCTCGGCCATGACTAGTGGCAGCAGCTTCAGCACGAGGTGGAAGTCGATCTTGATCTTTCCCTATTTTTGGAACCTCAACATTTTTGTTCTCCATATTTTAATAGGCACAACTAAAAGGCACCTCAGGTAAACAATGGAGATGGATGGATACTAGTATACTTATGGATGACGAGCGACTGCCGACACAGAGGTAGCTACAGCCGTGGACTACCGTACTGTGTCTGCTGCTAATATAGACTGGATGATAATGAGATAAAATTAAAATATATATATATATCACACTAGTACTGCAGCCGGACAGGTATATATTATGTAATGATGGACCTGCTGGACACTGTCTGTCAGACTCAGCACTGCAGACTCCTAAAGTAAGCTACTAGTATCAAGAAGATAGAAAAAAAAAAAAACCACGGGTAGGTGGTATACAATTATGGATGGACGAGCGACTGCCGACACAGAGGTAGCTACAGCCGTGGACTACCGTACTGTGTCTGCTGCTAATATAGACTGGATGATAATGAGATAAAATTAAAATATATATATATCACACTAGTACTGCAGCCGGACAGGTATATATTATGTAATGACGGACCTGCTGGACACTGTCTGTCAGCACTGCAGACTCCTAAAGTAAGCTACTAGTATCAAGAAGATAGAAAAAAAAAAAAAACCACGGGTAGGTGGTATACAATTATGGATGGACGAGCGACTGCCGACACAGAGGTAGCTACAGCCGTGGACTACCGTACTGTGTCTGCTGCTAATATAGACTGGATGATAATGAGATAAAATTAAAATATATATATATCACACTAGTACTGCAGCCGGACAGGTATATATTATGTAATGACGGACCTGCTGGACACTGTCTGCAGAATGCGTTTATAAAAACACCACACGACGAGTGTTTAACTTTTTCAGGCAGACAATCACAATATACTGGTGGTCAGCAGACAATCACAATACTGGTGGTCAGTGGTCACTGGTCAGTCACACTGGCAGTGGCACTCTGGCAGCAAAAGTGTGCACTGTACTTAAAATATGTACTCCTGCTATAACTGCTCCCCAGTCTCCCCCACAATTAAGCTGTGTGAGCAGTGAGCACTCAGCACAGTCAGATAATGATATACAGTATTACATATGATGCAGCACACTGGGCTGAGCACAGATATGGTATGTGACTGTGTCACACTGTGTATCGTTTTTTTTCAGGCAGAGAACGGATTAATTAAACTGGTGGTCACTGGTCACACTATCAGCAGCAAGTAGTACTCCTCCTAATAATATGCTCCCCAAAATTTGTGTCTCTCTCTAGTACTCTAGTCTAAACGGAGAGGACGCCAGCCACGTCCTCTCCCTATCAATCTCAATGCACGTGTGAAAATGGCGGCGACGCGCGGCTCCTTATATAGAATCCAAGTCTCGCGATAGAATACGAGCCTCGCAAGAATCCGACAGCGGGATGATGACGTTCGGGCGCGCTCGGGTTAACCGAGCAAGGCGGGAAGATCCGAGTCGCTCGGCCCCGTGTAAAAAAACCTGAAGTTCGGGCGGGTTCGGATTCCGAGGAACCGAACCCGCTCATCTCTAGTAAATACTGGCTGCTTTATTTTTACACTGCAATTTAGATTTCAGTCTGAACACACCCCACCCAAATCTAACTCTCTCTGACAATGTTATATCTGCCCCACCTGCAGTGCACATGGCTTTGCCCAACTGCTAACGAATTTGCTGCCACGATCAGGTCTAAATTACCCCCTTATATCAGCAAGACAATATGAAGTAGAGAGGGTCATTTGGAACTAAATGATACGTTTTGGTCAGTTAATCGTGGAAAACTCATTGAGCGTGGCTACATTGCAGGCGGGGGCGAGCAGCAAGCCTAGGTGATTGACAGTCCGGGAGAAAATGCAGGGGTATCACGACTATTTTGGGGGCGTGTTACTGCTTGCGACAAGGATCCGACCCGTATGCAGCTGCAATGGCTCCGGTGTCTTGCTTCTTGCATCCATGCTGCGCGGCTGATCTGCAACGGATGCTGCTTCTTTGTATGCAGTCACTAGGATTTGCAAAGGCGCCGGTGGGTGTGTCCAAGTGGGAGCGATATTTGCATATATTTGCACAGCCGCTGCGCACATGTTCACAGCTGCAAATGCATTTGTGTAGTCTCTGATTCATGCCCTGTAGGGGTAATTCAGAGTTGATCGCAGCAGCAAATTTGTTAGCAGTTGGGCAAAACCATGGGGGTCATTCCGAGTTGATCGCTCGCTGCCGATTTTCGCAGCGCAGCGATCAGTGAAAAATAGGCATTTATGCGCATGCGTATAGGCCGCAATGCGCACGCGCGTCATACAGGTACAAAGCTCTTTGGTTGTGCACAGGTTCTAGCGAAGATTTTCCACGCACTGACGGCCACAAGAAGATTGACAGGAAGAGGGCATTTCTGGGTGTCAACTGACCGTTTTCAGGGAGTGTTTGCAAAAATGCAGGCGTGTCTGAAAAAACAGCGGCGATGCTTTTGCATTTCAGTAGTAGCTCCTGGCCAGCGCAGCTTTTGCGTGCTGGCCAGGAGCTACTCGTCACAGCCCGGGTTGCAGCGGCTGAGTGTGATGTCACGCAGCCACTGCGCCCCCCCCTGCCCCTACAAAACGGTGGCCAAACGCCGCCGTGCCGCTCCCTCCCACCCAGCGACCGACTGTCAATCAGGCAGAGGCAATCGCTAGGCAACGACAGCCGTTGGCTGTCAGTCATGCGCCAGCACACGGTGGCGCATGCGCACTTCTGACCTGACCGCTGCGCTGCGATGAACAGCAGAGTGCGATCAGGTCAGAATGACCCCCATGGTTTTGGCCAACTGCTAACAAATTTGCTGCTGCGATCAACTCTGAATTACCCCCTGTGTGTCACGATCCGGGTATCTGGACGCCATTACTTACCCTTCAGATGCCTCCTAAGGCTGGCTCAGCGTTCCAGGACCGGATCCCGCTGTTCCTGAGTTTCCACATGCAGAATGTCAGAGTGGTGATTTCATCAGCCGCGGCCTCCGCTGTGCCCGCGTGGTTAAATGTGCGCTTGTCAGTCTGGCGTCTCCTGTCTCCTGTGGCCGGCGTCGCCATTACTGTTTCAATTCTCACATGGATTACAAACCAAACTTCCCTCCAAGTGTCTGCATGGGCGCAGCCATCTTGGATTTTGTCATCTGATTATTTCCACCAATCTGCTGTCTGTATTGTTGATTTGCATAATTGCCTAGCCAACCCCTTCCTTGCTGCAGGTATAAGTATGCTGTGCCTGAGCAAGGAAGGCGTCAGTGCTTTGGTTGTCTAACCTAGTTCCAGTTTGTCTCTCTCCTGTGGTTGTCTTCCAGGTTCCAGCTCCTGTCTCCAGACTTCTGCTATAGAGACCCGCACCAGCATTCCATCTGCGGTGTAGCCTGACTCTCCGATCCATTCTGGACTCACCTGTTTCCAGCTACAACAATCACCTGCTTCCAGCCCAGCTTCCAGCAGTGTACAGCTTCTCTTAAAGGGCCGGTGTCCTTTCTGCAGTTTACCACTCTCCACCGGTATTATTATTTCACCGCTCTCAAACAAACAATCACCTGCTTCCAGCCCAGCTTCCAGCAGTGTACAGCTTCTCTTAAAGGGCCGGTGTCCTTTTCTGCAGTTTACCACTCTCCACCGGTATTATTATTTCACCGCTCTCAAACTCCAAACTTCATTATTATTTCATCGCTCTCAAGTTCGTTTATTATTTAACTGGTTCCAGCCAGTATCCACTCCGTACCAACAACAGTCTGGTTCCAGCCAGTATCCACAGCAGCCGTTTTACCTTCAGCAGCCCAGCCTTTCCTGGAACATCAGCTGGTACGATCCTGGGTTCTCTCCATTGCTACAGTCAGGCCTGGTAAGGACTTTCCAACTAGAAGATTATAAGAACTGTCTCACACTACCAGTGCCTGTGGCCCTTGCCACCCTGTAGTACCCAGGAATTGTATTTATCCTCTGTTTACTTTTATGTTTCCTTTTACTGCTGCTGTGTTACGGAGTTTGTCATAATAAACATCATTGACTTTTATCCTGGTTGTCGTGGTCACGCCTTCGGGCAGTTATTCTACATGTTACTTACATGTCTAGGGGTCTGATACAACCTCCCAGGTTCCGTTACATCTCAGCCCCTACAACTGAGGCTGCCTCCCGTCAGCTCATGCCCTCAGTTGTGACAGTAAGCACTGAACTAATGAATCCAGCCGGAGACCAGGATCAAGCGGCCAGGCCGATGCAAGAACTGGCAGCCCGACTTGAACATCAGGAGGCTGCACAGGGCCACATCATCCGCTGTCTCCAGGATCTCTCTACACGGCTGGATGGGATTCAAACGACCCTCCGTGGACCTGGCACGTCCACTACAGTGACACCAGCTGTAACCCCACCCACCTTACCCATTTCCAGTCCACATCTTCATCTTCCAACGCCAGCAAAATTTGATGGATCTCCAAGGTTCTGCAGGGGATTTCTCAATCAATGTGAAATCCACTTTGAGCTTCTACCTGGCAATTTCTTCAGTGACCGTACCAAAATTGCCTATATCATCTCCCTTCTCAGTGGCTCAGCCCTTGACTGGACATCACCTTTATGGGAGAAGTCTGATCCCCTGCTATCCTCCTATACTGACTTTGTAGCTACATTCAGGCGCATCTTCGACGAGCCAGGCCGGATAACATCTGCTTCATCTGAGATTCTCCGTTTACGCCAGGGAACACGTACTGTGGGACAGTATTTTATACAGTTTAAAGTCCTGGCATCCGAACTGGCATGGAACGACGAGGCCCTGTATGCTGCATTCTGGCATGGCTTATCAGAACGCATCAAGGATGAGTTAGCTACCAGAGACTTGCCCTCTAAGTTGGATGAGCTAATTTCTCTTTGCACGAAGGTTGATCTACGTTTCAGAGAGAGAGCAACCGAGCGAGGAAGATCATCTACTCCTAAATCTTCTGCTCCTCCTCCTCGTCAACCATCTCCATCCAAGGATGAGCCTATGCAAATTAGTCGTTCCCGTTTATCTCCCGCTGAGCGCCGAAGACGTCTCTCTGAGTCTCTCTGTCTCTACTGTGCAGCTCCGTCGCACACTATCAATGCCTGTCCCAAACGTCCGGGAAACTCCAGATCCTAGCTCGCCAAGGAGAGGGCCGGCTAGGAGTAATGATCTCCTCTCCATCTCCTCATGACTGTAACCTCCCAGTGTCGCTCCAAATTGCTCAACGTTACAGGAACGTCATTGCCCTCCTTGATTCCGGAGCAGCTGGGAATTTCATAACCGAAGCTTATGTTAAACGGTGGTCCCTACCCACCGAGAGACTGTCCTCGTCCATCTCTTTGACTGCCGTGGATGGCAGCAAGATTTTTGACGCAGTCATTTCCTTAAGGACTCTTCCAGTTCGTCTGAGAGTGGGAGTTCTTCATTCTGAGTATATTTCTTTTTTAGTGATTCCAAGAGCCACACATCCAATGGTTTTAGGCCTTCCATGGCTCCGTCTCCACAACCCATCAATTGACTGGACGACTACGCAAATACTGGCATGGGGTCCCTCCTGTGCTGAGACTTGTTTAGCCAAAGTTCTTCCTGTTTGTTCTTCCTTCCCCAGGTCATCTGATGTTCCGCCTCCTCCATATCAAGACTTCACGGACGTGTTCAGTAAAGCCTCTGCTGATATCCTTCCTCCTCATAGAGAATGGGACTGCCCAATCGACCTCATTCCAGGGAAGGTTCCACCGCGAGGCCGAACTTATCCGTTGTCTCTGCCTGAGACACACTCCATGGAAGAGTACATCAAAGAGAACCTGGCGAAGGGTTTCATCCGACCATCTTCTTCTCCAGCCGGCGCAGGCTTCTTCTTCGTTAAGAAGAAAGACGGTGGTCTGCGTCCGTGCATCGACTGCAGAGGTCTGAACGACATTACCGTCAAGAACCGATACCCTTTACCCCTGATTACCGAGCTCTTTGATAGAGTTAGTGGTGCAACTATTTTCACAAAGCTGGACTTGAGGGGTGCCTACAATCTCATCCGAATCCGTGAGGGTGACGAGTGGAAGACCGCCTTTAACACCCGTGACGGACATTATGAGTACCTCGTCATGCCCTTCGGATTGAGCAACGCTCCAGCAGTCTTCCAGCACTTCGTGAATGAGATTTTCAGGGACATCTTGTACCGCCATGTCGTGGTTTATCTAGACGACATCCTCATCTTTGCTAATAATCTCGAAGATCATCGTTTCTGGGTAAAAGAGGTTCTTTCCCGTCTCCGTGTCAATCACCTCTATTGTAAATTGGAGAAGTGTGTGTTTGAAGTTAAAACCATTCCGTTTCTAGGTTACATTGTGTCCGGTTCCGGACTAGAGATGGATCCTGAGAAACTCCAAGCAATCCAGAATTGGCCTATACCCTTAAGCCTCAAAGGGGTCCAGAGGTTCTTAGGGTTCGCCAATTATTATAGAAAATTTATACGAGACTTTTCCACCATTGTGGCGCCTATCACTGCATTAACCAAGAAAGGTGCTAATCCGTCCAAGTGGTCCGAGGAAGCTACACAGGCCTTTCACCTTCTGAAGCAACGGTTCATCTCTGCACCAGTTCTGAAACAGCCCGACACCGACTCTCCTTTTATCTTAGAGGTAGATGCCTCCTCCGTTGGAGTAGGAGCAGTGTTATCCCAGAGGGCCAAAGATGGACATCTACATCCTTGCAGTTTCTTCTCCCGGAAGTTCTCCCCAGCTGAGCGCAACTATGCCATTGGCGATCAGGAGTTGCTAGCCATCAAGCTCGCTCTGGAGGAGTGGAGATACCTGTTGGAGGGAGCTTCCCACTCAATCACCATACTTACCGACCACAAAAATCTTTTATATCTCAAAGGCGCACAATGTCTGAATCCTCGTCAGGCCAGATGGGCACTTTTCTTCTCTAGGTTTGACTTTAAACTCCAGTTCTGTCCGGGTTCTCAGAATCGTAAGGCCGATGCCCTTTCCCGCTCATGGGAGCAAGAAAATGAGTCCGAGTCTGCAGACAAGCATCCTATTATTAATCCGTTGGCATTCTCCACGGTAGGGATGGACTCTACGCCTCCACCAGGGAAAAGTTTTGTTAAGCCAGTTCTAAGGAAGAAGCTCATGCATTGGGCCCATGCTTCCCGTTTTTCTGGACATACAGGCATTCAGAAAACCCTTGAATTTATTTCTAGGTCCTACTGGTGGCCAACTCTGAAGAAGGACGTTATGGAATTTATTGCCTCCTGCCCAAAGTGTGCCCAACACAAAGTCTCCCGCCAGTCGCCTGCGGGGCAACTGGTTCCATTATCTGTTCCCCGTCGACCTTGGACCCATTTGTCGATGGACTTTGTTTCCGATCTACCTATCTGCAACAAGTTTAATACCATCTGGGTGGTAGTTGACCGGTTCACCAAGATGGCACATTTCATCCCTCTCACCGGTCTTCCGTCAGCTTCCAAGTTGGCTCAAGTGTTTATACAAGAGATCTTCCGACTTCACGGTCTTCCTGAAGAGATCATCTCGGATCGTGGAGTACAATTTGTAGCCAAATTTTGGCGAAGTTTGTGTCAAGCCCTCCAAGTCAAGTTAATGTTTTCCACGGCTTACCATCCTCAGACCAATGGTCAAACCGAGAGGGTGAATCAGGACTTGGAGGCCTTCCTCCGTATATATGTGTCTTCCTCTCAAGATGACTGGGTTCAACTCCTTCCTTGGGCCGAGTTCAGCCACAACAATCAATACCATTCCTCATCTTCTTCTACACCATTCTTCATTAATTATGGATTCCACCCTAAAGTCCCAGAATTCCAACCGCTTCCCGCAACTTCTGTTCCAGCAGTGGATGTCACCTTGCGTCAGTTTTCAAATAACTGGAGGAACGTCCGCGCAGCCCTGCTTAAAGCCTCATTCAGGTATAAGAAGTTTGCCGATAGGAAGCGTAGAGCGGTTCCTGCTCTCAAGGTGGGTGATCGTGTGTGGCTGTCCACGAAGAATTTGAGGTTGAGAGTTCCCAGCATGAAATTTGCACCTCGCTACATCGGACCCTTCAAGATTGAACAAGTCATCAATCCTGTTGCCTACAGGTTACAGTTACCATCCTTCTTGAAAATACCCAGGACATTTCATGTTTCTTTGTTGAAACCGCTGATCCTGAATCGGTTTCATTCCGCACTTCCTCCAGCTCCCAAAGTTCAGACTCAACGGGGAGTCGAGTACGAGGTGGCCAAGATTTTGGACTCACGTTTCCGTTATGGTCAGTTACAATACCTCATTGACTGGAAGGGCTATGGTCCTGAAGAACGCTCTTGGACCAATGCCTCAGACGTCCATGCTCCTGCCTTGGTCCGAAATTTCCACGCAAAGTTTCCTTTAAAGCCTAAGAAGTGTCCTGGGGCCACTCCTAAAGGGGGGGGTGCTGTCACGATCCGGGTATCTGGACGCCATTACTTACCCTTCAGATGCCTCCTAAGGCTGGCTCAGCGTTCCAGGACCGGATCCCGCTGTTCCTGAGTTTCCACATGCAGAATGTCAGAGTGGTGATTTCATCAGCCGCGGCCTCCGCTGTGCCCGCGTGGTTAAATGTGCGCTTGTCAGTCTGGCGTCTCCTGTGGCCGGCGTCGCCATTACTGTTTCAATTCTCACATGGATTACAAACCAAACTTCCCTCCAAGTGTCTGCATGGGCGCAGCCATCTTTGATTTTGTCATCTGATTATTTCCACCAATCTGCTGTCTGTATTGTTGATTTGCATAATTGCCTAGCCAACCCCTTCCTTGCTGCAGGTATAAGTATGCTGTGCCTGAGCAAGGAAGGCGTCAGTGCTTTGGTTGTCTAACCTAGTTCCAGTTTGTCTCTCTCCTGTGGTTGTCTTCCAGGTTCCAGCTCCTGTCTCCAGACTTCTGCTATAGAGACCCGCACCAGCATTCCATCTGCGGTGTAGCCTGACTCTCCGATCCATTCTGGACTCACCTGTTTCCAGCTACAACAATCACCTGCTTCCAGCCCAGCTTCCAGCAGTGTACTGCTTCTCTTAAAGGGCCGGTGTCCTTTCTGCAGTTTACCACTCTCCACCGGTATTATTATTTCACCGCTCTCAAACAAACAATCACCTGCTTCCAGCCCAGCTTCCAGCAGTGTACAGCTTCTCTTAAAGGGCCGGTGTCCTTTTCTGCAGTTTACCACTCTCCACCGGTATTATTATTTCACCGCTCTCAAACTCCAAACTTCATTATTATTTCATCGCTCTCAAGTTCGTTTATTATTTAACTGGTTCCAGCCAGTATCCACTCCGTACCAACAACAGTCTGGTTCCAGCCAGTATCCACAGCAGCCGTTTTACCTTCAGCAGCCCAGCCTTTCCTGGAACATCAGCTGGTACGATCCTGGGTTCTCTCCATTGCTACAGTCAGGCCTGGTAAGGACTTTCCAACTAGAAGATTATAAGAACTGTCTCACACTACCAGTGCCTGTGGCCCTTGCCACCCTGTAGTACCCAGGAATTGTATTTATCCTCTGTTTACTTTTATGTTTCCTTTTACTGCTGCTGTGTTACGGAGTTTGTCATAATAAACATCATTGACTTTTATCCTGGTTGTCGTGGTCACGCCTTCGGGCAGTTATTCTACATGTTACTTACATGTCTAGGGGTCTGATACAACCTCCCAGGTTCCGTTACATCTCAGCCCCTACAACTGAGGCTGCCTCCCGTCAGCTCATGCCCTCAGTTGTGACACTGTGTTCGTACTGAGGAGTCTATTCATGAAGCAGTGAAAAGAGTGGAGAAGTGAGCCAGTGGAGAAGTTGCCCATTGCAACCAATCAGTTGCTCCGTACAATTGTACAGCATGCAAATGATAAATGTTACGTCAATGCTGATTGGTTGCCATGGGCAACTTCTCCACTGGCTCACTTCTCCAGGCTTTTCATTGCTTCATGAATAGCCCTCTGAGTCATAATTGTAATTTCACCCGCATGCATCAGAAGTACATTGAAAATGTATTGGCCGGTGATTAGGAGGTGGCTATTCAGAGGCTATACGGAGATGGTTAGACATGGCTGTCACCGCATCTAACTCAGGCATACTGTGTTCCCCATTGATCATTGGCCTGTACATCCTACATACTTGAAAAGTTGCAAAAAAACAATTTTACGTTTTTAGGTATATACAGTATATAATTGTCCTCCTACAGTCACGCAGAAGTAGCTGATGCATTGTATGGTGAGTAATGATACTGAAAGCCTGCAGAGAGAAATTGCCTGCGTGAAGGTGGAATATCATCAATATCTGTTTTCAGTCCTCATTTTTACCACGCCGGGTCCACCCCTAATTGGTGTGTGATCTGTATTTCTTCAATTAATTCCGATGGGCGTTCTTCAAACGAGCTTCTCCATCAAGATGATAAAGATCTTCAGCTTGGCTTCTGTCTTGGAGAAAATACATTGCATTTCTCTACCTGCGCAGATTAATGGATTCATCCAAGGGTGTTGCTGTTTCGGTTCATTTGTTTTCGGAGGAAAGATCAAACTAAAAGGAACGTAAGGCGCATATCCAAATAATCACACAAAGCAGCGCACTACAGGTCGGTGGTCTGGGGTTATCTCATAATTAACCTCCTAAAGGCGGGCTAATTTTCTACGGGGGACATTTACTAAGCAGTGATAAGAGCGGAGAAGTGAGCCAGTGGAGAAGTTGCCCATGGCAACCAATCAGCACTGAAGTAATAGCTATAATTTGCATACTATAAAATGATACACAGCTGCTGATTGGTTGCCATGGGCAATTTCTCCACTGGCTCACTTCTCAGCTCTTATCACTGCTTAGTAACTGTCCCCCTAAGGCCCTAATTTAAATTCAGAGGGCAAGAGATCTGTTGTCTTCCCATGTGGTTCTGAGTGGGTGCATTCGGCATGGGGGTTCTGGCAGTCATGTGACCGATGCCGGAATCCTGACACCACTCAGGACCCCGGCGCCGGAACACAGACAGCTGACATCCTGAAGGTAAGTATCGGGGTTCCGGTTAGGGCCTGGGGGGAGGGTTAGGGTTAGGCACTAGTGGACGTGGGCAGCCCTAGCCAAACTCCCTGAGGGTTAGCCCTAACGCCACCCCACCCCACCCCGAAGGTTAGCCTTAGCCGCCACCCCCGGAGGGTTAGGGGAGGGTAAAAATGCTTATCCCCTGCGATGACGGCATCTTCGGTGTTTGGATGTTCCCCCGGACGGTCATGTGACCACCGCCATCCCGACCACCGGTATATCATACTGAACCCGTTCAGAGATCAGTGCCGTAGAGAGGCTGAGACTGGCCATTAAGGTAAGTAAGTGGAGGACAGAGCAGAAGGTGTCCCTCCCTAAAATCCTTAGGGTGGCTCCCATAATTCTGGCTACTCCCGTACCCATATGGGCTGATTATACAGATCTCCGCATTAAGCATGGATCTACAACCCATTACAATAACATGCGGGGGCACAGCCAGCACAGGGCAAGTCTGCCCGCGTGCCGAAGGCAGATGGCTACCCATGTTTCAGGTTGCAGCGGCTGCGTGTGATATCGCCCCCGCAAACGGTCCGGACACACCTGCATTGTTTGGACCACGCCCCTCCAGTGCGTCTGCAACGCCCCTAAAATGCCGCTGCGACACACATCCCCACTCCGCGAATGCCTCTGCCTGTCAATCGGGCAGAGGAGTTCGCACATGTGAGATGCCGTCACATCTCGCTGTGCGCGCGCATACAGTGCGGTTTCTGTGCCTAGGCACACTGTACAGGGCATCAGCCTGCCAACGCTGCCGCAGCAGCATTCCATACTGAATTAGGCCCTAAGTCAGCGTCAACAGCATCTATTCGGCTGCGCCACCCCTGTGAGAGCGCCAGGTCCTCAATATCAACGCGCATTTGCCCCAGCTCTATATATGGTGTAAGGACTCTGTATGAAATCAGATGGATCTGTGGGTACATTCACCGCTGAATAGCCTGCAATCCCGCCCGCTGCCCCTTATCCTACATGCTAACACCCCATTCCCGCCCACTTTCCACTTTCCAGTGATGAACTGGTAATATCATCACTATTTCATTACTTGAAAGTGTGCATTGAAGTAATAGACTGTTCTGTTCTTCTTTTGTTCCCTGAGAGCGATGAATTCCTGTCAGGAAGAATACCAGAATTAAAGAAGATGTACTCAAGAGACGGCGCTTTTTATTGGACCACTCCCCGTAGTGCCTATCCCTGACCCTCCCCCAAGTGCCTAACCTCAAACCTCCCCTCCCGCGGCCTAACCCCTAGCTGTCATCATTCTGAAAATGATGGAATTTCACATGTCAACTATTTTGCAGAATTCAGCAATGTCGACACAATGACTTCATCCCACCAGGACTAACACCTGATAACTAGAAAACAACGTTTATTTAAGTTGATGTAATAATGCAGCATTATTTTGCACTGTGAAATCCCCCCCTAAAGCCTGCAGGTAAGGGGAGAGACATAGGTGCGGATGGGTTGAGTTCGCGTGACCGACGGTTGGGAGCCGGAGCCCGTCGGTCGCAATATACCAACGCCCAGCTTTTAGATGCCCAGCAGGGGGGGAAGTTTGCAACGAAGCTCCTTGCAGGTGTGTCTGAGTGGGAATAGTCGCTGTTAGTTGGCATGCATTGCTGACTGTCGGAATTGTGAATGGGCGGAACCCTGGTGTTGGTATTGTGGGCCCCCAGAAAACAATCTGCATTGTGACTTAGGGGCCCACAAATGTACCACAGACTTCCAAATTCCTCACTGATTTTCCTGCAGTATGAGAATTGTGTCCTGAGTGAAGGGGGTCTCATTGTAAGGTAAGAAACCACTGTGTGGTTACGGGATTCGGTCTGAAGATCGACTGTCTAGGTCAACAATGTTTAGGTCGACCACTATAGGTCGACAGTCACTAGGTCGACAGGGTCTGAAGGTCGACAGGGTTTCTAGGTCAACATGTGCTAGGTCGCACTAATTGGGGTTCCCGGTCACTGTACAGAGAAAATGACACCAAAAAAACATGAAAAACTCATGACGACCTTTTGACTTGTCGACCTACCACATGTTGACCTAGAAACTAGAGATGAGCGCCGGAAATTTTTCGGGTTTTGTGTTTTGGTTTTGGGTTCGGTTCCGCGGCCGTGTTTTGGGTTCGACCGCGTTTTGGCAAAACCTCAACGAATTTTTTTTGTCGGATTCGGGTGTGTTTTGGATTCGGGTGTTTTTTTCAAAAAACACTAAAAAACAGCTTAAATCATAGAATTTGGGGGTCATTTTGATCACAAAGTATTATTAACCTCAAAAACCATAATTTACACTCATTTTCAGTCTATTCTGAATACCTCACACCTCACAATATTATTTTTAGTCCTAAAATTTGCACCTAGGTCGCTGGATGACTAAGCTAAGCGACCCTAGTGGCCGACACAAACACCGGGCCCATCTAGGAGTGTCACTGCAGTGTCACGCAGGATGCCCCTTCCAAAAAACCCTCCCCAAACAGCACATGACGCAAAGAAAAAAAGAGGCGCAATGAGGTAGCTGTGTGAGTAAGATAAGCGACCCTAGTGGCCGACACAAACACCGGGCCCATCTAGGAGTGGCACTGCAGTGTCACGCAGGATGTCCCTTCCAAAAAACCCTCCCCAAACAGCACATGACGCAAAGAAAAATTAAAGAAAAAAGAAGTGCAAGATGGAATTGTCCTTGGGCCCTCCCACCCACCCTTATGTTGTATAAACAGGACATGCACACTTTAACCAACCCATCATTTCAGTGACAGGGTCTGCCACACGACTGTGACTGAAATGACGGGTTGGTTTGGACCCCCACCAAAAAAGAAGCAATTAATCTCTCCTTGCACAAACTGGCTCTACAGAGGCAAGATGTCCACCTCATCATCATCCTCCGATATATCACCGTGTACATCCCCCTCCTCACAGATTATCAATTCGTCCCCACTGGAATCCACCATCTCAGCTCCCTGTGTACTTTGTGGAGGCAATTGCTGCTGGTCAATGTCTCCACGGAGGAATTGATTATAATTCATTTTAATGAACATCATCTTCTCCACATTTTCTGGATGTAACCTCGTACGCCGATTGCTGACAAGGTGAGCGGCGGCACTAAACACTCTTTCGGAGTACACACTTGTGGGAGGGCAACTTAGGTAGAATAAAGCCAGTTTGTGCAAGGGCCTCCAAATTGACTCTTTTTCCTGCCAGTATAAGTACGGACTGTGTGACGTGCCTACTTGGATGCGGTCACTCATATAATCCTCCACCATTCTTTCAATGGTGAGAGAATCATATGCAGTGACAGTAGACGACATGTCCGTAATCGTTGTCAGGTCCTTCAGTCCGGACCAGATGTCAGCATCAGCAGTCGCTCCAGACTGCCCTGCATCACCGCCAGCGGGTGGGCTCGGAATTCTGAGCCTTTTCCTCGCACCCCCAGTTGCGGGAGAATGTGAAGGAGGAGATGTTGACAGGTCGCGTTCCGCTTGACTTGACAATTTTCTCACCAGCAGGTCTTTCAACCCCAGCAGACTTGTGTCTGCCGGAAAGAGAGATCCAAGGTAGGCTTTAAATCTAGGATCGAGCACGGTGGCCAAAATGTAGTGCTCTGATTTCAACAGATTGACCACCCGTGAATCCTTGTTAAGCGAATTAAGGGCTCCATCCACAAGTCCCACATGCCTAGCGGAATCGCTCCGTGTTAGCTCCTCCTTCAATGTCTCCAGCTTCTTCTGCAAAAGCCTGATGAGGGGAATGACCTGACTCAGGCTGGCAGTGTCTGAACTGACTTCACGTGTGGCAAGTTCAAAGGGCATCAGAACCTTGCACAACGTTGAAATCATTCTCCACTGCGCTTGAGGCAGGTGCATTCCACCTCCTATATCGTGCTCAATTGTATAGGCTTGAATGGCCTTTTGCTGCTCCTCCAACCTCTGAAGCATATAGAGGGTTGAATTCCACCTCGTTACCACTTCTTGCTTCAGATAATGGCAGGGCAGGTTCAGTAGTTTTTGGTGGTGCTCCAGTCTTCTGTACGTGGTGCCTGTACGCCGAAAGTGTCCCGCAATTCTTCTGGCCACCGACAGCATCTCTTGCACGCCCCTGTCGTTTTTTAAAAAATTCTGCACCACCAAATTCAATGTATGTGCAAAACATGGGACGTGCTGGAATTTGCCCATATTTAATGCACACACAATATTGCTGGCGTTGTCCGATGCCACAAATCCACAGGAGAGTCCAATTGGGGTAAGCCATTCCGCGATGATCTTCCTCAGTTGCCGTAAGAGGTTTTCAGCTGTGTGCGTATTCTGGAAAGCGGTGATACAAAGCGTAGCCTGCCTAGGAAAGAGTTGGCGTTTGCGAGATGCTGCTACTGGTGCCGCCGCTGCTGTTCTTGCGGCGGGAGTCCATACATCTACCCAGTGGGCTGTCACAGTCATATAGTCCTGACCCTGCCCTGCTCCACTTGTCCACATGTCCGTGGTTAAGTGGACATTGGGTACAACTGCATTTTTTAGGACACTGGTGAGTCTTTTTCTGACGTCCGTGTACATTCTCGGTATCGCCTGCCTAGAGAAGTGGAACCTAGATGGTATTTGGTAACGGGGGCACACTGCCTCAATAAATTGTCTAGTTCCCTGTGAACTAACGGCGGATACCGGACGCACGTCTAACACCAACATAGTTGTCAAGGCCTCAGTTATCCACTTTGCAGCAGGATGACTGCTGTGATATTTCATCTTCCTCGCAAAGGACTGTTGGACAGTCAATTGCTTACTGGAAGTAGTACAAGTGGGCTTACGACTTCCCCTCTGGGATGACCATCGACTCCCAGCAGCAACAACAGCAGCGCCAGCAGCAGTAGGCGTTACACGCAAGGATGCATCGGAGGAATCCCAGGCAGGAGAGGACTCGTCAGAATTGCCAGTGACATGGCCTGCAGGACTATTGGCATTCCTGGGGAAGGAGGAAATTGACACTGAGGGAGTTGGTGGGGTGGTTTGCGTGAGCTTGGTTACAAGAGGAAGGGATTTACTGGTCAGTGGACTGCTTCCGCTGTCGCCCAAAGTTTTTGAACTTGTCACTGACTTATTATGAATGCGCTCCAGGTGACGTATAAGGGAGGATGTTCCGAGGTGGTTAACGTCCTTACCCCTACTTATTACAGCTTGACAAAGGCAACACACGGCTTGACACCTGTTGTCCGCTTTTCTGTTGAAATACCTCCACACTGAAGAGCTGATTTTTTTGGTATTTTCACCAGGCATGTCAACGGCCATATTCCTCCCACGGACAACAGGTGTCTCCCCGGGTGCCTGACTTAAACAAACCACCTCACCATCAGAATCCTCCTGGTCAATTTCCTCCCCAGCGCCAGCAACACCCATATCCTCCTCATCCTGGTGTACTTCAACACTGACATCTTCAATCTGACTATCAGGAACTGGACTGCGGGTGCTCCTTCCAGCACTTGCAGGGGGCGTGCAAATGGTGGAAGGCGCATGCTCTTCACGTCCAGTGTTGGGAAGGTCAGGCATCGCAACCGACACAATTGGACTCTCCTTGTGGATTTGGGATTTCGAAGAACGCACAGTTCTTTGCGGTGCTTTTGCCAGCTTGAGTCTTTTCAGTTTTCTAGCGAGAGGCTGAGTGCTTCCATCCTCATGTGAAGCTGAACCACTAGCCATGAACATAGGCCAGGGCCTCAGCCGTTCCTTGCCACTCCGTGTGGTAAATGGCATATTGGCAAGTTTACGCTTCTCCTCCGACAATTTTATTTTAGGTTTTGGAGTCCTTTTTTTACTGATATTTGGTGTTTTGGATTTGACATGCTCTGTACTATGACATTGGGCATCGGCCTTGGCAGACGACGTTGCTGGCATTTCATCGTCTCGGCCATGACTAGTGGCAGCAGCTTCAGCACGAGGTGGAAGTGGATCTTGATCTTTCCCTAATTTTGGAACCTCAACATTTTTGTTCTCCATATTTTAATAGGCACAACTAAAAGGCACCTCAGGTAAACAATGGAGATGGATGGATACTAGTATACTTATGGATGGACTGCCGAGTGCCGACACAGAGGTAGCTACAGCCGTGGACTACCGTACTGTGTCTGCTGCTAATATAGACTGGATGATAATGAGATGAAATCAATATATATATATATGTATGTATATATAATATCACTAGTACTGCAGCCGGACAGGTAGATAATATATTTATTAGGTAATGATGACTGATGACGGACCTGCTGGACACTGTCAGCTCAGCAGCACCGCAGACTGCTACAGTAAGCTACTATACTATAGTAGTATGTACAAAGAAGAAAGAAAAAAAAAAAACCACGGGTAGGTGGTATACAATTATGGATGGACTGCTGAGTGCCGACACAGAGGTAGCTACAGCCATGGACTAACGTACTGTGTCTGCTGCTAATATAGACTGGATGATTGATAATGAGATGAAATCAATATATATATGTATGTATATATAATATCACTAGTACTGCAGCCGGACAGGTAGATAATATATTTATTAGGTAATGATGACTGATGACGGACCTGCTGGACACTGTCAGCTCAGCAGCACCGCAGACTGCTACAGTAAGCTACTATACTCTATAGTAGTATGTACAAAGAAGAAAGAAAAAAAAAAACCACGGGTAGGTGGTATACAATTATGGATGGACTGCCGAGTGCCGACACAGAGGTAGCTACAGCCGTGGACTAACGTACTGTGTCTGCTGCTAATATAGACTGGATGATTGATAATGAGATGAAATCAATATATATATGTATGTATATATAATATCACTAGTACTGCAGCCGGACAGGCAGATAATATATTTATTAGGTAATGATGACTGATGAGGGACCTGCTGGACACTGTCAGCTCAGCAGCACCGCAGACTGCTACAGTAAGCTACTATACTATAGTAGTATGTACAAAGAAGAAAGAAAAAAAAAAACCACGGGTAGGTGGTATACAATTATGGATGGACTGCCGAGTGCCGACACAGAGGTAGCTACAGCCGTGGACTAACGTACTGTGTCTGCTGCTAATATAGACTGGATGATTGATAATTGGATGAAATCAATATATATATGTATGTATATATAATATCACTAGTACTGCAGCCGGACAGGTAGATAATATATTTATTAGGTAATGATGACTGATGACGGACCTGCTGGACACTGTCAGCTCAGCAGCACCGCAGACTGCTACAGTAAGCTACTATACTATAGTAGTATGTACAAAGAAGAAAGAAAAAAAAAAAACCACGGGTAGGTGGTATACAATTATGGATGGACTGCTGAGTGCCGACACAGAGGTAGCTACAGCCATGGACTAATGTACTGTGTCTGCTGCTAATATAGACTGGATGATTGATAATGAGATGAAATCAATATATATATGTATGTATATATAATATCACTAGTACTGCAGCCGGACAGGTAGATAATATATTTATTAGGTAATGATGACTGATGACGGACCTGCTGGACACTGTCAGCTCAGCAGCACCGCAGACTGCTACAGTAAGCTACTATACTCTATAGTAGTATGTACAAAGAAGAAAGAAAAAAAAAAAACCACGGGTAGGTGGTATACAATTATGGATGGACTGCTGAGTGCCGACACAGAGGTAGCTACAGCCGTGGACTAACGTACTGTGTCTGCTGCTAATATAGACTGGATGATTGATAATGAGATGAAATCAATATATATATATGTATGTATATATAATATCACTAGTACTGCAGCCGGACAGGTAGATAATATATTTATTAGGTAATGATGACTGATGACGGACCTGCTGGACACTGTCAGCTCAGCAGCACCGCAGACTGCTACAGTAAGCTACTATACTCTATAGTAGTATGTACAAAGAAGAAAGAAAAAAAAAAACCACGGGTAGGTGGTATACAATTATGGATGGACTGCCGAGTGCCGACACAGAGGTAGCTACAGCCGTGGACTAACGTACTGTGTCTGCTGCTAATATAGACTGGATGATTGATAATGAGATGAAATCAATATATATATATGTATGTATATATAATATCACTAGTACTGCAGCCGGACAGGTAGATAATATATTTATTAGGTAATGATGACTGATGACGGACCTGCTGGACACTGTCAGCTCAGCAGCACCGCAGACTGCTACAGTAAGCTACTATACTCTATAGTAGTATGTACAAAGAAGAAAGAAAAAAAAAAACCACGGGTAGGTGGTATACAATTATGGATGGACTGCCGAGTGCCGACACAGAGGTAGCTACAGCCGAGGACTAACGTACTGTGTCTGCTGCTAATATAGACTGGATGATTGATAATGAGATGAAATCAATATATATATGTATGTATATATAATATCACTAGTACTGCAGCCGGACAGGTAGATAATATATTTATTAGGTAATGATGACTGATGACGGACCTGCTGGACACTGTCAGCTCAGCAGCACCGCAGACTGCTACAGTAAGCTACTATACTATAGTAGTATGTACAAAGAAGAAAGAAAAAAAAAAACCACGGGTAGGTGGTATACAATTATGGATGGACTGCCGAGTGCCGACACAGAGGTAGCTACAGCCGTGGACTAACGTACTGTGTCTGCTGCTAATATAGACTGGATGATTGATAATTAGATGAAATCAATATATATATGTATGTATATATAATATCACTAGTACTGCAGCCGGACAGGTAGATAATATATTTATTAGGTAATGATGACTGATGACGGACCTGCTGGACACTGTCAGCTCAGCAGCACCGCAGACTGCTACAGTAAGCTACTATACTATAGTAGTATGTACAAAGAAGAAAGAAAAAAAAAACCACGGGTAGGTGGTATACAATTATGGATGGACTGCTGAGTGCCGACACAGAGGTAGCTACAGCCGTGGACTAATGTACTGTGTCTGCTGCTAATATAGACTGGATGATTGATAATGAGATGAAATCAATATATATATGTATGTATATATAATATCACTAGTACTGCAGCCGGACAGGTAGATAATATATTTATTAGGTAATGATGACTGATGACGGACCTGCTGGACACTGTCAGCTCAGCAGCACCGCAGACTGCTACAGTAAGCTACTATACTCTATAGTAGTATGTACAAAGAAGAAAGAAAAAAAAAAAACCACGGGTAGGTGGTATACAATTATGGATGGACAGCCGAGTGCCGACACAGAGGTAGCTACAGCCGTGGACTAACGTACTGTGTCTGCTGCTAATATAGACTGGATGATTGATAATGAGATGAAATCAATATATATATATATGTATGTATATATAATATCACTAGTACTGCAGCCGGACAGGCAGATAATATATTTACTAGGTAATGATGACTGATGACGGACCTGCTGGACACTGTCAGCTCAGCAGCACCGCAGACTGCTACAGTAAGCTACTATACTATAGTAGTATGTACAAAGAAGAAAGAAAAAAAAAAAAACCACGGGTAGGTGGTATACAATTATGGATGGACTGCTGAGTGCCGACACAGAGGTAGCTACAGCCGTGGACTAACGTACTGTGTCTGCTGCTAATATAGACTGGATGATTGATAATGAGATGAAATCAATATATATATGTATGTATATATAATATCACTAGTACTGCAGCCGGACAGGTAGATCATATATTTATTAGGTAATGATGACTGATGACGGACCTGCTGGACACTGTCAGCTCAGCAGCACCGCAGACTGCTACAGTAAGCTACTATACTCTATAGTAGTATGTACAAAGAAGAAAAAAAAAAAAACCATGGGTAGGTGGTATACAATTATGGATGGACTGCCGAGTGCCGACACAGAGGTAGCTACAGCCGTGGACTAACGTACTGTGTCTGCTGCTAATATAGAGTCTAGACTGGATGATAAATTATTGATAATGAGATGAAATCAATATAATATCACTAGTACTGCAGCCGGACAGGTACTATATATATTTATTATGTAATGACTGATGACGGACCTGCTGGACACTGTCAGGTCAGCACAGCACCGCAGACTGCTACAGTAAGCTACTATAGTAGTATGTATAAAGAAGAATGAAAAAAAAAAAAAACACGGGTAGGTGGTATACAATATTATATATATATATATATATATATATATACTATATACAATTATATATATATATATATATATATATATATATTAAACTGGTGGTGATTGATTATTAAACTGGTGGTCACTTCAGGACAGGTCACGTTGCAACTTGCAACTAGTACTCCGAGGCCTAAGCAGACAATCACAAAATATATTATTATACTGGTGGTCAGTGTGGTCACAACAATGGCAGTGTGGCACTGACTCTGGCAGCAAAAGTGTGCACTGTACGTTATATGTACTCCTGAGTCCTGCTCTCAGACTCTAACTGCTCCCCACTGTCAGTGTCTCCCCCACAAGTCAGATAATACACTTATACCCCTTTTACACCTACGAGCACGGGTCGCAGCCGGGAGCCTGACACGGGAGCTGCCCCCTGCTGCGACCCGTGCTCGGTCCCTTTCCCATTAGCAGTCACAACCCGGCATATGCCGGGTTGGTGACGCTTCTAGCTACACGGCAGGGGCGGCGCAGGGAGATCACATGATCTCCCAGCGCCACCCATCCATACAGTGTAAACGGGAGCCGTGTCGCATCGACACGGCTCCCGTTTACACTACACCCTACCCGGATCATTCCCGTGTCCTACCCAGGTAAATAGCCGGGTAGGATTCACGGGTCACTTGATCCGGGTTTACCCTTTTCCACTTGCCAAAAACACGGGTAAATGCGCGCCCCCGTGCATTTACCCGTGTTTTTTGAGCTAGTGGAAAAGGGGTATTACAGTCACACTATCTAATCTATAAATATCACTTCAGCAAGTAGTATAGTAGTATACAGTAGTACTCCTCCTAATAATGCTCCCCGAAAATACTGTGTCTCTCTCTACTCTAAACGGAGAGGACGCCAGCCACGTCCTCTCCCTATGACTCTCAATGCACGTGTGAAAATGGCGGCGACGCGCGGCTCCTTATATAGAATCCGAGTCTCGCGATAGAATCCGAGCCTAGCGAGAATCCGACAGCGTGATGATGACGTTCGGGCGCGCTCGGGTTAGCCGAGCAAGGCGGGAAGATCCGAGCCTGCTCGGACCCGTGTAAAAAACCTGAAGTTCGGGCGGGTTCGGATTCAGAGGAACCGAACCCGCTCATCTCTACTAGAAACCCTATCGACCTTCAGACCCTGTCGACCTAGTGACTGTCGACCTATAGTGGTCGACCTAAACATTGTCGACCTAGACACTGTTGATTTGATGATCCACACCCGTGGTTACATCAGCTTGTTCCTCTAGAGCGGGTGTACAACCTTCTTTTTTAGTCCAAGGGCTGTATTGGGAGATTGCACTCAATAAAACTTAACTTGGTTAAACAATGTGATGTGCACCGGAAATTTTTCGGGTTTTGTGTTTTGGTTTTGGATTCGGTTCCGCGGCCGTGTTTTGGATTCGGACGCGTTTTGGCAAAACCTCACCGAAAATATTTTGTCGGATTCGGGTGTGTTTTGGATTCTGGTGTTTTTTTTACAAAAAACCCTAAAAAACAGCTTAAATCATAGAATTTGGGGGTCATTTTGATCCCATAGTATTATTAACCTCAATAACCATAATTCACACTAATTTTCAGTCTATTCTGAACACCTCACACCTCACAATATTATTTTTAGTCCTAAAATTTGCACCGAGGTCGCTGGATGGCTAAGCTAAGCGACCCAAGTGGCCGACACAAACACCTGGCCCATCTAGGAGTGGCACTGCAGTGTCAGGCAGGATGGCACTTCAAAAAAATTGTCCCCAAACAGCAGATGATGCAAAGAAAAATGAAAGAAAAAAGAGGTGCAAGATGGAATTGTCCTTGGGCCCTCCCACCCACCCTTATCTCCTATATATTTGCCTGGTCTGTGCCTGGCCCTCTAACGCTGGGTGGAGTTACAGGCCTGGGTGGAGTTAGCAGCTCCTGCCCTGCATAGCAGAACTGAGCAGCAGCCACGTAATCCCACCACCATCTCCAACCAGGACGCAGCACAGTGTCAGCTACGCAGCACTGCACCGCTGCCACATTCACCCCCGCAAACATATCACAAACTGCTGCCGTGTCGCGGCCACAGAGTCCCGCAGCACGATGCCAGCACGGCCGCACAGCGGACTTCCCTCCCTGCACAGTGAGTACAGCCGCCGGCCTCCCTCTCCACACTGCTGCCACATTCACCCCCGCGAAGTCCCGCAGCACGACGCCAGCACGGCCGCACAGCGGACTTCCCTCCCTGCACAGTGACTACAGCCGCCGGCCTCCCTCTCTACTCTGCTGCCACATTCACCCCCGCGAAGTCCCGCAGCATGACGCCAGCACGGCTGCACAGCGGACTTCCCTCCCTGCATAGTGACTACAGCCGCCGGCCTCCCTCTCCACACTGCTGCCACATTCACCCCCGCGAAGTCCCGCAGCACGACGCCAGCACGGCCGCACAGCGGACTTCCCTCCCTGCACAGTGACTACAGCCGCCGGCCTCCCTCTCCACACTGCTGCCACATTCACCCCCGCGAAGTCCCGCAGCACGACGCCAGCACGGCCGCACAGCGGACTTCCCTCCCTGCACAGTGACTACAGCCGCCGGCCTCCCTCTCCACACTGCTGCCACATTCACCCCCGCAAACAGCTCACAAACTGCTGCCGTGTCGCGGCCACACAGTCCCGCAGCACAACGCCAGCACGGCCGCACAGCGGAGTGCCCTCCCTGCACAGTGTGTACAGCCGCCGGCCTCCCTCTCCACACTGCTGCCACATTCACCCCCGCGAAGTCCCGCAGCACGACGCCAGCACGGCCGCACAGCGGACTTCCCTCCCTGCACAGTGACTACAGCCGCCGGCCTCCCTCTCCACACTGCTGCCACATTCACCCCCGCAAACAGCTCACAAACTGCTGCCGTGTCGCGGCCACACAGTCCCGCAGCACAACGCCAGCACGGCCGCACAGCGGAGTGCCCTCCCTGCACAGTGTGTACAGCCGCCAGCCTCCCTCTCCACACCGCTGATGCATGCACCCTCGCAAATATCTCCCACACCTTAGTCATGGCGCCCCCACAGAGTCCCGCAGCACGGCCACCCACAGCACGCCCGCACACACTCCCCAACACCGCCGCACACAGCCTACTGTCCCCACAAGGCCAACCCAAACTGTCTGCCATCATGCACACTGTGTCCCGCCGTGCCCCCTCCCCACACCTATGCTAAAAACCACCTTCCCCAACATTGCTCACACTACAGGCGCACCATGGCCACATAGTCCCACAGCACACCGCCCGCAGCACGGACGCACATATTCCCCAGCACGGTCGACCACAGCCCACCCTCCCCACAACACCAACGCACACTGTCATCCCTCCCTGCACAGTGTGTACAGCCGCTTAACCCCCTCCCCACACCGCTCACACATTCACCCCCCACAACACTTGACACACTGCTGCCATGCCGCGCCCACACAGTCCCGCAGCACGACGCACACAGCACACTTGCATACAGACCCCAGCACGCCCGCACAGCGGACACCCTCCCCACAAGCCCCACACACACTACCTTCCATCCCTGCACACTGTGTGCCACCGGCCCCCGTCCCCACACCGCTAATACACCGCTAATACATGCACCCCCGCCAACATCTGCCACACTACAGCCACGGCGCACCCACAGAGTCCCGCAGCACACCCGCACACAGTCCCCAACACGGCCACACACAGCCTACTTTCCCCACAAGCCCAACACAAACTGTCTGCCGTCCCTGCACACTGTGTGCCGCCGTGCCCCGTCCCCACACCTAGCCTAAAAACCACCCTCGCCAACATCGCTCACACTACATCCACATAGTCCCGCAGCACGGCGCCCACACACATTCCCCAGCACCGCTGTACAACGCCCACCCTCCCCGCAAGCCCAACATACACTGTCTTCAATGTGCCAACTGACCCCCTCCCCACACCGCTGATAAATCCACCCCCCCCCCCAACATCTAACATACTGCAGCCGCGCCACTGAGTCCCGCAGCATGCCGCCCACAGCACCCTCGCATACAGACCACAGCACAACCGAACACAGCCCATCCTCCACACAAGCACAAAACACACTGTCTACCCTCCAGCCACACACAGTGCCACCGGCCCCCCTCACCACACCCAAGCTAACTCTTCCCTCCCCCCCACCACTCCCACCCTTTATTGCAGAGACTACAGACGACACATGCCCACATAGTCCCCCACCACAACTGCCCACATTCCACCCTCCCCACAAGCCCACCACACACTGCCTCACCTTCACCCACACAGCCTCCCACCTACCCCCCTCACCACACCGCTGATAATTAACCCCCACAACCCCTACACCAGCTGACACACATCCTCCCGCTCCACACCCTCCACAGCACAACCGCACTGACCCAACCCTCCCTAACCATAACCCCACCTCAAACTGTATCCCCACCCCGCCACACCGCCAATACTTCTCCACCCCAAACACTACCCCTACACCATATCACACATTGCAGCCCTCACGCAGGCACATAGTGCCGCAGCACACCCTCCACACTACGCTCGCACACATCACACACGCCTTCCCCACAACCCCAGCTCAGACTGTCTCCCAAACACCCCACACACTCTTCCACAACTACACCTTACCACACAGGCAAAATATCACCCCCCCTCCACCATCTGACACATTGCCCCCGCCCCGCCCCCACATAGTCCAGCAGCACAACATCCACCGCACGCCCACACAGAGCGCACTACCCCTCCCCACAACCCTAGCTCAACCTGTCTCCCTACCTTGCCACACAGTTTTCCACAAGCCCCCCTTACCACACCACCAAGAACAACCCCCCCCCCTTCACACAACCCCGCCAAAAACACTCTCCCGACCACGACCCCTCCACCATCTGACACATTGCAGCCGTTCCGCAAGCACATACCTCACACTGTCTCCCAACCCACCCACACAATGTCCCGACAGCCCCCCTCACCACACCGCCAATAACTCTCCACCCCCAACCAATACCCCTGCACCATCTGACACATTGCAGCCGTCACGCAGCCACATAGTCCCGCAGCACACACTCCACACTACGGCCGCACAGAGCACACCCGCCCTCCCCACAACCACACCTCAGTCCCAACTACTCTTCCTCAACTCCACCTCACCACACAGCTAATAACTCAAACCCCCCTCCACCATCTAACACATTGCACACACACCGCCGCAACATACTCCCGCAGCACACCATCCTCCCCATGCCCATACACATGGCACTTCTCCCCACAACCACACCTTAAACTCCCTCCCTACCGCGGAACACAGTCTTCCCTCAGCACCCCTCACCACACCTCACATAACAACCCCCCTCACCACAACCCCAACACAAACAACAAACAGTCTCCCTACCCCCCCAACACACAGTGTTCCGCCAGCACCCCTCAACACCCCCCCGCAAACAGAAACACTACCACAGCCCACTCCCTCGCCCCCGCCTGTCTGCCTGCCGGCCCCAGCCCTCTCCCCACTCCCATCCCCCCCCACACACACACACACACACAAACCATCCCCACCCACCACCATACACCCGCACCCCCCACCCCCACGCATCTACTCATAAGCCACACACTCATAGATGCAACCCCACCAACATACGAGACATCCCACCCCCCAGCTCCCATCCCCCTATGACCATCCATTAGCATGCCTCTCTTTTGCACACAGCTCCCCTAGCACCCCACTCACCTCAGGGTGGGGGAGGAGAAGGGGGAGGAGAAGGGGGGGGAGAAGGGGGAAGGGGGGCCCACATCCCACAGCTGCTGCCTCTTAACCCACATATACCACACACGCACACTGCTACCAACACACACGCATCCTAGACCCCCCCCCCCACAAAAAATAAGAATTTACTTACCGATAATTCTATTTCTCATAGTCCGTAGTGGATGCTGGGACTCCGTCAGGACCATGGGGAATAGCGGGCTCCGCAGGAGACAGGGCACATCTAAATAAAGCTTTTAGGATCACATGGTGCGTACTGGCTCCTCCCCCTATGACCCTCCTCCAAGCCTCAGTTAGGTACTGTGCCCGGACAAGCGTACACAATAAGGAAGGATCTTGAATCCCGGGTAAGACTCATACCAGCCACACCAATCACACCGTACAACTTGTGATCTGAATCCAGTTAACAGTATGATAACAAAAAACGAAGTAGCCTCTGAAAAGATGGCTCACAACAATAGTAATAACCCGATCTTTGTAACAATAACTATGTACAAGTATTGCAGACAATCCGCACTTGGGATGGGCGCCCAGCATCCACTACGGACTATGAGAAATAGAATTATCGGTAAGTAAATTCTTATTTTCTCTAACGTCCTAGTGGATGCTGGGACTCCGTCAGGACCATGGGGATTATACCAAAGCTCCCAAACGGGCGGGAGAGTGCGGATGACTCTGCAGCACCGAATGAGAGAACTCCAGGTCCTCCTTAGCCAGAGTATCAAATTTGTAAAATTTTACAAACGTGTTCTCCCCTGACCACGTAGCTGCTCGGCAAAGTTGTAATGCCGAGACCCCTCGGGCAGCCGCCCAAGATGAGCCAACTTTCCTTGTGGAGTGGGCCTTTACAGATTTAGGCTGTGGCAGGCCTGCCACAGAATGTGCAAGTTGGATTGTGCTACAGATCCAACGTGCAATCGTCTGTTTAGACGCAGGAGCACCCATCTTGTTGGGTGCATACAATATAAACAACGAGTCAGATTTTCTGACTCCAGCTGTCCTTGAAATATATATTTTTAATGCTCTGACAACGTCCAGTAACTTGGAGTCCTCCAAGTCGCTAGTAGCCGCAGGCACCACAATAGGCTGGTTCAAGTGAAAAGCCGAAACCACCTTAGGGAGAAAATGAGGACGTGTCCGCAGTTCTGCCCTGTCCGAATGGAAAATCAGATATGGGCTTTTGTATGATAAAGCCGCCAACTCTGAAACTCTCCTGGCTGAAGCCAGGGCCAATAGCATGGTTACCTTCCATGTAAGGTATTTTAAATCTACCGATTTTAGAGGCTCAAACCAATGAGATTTGAGAAAATTCAAAACTACGTTCAAATCCCACGGTGCCACTGGAGGCACTATTGGGGGTTGTATATGTAGTACACCTTTGACAAAAGTTTGTACTTCAGGCACTGATGCCAATTCCTTCTGGAAGAAGATTGATAAGGCCGAAATTTGAACTTTAATGGACCCCAATTTTAGGCCCATAGACAATCCTGCTTGCAGGAAATGTAAGAATCGACCCAATTGAAATTCTTCCGTTGGAGCCTTCTTGGCCTCACACCACGCAACATATTTTCGCCAAATGCGGTGATAATGTTGTACAGTCACTTCCTTTCTAGCCTTAATCAAGGTAGGAATAACTTCCTCTGGAATGCCCTTTTCTTTTAGAATCCGGCGTTCAACCGCCATGCCGTCAAACGCAGACGCGGTAAGTCTTGGAACATACAAGGTCCCTGCTGAAGCAGATCCCTTCTTAGAGGTAGAGGCCATGGATCCTCCGTGAGCATCTCTTGAAGTTCCGGATACCAAGTTCTTCTTGGCCAGTCCGGAGCCACCAGTATTATTCTTACTCCTCTTTTCCGTATAATTCTCAGTACCTTTGGTATGAGAGGCAGAGGAGGGAACACATACACTGACTGGTACACCCACGGTGTTACCAGAGCGTCCACAGCTATTGCCTGAGGGTCTCTTGACCTGGCGCAATATCTGTCCAATTTTTTGTTGAGGCGAGACGCCATCATGTCCACCTTTGGTCTTTCCCAACGGTTCACAATCATGTGGAAGACTTCTGGATGAAGTCCCCACTCTCCCGGGTGAAGGTCGTGTCTGCTGAGGAAGTCTGCTTCCCAGTTGTCCACTCCCGGGATGAACACTGCTGACAGTGCTATGACATGATTCTCCGCCCAGCGCAGAATCCTTGCAGCTTCTGTCATTGCTCTTCTGCTTCTCGTGCCGCCTTGTCGGTTTACGTGGGCGACTGCCGTGATGTTGTCCGACTGGATCAACACCGGCTGACCCTGAAGCAGCGATTTTGCCAGGCTTAGAGCATTGTAGATCGCTCTTAGCTCCAGTATATTTATGTGAAGGGACGTCTCTAGGTTTGACCACACGCCCTGGAAGTTTCTTCCCTGTGTGACTGCTCCCCAGCCTCGTAGGCTGGCATCCGTAGTCACCAGGACCCAGTCCTGTATGCCGAATCTGCGGCCCTCTAACAGATGGGCACTCTGCAACCACCACAGGAGAGACAACCTTGTTCTTGGTGACAGTGTTATCCGCTGATGCATGTGCAGATGCGATCCGGACCATTTGTCCAGCAGATCCCACTGAAATGTCCGTGCATGGAATCTGCCGAATGGAATTGCTTCGTAAGAAGCCACCATCTTTCCCAGGACTCTTGTGCATTGATGTACTGACACAGTTCCTGGTTTTAGGAGGTTCCTGACAAGTTCGGATAACTCCCTTGCTTTCTCCTCCGGGAGAAACACCTTTTTCTGAACCGTGTCCAGAATCATTCCCAGGAACAGCAGACGAGTTGTCGGGGTCAATTGAGATTTTGGAAGATTCAGAATCCACCCGTGTTGCTGAAGCACTACCTGGGTTAGTGCTACACCGACTTCCAGCTGTTCTCTGGACTTTGCCCTTATCAGGAGATCGTCCAAGTAAGGGATAATTAATACGCCTTTTCTTCGTAGAAGAACCATCATTTCGGTCATTACCTTGGTAAAGACCCGAGGGGCCGTGGACAAACCAAACGGCAGCGTTTGAAACTGATAATGACAGTCTTGTATCACGAACCTGAGATACCCTTGGTGTGAGGGGTAAATTGGGACATGCAGATAAGCATCTTTTATGTCCAGGGACACCATGAAGTCCCCTTCTTCCAGATTCGCTATCACTGCTCTGAGTGACTCCATCTTGAACTTGAATTTCTGTATGTACAGGTTCAAGGATTTCAGGTTTAGAATAGGTCTTACCGAACCGTCCGGCTTCGGTACCACAAATAGTGTGGAATAATACCCCTTTCCCTGTTGTAGGAGGGGTACCTTGACTATCACCTGCTGAGAATACAGCTTGTGAATGGCTTCCAAAACCGACGTCCTTTCTGAGGGAGACGTTGGTAAAGCAGACTTTAGGAACCGGCGAGGGGGAGACCTTTCGAACTCCAACATGTAACCCTGAGATATTATCTGCAGGATCCACGGGTCCACTTGTGAGCGAGCCCACTGATTGCTGAAAATCTTGAGTCGACCCCCCACCGCTCCTGAGTCCGCTTGTAAAGCCCCAGCGTCATGCTGATGGCTTTGTAGAACCCGGGGCGGGCTTCTGGTCCTGGGCAGGGGCTGCTTGCTGCCCTCTCTTACCCTTTCCTCTGCCTCGCGGCAGATAAGACTGTCCTTTTGGTCGCTTGTTTTTATAGGAGCGAAAGGACTGCGGCTGAAAAGACGGTGTCTTTTTCTGTTGGGAGGGGGTCTGAGGTAAAAAAGTGGATTTGCCGGCAGTTGCCGTGGCCACCAGGTCCGAAAGACCGACCCCAAATAATTCCTCTCCTTTATATGGCAATACTTCCATATGCCTTTTGGAATCCGCATCACCTGACCACTGTCTCGTCCATAAACTTCTTCTGGCAGATATGGACATCGCGCTTACTCTTGATGCTAGAGTACAAATATCCCTCTGAGCATCTCGCATATAAAGAAAAGCATCCTTTAATTGCTCTAGAGTCAATAAAATACTGTCCCTATCCAGGGTATCAATATTTTCAGTCAGAGAATCCAACCACACTACCCCAGCACTGCACATCCAGGCTGAGGCTACTGCCGGTCGCAGTATAACACCAGTATGTGTGTATATACTCTTCAGTGTAGTTTCCAGCCTCCTATCTGCTGGATCCTTGAGGGCGGCCGTATCAGGAGACGGCAACGCCACTTGCTTTGATAAACGTGTGAGCGCCTTATCCACCCTAGGGGGTGTTTCCCAGCGCGCCCTAACCTCTGGTGGGAAAGGGTATAATGCCAATAACTTCTTGGAAATTAGCAGTTTTCTATCTGGGTTAACCCACGCTTCGTCACACACGTCATTCAATTCCTCTGATTCTGGAAAAGCTACAGGTAGTTTTTTCACCCCCCACATAATACCCCTTTTTGAGGTACCAGCAGTATCAGAGATCTGCAAAGCCTCCTTCATTGCCGTGATCATATAACGTGTGGCCCTATTGGAAAATACGTTTGTTTCTTCACCGTCGACACTAGATTCATCTGTGTCGGTACCCGTGTCGACTGACTGAGGTAAGGGACGTTTTACAGCCCCTGACGGTGTCTGAGACGCCTGAGCCGGTACTAACTGGTTTTCCGGCCGTCTCATTTCGTCAACTGACTTTTGTAATGTGCTAACATTATCACGTAATTCCATAACTAAAGCCATCCATTCCGGTGTCGACTCCCTAGGGGGTGACATCACCATTACCGGCAATTGCTCTGCCTCCACACCAACATCGTCCTCATACATGTCGACACACACGTACCGACACACAGCAGCCACACAGGGAATGCTCTAATCGAAGACAGGACCCTCTTAGCCCTTTGGGGAGACAGAGGGAGAGTTTGCCAGCACACACCAAAAACGCTATAAATGTATATAAACAACCCTAGAAGGTGTTGTTTTTGATATAAGCGCTTTTAATATATCAATATCGCCAAATTATGCCCCCCTTCTCTTTGTTACCCTGTTTCTGTAGTGCAGTGCAGGGGAGAGTCCTGGGAGCCTTCCTCACCAGCGGAGCTGAGCAGGAAAATGGCGCTGAGTGCTGAGGAGAATAAGCTCCGCCCCTTTTTCGGCGGGCTTTTCTCCCGGGTTTTAAGAAAACTGGCCTGGGTTAAATACATACATATAGCCTTAATGGCTATATGTGATGTATTTATTTTGCCACTAAAGGTATTTAATATTGCTGCCCAGGGCGCCCCCAGCAGCGCCCTGCACCCTCCGTGACTGAATCAGTGAGACGTGTAGCAACAATGGCGCACAGCTGCAGTGCTGTGCGCTACCTTCATGAAGACTGAGGAGTCTTCTGCCGCCTGCTTTCCGGACCTCCGTCTTCAGCGTCTGTAAGGGGGATCGGCGGCGCGGCTCCGGGACGAACCCCAGGAGGACCTGTGTTCCGACTCCCTCTGCAGCTAAGTGTCCAGTAGCCTAAGACTCCAATCCATCCTGCACGCAGGTGAGTTGGAAATCTCTCCCCTAAGTCCCTCGATGCAGTGATCCTGTTGCCAGCAGGATTCACTGAGATTTAAACCTAAAAAAACTTTTTCTAAGCAGCTCTTTAGGAGAGCCACCTAGATTGCACCCTTCTCGGACGGGCACAAAAACCTAACTGAGGCTTGGAGGAGGGTCATAGGGGGAGGAGCCAGTACGCACCATGTGATCCTAAAAGCTTTATTTAGATGTGCCCTGTCTCCTGCGGAGCCCGCTATTCCCCATGGTCCTGACGGAGTCCCAGCATCCACTAGGACGTTAGAGAAAAAAAAAAATTTCACCATCTTTACACCCCCATCACCCACTCACTTTCATACCTGCCCCTATCACCATCACACCACACATACCTCCCAACTGTCCCCATTTCCACAGGACACTCCCCTTTTTTAGAGTCTGTTCTGCTGTCCCACCCGCAAATCACAATGACCTTGACACTCACCTGCCATTCACTCCTCTGCCTAACACAGCAGTGTCGGAGCCAGAGGAGAGGGGGCATGGTAGCGGCTCACTGAGCGCTCAACATGCCCCTTCTAGGACAAACAACATACCCCACAATCTGCTATCTCTACACCACCACAAATCCACCCCACTTTTTACAAGCCCACCTCCACTTTCACCACCAACCCCACACGCTGCCCCCGCACATATCTAAAATGTGCCTCTTCACTCCAAATACAAGTTGGGAGGTAGGCCACATTTCCATACACAAATCACACACACAGCCAAAACACTTTCTTAAACACACACACACACACACACACACACACACACACACACACACACACACACACACACACACACACACTCACACCCAAACACACCCCTCTCCTAAACACCCCACACACCGTAAGGACATCCCAACACCCCAAACCCCCCTCCAGCAGCTCCCACATGCAGCCACTGACAGCCCAGACACCCCCGACCCCGACGCCTGCATAACTCACCAGCATACACTGCCCAGCCTAACCCACCGCACCGAACCCACCCGCCGCAGCACCTCCCACAGCCATCCGTGCCACGGACACGGTGGCCGGGCCCCGCCACCCGCACCACGGCCGACCAGACAGCCGCAGCCCGCACCACCCCTCCCGCCCTCCACACACCCCCAACGCCAGCTCCCGCACTGCAGCCGCGCCTGGGACCCACTGTCCCGCCAGACGCCGTCCGCACAACGGACGAAGAGATTGCAGTTACGGTGCAGCATCACCCGTGCCTGTAACTGCTGCCGCCGCCGCCGTACACATCAGGAGGGACGGGTGGCGCAGGAGAAGGCTTCATAGCCCCCCCTGCGCCGGTACAGACACCCGCTGCCTCCTCCGCACACCGAACACAACGCTGCCTCCCACCATCCCCAGAGACCCGGACTGTACACCACAGGGCCTGGCCTGCCAGCTCCACAGGCCAGAGACGGGGGACAGCGCCCCTGCTAATGTGGCCGCTACACCAACTTCACAGGTGAGAGTGTACAGCCAGCTCCGCCTCTCTGCGTCCCCTCCCAGCCGCCCGCGTCTCTGCGTCCCCTCCCTGCCGCCCCCGCGTCTCTGCATCCCCTCCCTGCGTCTATGCATCCCCTCCCTGCCGCCCCGCGTCTCTGCGTCCCCTCCCTGCCGCCCCGCTTCTCTGCATTCCCTCCCTGTCGCCCCGCGTCTCTGCGTTCCCTCCCTGCCGCCCCGCGTCTCTGCGTCCCCTCCCTGCCGCCCTGCGTCTCTGCATCCCCTCCCTGCCACCCCGCGTCTCTGCGTTCCCTCCCTGCCGCCCCGCGTCTCTGCGTTCCCTCCCTGCCGCCCCGCGTCTCTGCTTTCCCTCCGTGCCGCGCCGCGTCTCTGCATCCCTTCCATGCCGCCCCGCATCCCCTCCCTGCCGCCCCGCGTCTCTGCGTCCCCTCCCTGCCACCCCGCGTCTCTATGTCCCCTCCCTGCCGCCCGCATCTCTGCGTCCCCTCCCTGCCGCCCCACGTCTCTCTATCCCCTCCCTGCCACCCCGCGTCTCTGCGTCCCCTCCCTGCCGCCCGCGTCTCTGCGTCCTCTCCCTGTCGCCCGCGTCTCTGCGTCCATTCCCTGCCACCCGCGTCTCTACGTCCCCTCCCTTGCCGCCCGCGTCTCTGCGTCCCCGCGTCCCCTCCCTGCCGCCCCATGTCTCTCTATCCCCTCCATGCCGTCCGCGTCTCTGTGTCCCCTCCCTGTCGCCCGCGTCTCTGCGTCCCCTCCCTGCCGCCCGCGTCTCTGCGTCCCCTCCCTGCCGCCCGCGTCTCTGCGTCCCCTCCCTGCCGCCCGCGTCTCTGCGTCCCTTCCCTGCCGCCCATGTCTCTGCGTCCCCTCCCTGCCGCCCGCATCTCTGCGTCCCCTCCCTGCTGTCCCGCGTCTGCGTCCCCTCCCTGCGTCTCTGCGTCCCCTCTCTGCCGCCCCGCCTCTTTGCGTCCCCTCCCTGCCGCCCCGCGTCTTTGCGTCCCTTCCCTGCCGCCCCGCGTATCTGCCTTCCCTCCCATCCCTGCCGCCCCGCCTCTCTGCGTCCCCTCCCTGCCGCCTCTCTGCGTCCCCTCCCTGCCACCCCACATCTCTGCGTCCCCTCCCTGGTACCCTGCGTCTCTGCGTCCCCTCCCTGCTGCCCCGCGTATCTGCCTCCCCTCCCCTCCCTGCCGCCCCGCCTCTCTGCGTCCCCTCCCTGCCACCCTGCGTCCCCGCCCTGCGTCTCTGTGTCCCCTCCCTGCGTCTCTGTGGCCCCGCCCTGCATCTCTGTGTCCCCTCCCCGTCTGTCTCCTCCCCGCCGCCCCGCTTCTTTGTGTCCCCTCTCTGACGCCCCGCGTCTCTGCAGGGGTTAAAGGGGCACAGCCCCTTCCGACGGTGTGAAGAGCGCCCGTAGGGCGCGATGAAGCACCTAGTGTTGTATAAACAGGACATGCACACTTTAACGAACCCATCATTTCAGCGACAGGGTCTGCCACACGACTGTGACTGAAATGACTGGTTGGTTTGGGCCCCCACCAAAAAAGAAGCAATCAATCTCTCCTTGCACAAACTGGCTCTACAGAGGCAAGATGTCCACCTCATCATCATCCTCCGATTCCTCACCCCTTTCACTGTGTACATCCCCCTCCTCACAGATTATTAATTCGTCCCCACTGGAATCCACCATCACAGGTCCCTGTGTACTTTCTGGAGGCAATTGCTGGTGAATGTCTCCATGGAGGAATTGATTATAATTCATTTTGATGAACATCATCTTCTCCACATTTTCTGGAAGTAACCTTGTACGCCGATTGCTGACAAGGTGAGCGGCTGCACTAAACACTCTTTCGGAGTACACATTGGAGGGTGGGCAACTTAGGTAAAATAAAGCCAGTTTGTGCAAGGGCCTCCAAATTGCCTCTTTTTCCTGCCAGTATACGTACGGACTGTCTGACGTGCCTACTTGGATGCGGTCACTCATATAATCCTCCACCATTCTTTCAATGGTGAGAGAATCATATGCAGTGACAGTAGACGACATGTCAGTAATCGTTGGCAGGTCCTTCAGTCCGGACCAGATGTCAGCACTCGCTCCAGACTGCCCTGCATCACCGCCAGCGGGTGAGCTCGGAATTCTTAGCCTTTTCCTCGCACCCCCAGTTGCGGGAGAATGTGAAGGAGGAGCTGTTGACGGGTCACGTTCCGCTTGACTTGACAATTTTCTCACCAGCAGGTCTTTGAACCTCTGCAGACTTGTGTCTGCCGGAAAGAGAGATACAACGTAGGTTTTAAATCTAGGATCGAGCACGGTGGCCAAAATGTAGTGCTCTGATTTCAACAGATTGACCACCCGTGAATCCTGGTTAAGCGAATTAAGGGCTCCATCCACAAGTCCCACATGCCTAGCGGAATCGCTCTGTTTTAGCTCCTCCTTCAATGTCTCCAGCTTCTTCTGCAAAAGCCTGATGAGGGGAATGACCTGACTCAGGCTGGCAGTGTCTGAACTGACTTCACGTGTGGCAAGTTCAAAGGGTTGCAGAACCTTGCACAACGTTGAAATCATTCTCCACTGCGCTTGAGTCAGGTGCATTCCCCCTCCTTTGCCTTCATCGTGGGCAGATGTATAGGCTTGAATGGCCTTTTGCTGCTCCTCCATCCTCTGAAGCATATAGAGGGTTGAATTCCACCTCGTTACCACCTCTTGCTTCAGATGATGGCAGGGCAGGTTCAGGAATGTATGGTGGTGCTCCAGTCTTCGGCACGCGGTGGCTGAATGCCGAAAGTGGCCCGCAATTCTTCGGGCCACCGACAGCATCTCTTGCACGCCCCTGTCGTTTTTTAAATAATTCTGCACCACCAAATTCAATGTATGTGCAAAACATGGGACGTGCTGTAATTTGCCCAGATGTAATGCACGCACAATATTGCTGGCGTTGTCCGATGTCACAAATCCCCAGGAGAGTCCAATTGGGGTAAGCCATTCTGCGATGATGTTCCTCAGTTTCCGTAAGAGGTTGTCAGCTGTGTGCCTCTTATGGAAAGCGGTGATACAAAGCGTAGCCTGCCTAGGAACGAGTTGGCGTTTGCGAGATGCTGCTACTGGTGCCGCCGCTGCTGTTCTTGCTGCGGGAGGCAATACATCTACCCAGTGGGCTGTCACAGTCATATAGTCCTGAGTCTGCCCTGCTCCACTTGTCCACATGTCCGTGGTTAAGTGGACATTGGGTACAACTGCATTTTTTAGGACACTGGTGACTCTTTTTCTGACGTCTGTGTACATTTTCGGTATCGCCTGCCTAGAGAAATGAAACCTAGATGGTATTTGGTACCGGGGACACAGTACCTCAATCAAGTCTCTAGTTGCCTCTGAATTAACGGTGGATACCGGAACCACGTTTCTCACCGCCCAGGCTGCCAAGGCCTGAGTTATCCGCTTTGCAGCAGGATGACTGCTGTGATATTTCATCTTCCTCGCAAAGGACTGTTGGACAGTCAATTGCTTACTGGAAGTAGTACAAGTGGTCTTCTGACTTCCCCTCTGGGATGACGATTGACTCCCAGCAGCAACAACAGCAGCGCCAGCAGCAGTATGCGTTACACTCAAGGATGCATCGGAGGAATCCCAGGCAGGAGAGGACTCGTCAGACTTGCCAGTGACATGGCCTGCAGGACTATTGGCTTTCCTGTGTAAGGTGTAAATTGACACTGAGGGAGTTGGTGGTGTGGTTTGCAGGAGCTTGGTTACAAGAGGAAGGGATTTAGTGGTCAGTGGACTGCTTCCGCTGTCATCCAAAGTTTTTGAACTTGTCACTGACTTATGATGAATGCGCTGCAGGTGACGTATAAGGGAGGATGTTCCGAGGTGGTTAACGTCCTTACCCCTACTTATTACAGCTTGACAAAGGCAACACACGGCTTGACACCTGTTGTCCGCATTTGTGTTGAAATAATTCCACACCGAAGAGCTGATTTTTTTTGTATTTTGACCAGGCATGTCAATGGCCATATTCGTCCCACGGACAACAGGTGTCTCCCCGGGTGCCTGACTTAAACAAATCACCTCACCATCAGAATCCTCCTTGTCAATTTCCTCCCCAGCGCCAGCAACACCCATATCCTCATCCTGGTGTACTTCAACAGTGACATCTTCAATTTGACTATCAGGAACTGGACTGCGGGTGCTCCTTCCAGCACTTGCAGGGGGCGTGCAAATGGTGGAAGGCGCAAGCTCTTCCCGTCCAGTGTTGGGAAGGTCAGGCATCGCAACCGCCACAATTGGACTCTCCTTGGGGATTTGTGATTTAGAAGAAAGCACAGTTCTTTGCTGTGCTTTTGCCAGCTTAAGTCTTTTCATTTTTTCAAGCGAGAGGATGAGTGCTTCCATCCTCATGTGAATCTGAACCACTAGCCATGAACAAAGGCCAGGGCCTCAGCCGTTCCTTGCCACTCCGTGTCGTAAATGGCATATTGGCAAATTTACGCTTCTCATCAGACTCTTTCAATTTTGATTTTTGGGTCATTTTACTGAACTTTTGTTTTTTGGATTTTACATGCTCTCTACTATGACATTGGGCATCGGCCTTGGCAGACGACGTTGATGGTATTTCATCGTCTCGGCCATGACTAGTGGCAGCAGCTTCAGCACGAGGTGGAAGTGGATCTTGATCTTTCCCTATTTTAACCTCCACATTTTTGTTCTCCATTTTTTAATGTGTGGAATTATATGCCAGTATCAATAGCAATGGCCTACTACTATATATACTGCACGCAACTGAAATGCACCACAGGTATGGATGGATAGTATACTTGACGAATGACGACACAGAGGTAGGTAGAGCAGTGGCCTACTGTACCGTAATGCTATATATTATATACTGGTGGTCAGCAAACTGTGCAAAACTTAAATGCACCACAGGTATGGATGGATAGTATACTTGACGACACAGAGGTAGGTACAGCAGTGGCCTACTGTACCGTAATGCTATATATTATATACTGGTGGTCAGCAAACTGTGCAAAACTTAAATGCACCACAGGTATGGATGGATAGTATACTTGACGACACAGAGGTAGGTACAGCAGTGGCCTACTGTACCATAATGCTATATATTATATACTGGTGGTCAGCAAACTGTGCAAAACTTAAATGCACCACAGGTATGGATGGATAGTATACTTGACGACACAGAGGTAGGTACAGCAGTGGCCTACTGTACCGTAATGCTCATAGGCGTGCACAGAACATTTTATTAGGGGGTGCACCATCGGAGGGCTGTGTTTAGCACCGCCTATTGGCACTCAATGCAATAAATATCACACACCACAAGGGACATGGCCACTGCAAATGGGGGGTGTCAGCATGACACGCCATCTGTTTCTAATCACTCTGGGAGCATTACTTTCCCTTCCATATGCACCTTGCCTATATAGTGGTTTCTTACAACTGGGAACCTCAAAAGAAATGTCCTCCCTGGTAAGACTGCATCTTCAGTCGATAATCACTATTCATGTGGAAAATTACATGGTCCACAAGATGCCTGTTTGTGCAGGAATATAACTAAGATCATCATCATGCAACAGAGGTTCAACCAGACTCGTGTCACCTCCTGCCCCCTTCATCTCTTAGCCACACAATCTCCTCCCTGCGTCATCCTTTAACCCCCACCATCATCCCCTCCCTGTGCCGCCTGTCATCCACACCATCATTTCCCGCCTGTGTCTCCTTGCCACTCTCACAATCCACCTCAATTTGTGTCTCTCAGCCTGCCTCTTCACTCTGTAGTGCCCCTTACACAATGCAGATACTTGCAGTGCCCCTTACACAATGCCCATAGTAGTAGTGCCTCTTACACAGGGGCAGATCCAGAAAAAAAATGACAAGGGGGCACCAAAATGGGGAAGGGGGAGGTTCTTTTGCACGTGCTCCTTGAAAAGTGGGTGTGGCCTTACAACAAGGGGCGGTAGGCAGTAAGGTCTGGTAGGTGATGGTGAGTGTCTGTGGAATGATGTTGTGGGCAGTGGTGCAAGTAGAGAAAATGTCTTAGCGGTACTTTGAGCAAAAAAATAAAATAACTTGGCTACTCGAAACAGGGACATATCAGCATGACACGCCACCCGTTTTCGGCACTACGGGAGCATTCCTCTTCATTCTATTCCAAATACACCTTACCTACATATTGGTTTCACAGCAACGGGGAACCTTTGAAGAAACAGATCCTCTCAGGGAAGACAGTGTTTTCAGTCGGTATTCATTATTCATGTAGGAGATCACCTGGTCCGGAAGATGCCTGTTTGTGTAGGAATATAACCAATGCAGCATCAAACAAAGGTTCAACCAGACTCGTGCCTCCTGTGTTACTCCATGCCCCCCCGTACCCACTCCAGCTTCCTGCTCCTTGTATCTCTTCAGCCTCCTGTTTTTCCAGCCTCCAGCACGCTGTCACTCCAAAACCCCCTCCCATGTCCCTCAGCCTGCCCCACACTCTGCGACCGTCAGCCTGCCCCACACTCTGCGTCCCTCACATTCTTCCTCCCTCAGCCTGACCCACACTCTGCGTCCCTCAGCCTGCCCCACACTCTGCGTCCCCCACATTCTTCGTCCCTCAGCCTGCCCCACACTCTGCGTCCCTCAGCCTGCCCCACACTCTGCGTCCCTCAGCCTGCCCCACACTCTGCGTCCCTCAGCCTGCCCCACACTGTGCGTCCCTCAGCCTGCCCCACACTCTGCGTCCCCCACACTCTGCCTCTCTCAGCCTGCCCCACACTCTGCGTCCCTCAGCCTGCCCCACACTCTGCGTCCCTCAGCCTGCCCCACACTCTGCGTCCCTCAGCCTGCCCCACACTCTGCGTCCCTCAGCCTGCCCCACACTCTGCGTCCCCCACACTCTGCCTCTCTCAGCCTGCCCCACACTCTGCGGCCGCCACATTCTTCCTCCCTCAGCCTGCCCCACACTCTGCATCCCTCAACCTGCCCCACACTCTGCGTCCCCCACACTCTGCCTCTCTCAGCCTGCCCCACACTCTGCGGCCGCCACATTCTTCCTCTCTCAGCCTGCCCCACACTCTGCGGCCGCCACATTCTTCCTCCCTCAGCCTGCCCCACACTCTGCGGCCGCCACATTCTTCCTCCCTCAGCCTGCCCCACACTCTGCATCCCTCAACCTGCCCCACACTCTGCGTCCCCCACACTCTGCCTCTCTCAGCCTGCCCCACACTCTGCGGCCGCCACATTCTTCCTCTCTCAGCCTGCCCCACACTCTGCGGCCGCCACATTCTTCCTCCCTCAGCCTGCCCCACACTCTGCGGCCGCCACATTCTTCCTCCCTCAGCCTGCCCCACACTCTGCATCCCTCAGCCCTCCCATGTGCCTTTCATCCTCCCTCTCTGTCAGCTCTCCTGTCTCTCATCATCCCCCTCTTTGTCTCCCAGCAGTCTTCTGTGTCAGCCTCCCCCTGTTTTATCAGCCTCCCCATTACTGCCTCTCCCCCTGTCCCCCTTCACACACACGCACGCATGCATGCATGCATGCAGTGGCCCGTCAGCCCAGAACACTGAAGATGCACACAAGTGCTGGGTCAGAGGCTTGGTGCAGAGACGCATAACAATTCAACTGAACGAGGGGGCGGAGGACTTTTGAATATGACACTGCCCGTACACATGGCCACCCACCACCACTGCACAGTACTTACTAGAGCTCCAACCTCGTCCACCGCCCGAAGCTCCTCAGTACTCGCGCTTAGTATACGAGAGACGTCATGACGTTATGACGTCTCTCCCTTCACACACCACAGGAGCCGGAAGGCGGAGCACGGGGTGAGCTCGAGCCTACGGCTTCAGTGCGGGCGGGGGGGAGAGGAGGAATCAATACACGTGAGCTGCAGGTGTGGAGTGCGGGGGGTGCCGGACATTAGGGGGTGCCTGTGCGCACCAGGCACCCCCCGTGCGCACGCCTATGGTAATGCTATATATTATATACTGGTCGTCAGCAAACTGTGCAAAACTTAAATGCACCACAGGTATGGATGGATAGTATACTTGACGACACAGAGGTAGGTAGAGCAGTGGCCTACTGTACCTTACTGCTATATATTATATACTGGTGGTCAGCAAACTGTGCAAAACTGAAATGCACCACAGGTATGGATGGATAATATACTTGACGACACAGAGGTAGGTACAGCAGTGGCCTTCCGTACCGTACTCCTATATATTATATACTGGTGGTCAGCAAAATTATGCACTGTACTCCTACTATATACTACAATGCAGCACAGATATGGAGTGTTTTTCAGGCAGACAACGTATGCTGGTGGTCACTGTCAGCAAAACTCTGCACTGTACTCCTCCTATATAATATACTGGTGGTCCCCAGTCCCCACAATAAAGCAGTGTGAGCACAGATATATGCAGCACACTGAGCACAGATATGGAGTGTTTTTCAGGCAGACAACGTATACTGGTGGTCACTGTCAGCAAAACTCTGCACTGTACTCCTCCTATATAATATACTGGTGGTCCCCAGTCCTCACAATTAAGCAGTGTGAGCACAGATATATGCAGCACACTGAGCACAGATATGGAGTGTTTTTCAGGCAGACAACGTATACTGGTGGTCACTGTCAGCAAAACTCTGCACTGTACTCCTCCTATATAATACAGCTGCTCCCCAGTCCCCACAATTAAGCAGTGTGAGCACAGATATATGCAGCATACTGAGCACAGATATGGAGTGTTTTTCAGGCAGACAACGTATACTGGTGGTCACTGTCAGCAAAACTCTGCACTGTACTCCTCCTATATAATACAGCTGCTCCCCAGTCCCCACAATTAAGCAGTGTGAGCACAGATATATGCAGCACACTGAGCACAGATAAGGAGCGTTTTTTTCAGGCAGAGAACGGATAAAACTGGTGGTCACTGATCAGCAAAACTCTGCACTGTACTCCTCCTATATTATTAATATACAGCTGCTCCCCAGTCCCCACAATTAAGCAATAAGCAAGCACAAATATTTGCATCAACAATACACGAAGAGGACGTCAGCCACGTCCTCTCCCTAACATTTACAATGCACGAGTGAAAATGGCGGCGACGCGCGGCTCCTTATATAGAATCCGAATCTTGCGAGAATCCGACAGCGGGATGATGACGTTCGGGCGCGCTCGGGTTAACCGAGCCATACGGGAGAATCCGAGTATGCCTCGGACCCGTGTAAAATGGGTGAAGTTCGGGGGGGTTCGGTTTCCGAGGAACCGAACCCGCTCATCACTATTAAACATGTAAGATATTTACAATTTACTAGTGGAAAGGGCCTTGCAGCCCTGTTACACGGTCCCTATGGAGACAGAAATATATGCAATGATGCAAAACAGAATGCGCCAACAACGTGGGGTGTTGCCATCCAATATAGCAACACTTTTCCTCCCCTCTGCAGCAACAACACATCCTCATAGCAACACATCCTTCAGCACTGTCACTGTACTCTCTCCAATTGGCCAACACTACTCTACATGTTGAAAGTAGAGGGCAGTACTGCACAGACACCATGTTGCTACTCCTCCAGAGAAGCTTCATTTCCTGTTCCAAGATGGCCATAAGGCTACTTCTGAGCATGTGCAGAGCCATCTTGAACCTGTGTGAGAGTACCACAGTGGAAGACAGGAGTCCAGTGAGACCTGCAATTACTAGCAATATAACCGCTGTTCCAGCATCCTGCATTGCTACCCGGTATCTAGATATACTCACCGGCTGGTGAGCTGTGTGACAACCCGCTCCACTCAAGCTTAACTCCATCTACCAGCGCGTTTAACAGTGAGTACGACTGTACCTGCTTTATCTTCAATAAAACCACTACACTAGTTAAGTAGGTGTAACGCATTCACTGGTGTGTACAGAAACCCTGCTAAATCCTCAGTTTATATACACATATTTCTAACAGAACGGTCAATAGTGTACCATCAGATGCAATCCTGAGGTTTTTAGAAAATACCTGCGATCGTTGTGACATTAGGTTTTGTATTTTTTTATTTGCTTCAAACATATAGATAAATGTGGGCTTTGCCGGTTATCAGGCAATTAGATAACTCTCTGGCCGCCAGGTTGCCTGTCACAGACATGTCTGCCGAGTCCCGCCCCATTAGTAATTCCCGCCCCTCTTCTCAGTGTCGGGTCTGTAACAAAATGGTAAAGACAATCTTTATGAGGAAGAGAAAAAACGTAAACACCAGCAAAAGGCCGGGCGTGTCTGGTGCTCACACCAAAGCGCCGCATATAATGACTGTAAGGGCCGCGTGCTGCCCCCTGGTGTAGGCTGTGCGTGGCTGCTCTAGAACTGAAGCTACTGCAGATTCCGTAACATCAATATTGGACTAATAAATAGTATAAGTAACAGTATATAATGAGTACAGTAGATAGAGAGGTTACCTGTAATGCAATAAGAGATCTTTGGCGGATTACACCCTGGCAGCACATGAATATAAAGACGTGATCACAATCCACTCAATGTAGGTTATTACGTTACAGAAGTTCACATGCGGCCTATTTAATTGATTTATCTTTCACCTATTCCACGTTAAATTCTGTGCAAACCTCTTTCTCTGAGCCGCCTGTTTCACCGTGGTATCAAATATTAATGTGCTGACATTTCCTATGCACATCTGTAATGTTGTTCCAGGCTGGGAAGGAATAGTTAAGAGTTTTCTTAACTCTGCTGAAATGACTTTATAAAGAAGTGATATAATCACCTGACTTTTCCCATCTCGTTACTCCTTCCAAGTGGGCACTTGTGCCGTGTCAGAGCTACGCTGGATTCATTGATAAATGAGTGCCGCTGTAACATAACTAAATACAGGGATGCTTAGGGGTAAAGTGGTCTATTTACTAAGCCTTGGATGGAGATAAAGTGGACGTAGATAAAGGGGTCAATTTACTAAGCCTCTGGTGGAGATAAAGAGGACCAGTGGCGCACCCAGGGGGGTTTCCGAGCACCCAAAAAAAACCCTCCACCAAAAAAATAATAATAATTTTTTTATTTTTTTTTGCTGCATGAGTATTATTAATGGCTGTCTAGCATCCTCTGCAGCCTGCTGTCTTCCTGGTGGCACTTGTAAGTGCTTAATAAAAGTTTACTTTATTTTAATTATAGGACATACAGTATTTATCCATGTGCATGCAAAACACATGTATATACATACATATAAACACACACACACGATATATATACATGTGTATATTTACGTGTACTGTATTTATGTGCGTATATATATATATATATATATATATGCAAGTTTAATATGCTATGTATGTGTGTATATATATATATATATATATATATAAATAAATAAATAAATAAATATAGGTGTATATACGGGTGTAGTATGGTATGCCGGCGGCCGGGCTCCTGGCGACCAGCATACCGGCGCCGGGAGCCCGACCGCCGGCATACCGACAGCGTGGCGAGCGTAAATGAGCCTCTTGCAGGCTCGCTGCGCTCGCCACGCTGCGCTCGCCACGCTGCGGGCACGGTGGCGCGCTATGCACGCCACGCTATTTATTCTCTCTCCAGGGGGGTCGTGGACCCCCACGAGGGAGAAAATTTGTCGGTATGCCGGCTGTCGGGATTCCGGCGCCGGTATACTGTGCGCCAGGATCCCGATAGTAGGTATACTGAAGACCACCCATATATACGGTATATATATGTGTAGATATGCGTGTGTGTATGTATGTGTGTATGTATGTGTATATATATATATACACATACACACACACACACTAGTTTTACGGACACAGCATATACTGGGTCACCTCAGTCCCCACCCCCGTGATTGGCTCCACCCAGTTCTGGAAACCCCCCCATGCAAATCCTGCGTTTGCCACTGAGGACGGAGATAAAGTACCAGCCAATCAGCTCCTAACTGTCATGTCACAGGCTGGGTTTGAAAAATGACAGTTAGGAGCTGATTGGCGGGTACTTTAACTCCATCCACTTTATCAGAGCCGGCCTTAACCAATATGATGCCCTACGCAAGATTTTGGCTGGTGCCCTCTGGCACCGCCGCTGGTTCCATCTCTGACCCTGAACCCCTTTCCCAGCACCATCACCCCTCACCCCTAGCAGTCCTCATTTTGGTGCTCCTACCCCCTATATTTGAAATAGGAACAGTGCGCACATTCGGCATACAGCCCAAAAAGGGGCGTGTTCTTGCTGGGAAGGGGCATGGCCACACAATAGTAACCCCAATTCAAATTACGTCACACAGTAGTGGAACTTTATTCACATTATATCATACGATAATGTGCCTTAATTATGTTACATCACACAGTAGTACCACTTTACCTTATATACGTTACTCCTCACAGTAGTGCCCCTTATTCACATTATATCACACTGAATTGCTCCGTATTCGCATTACCCCACACCATATTTGTCACAACTGAGGGCCTGAGCTGACGGGAGGCAGCCTCAGTTGTAGGGGCTGAGATGTACCGGAACCTGGGAGGTTGTATCAGACCCCTGGACATGTAAGTAACATGAATAATAACTGCCCGAAGGCGTGACCACGACAACTTGGATAAAAGTCAATGATGTTTATTATGACAACTCCGCAACACAGCAGCAGTAAAAGAAAACGTAAAAGTCAGCAAATAATAAATACAGTTCCTGGGTACTACAGGATGGCAGGAGCCACAGGGCACTGGTAGTGTGAGATAGTTCTTATGATCTTCTAGATGGAAAGTCCTTACCAGGCCCGACTGTAGCAATGGAGATAACCCAGGATTGTGCCAGCTGGTGTTCCAGGAAAAGCTGGGTTGCTGAAGGTAAAACAGCTGCTGTGGATACTGGCTGGAACCAGACTGTTGTTAGCACGGAGTGGATACTGGCTGGAACCAGTTAAATAATAAATGAACTTGGGAGCGATGAAATATGAACTGAAATGTAGAACTTGAGAGCGGAGAAATAATAATACCGGTGGAGAGTGGTAAAGTGTAGAAAGGACACCGGCCCTTTAAGGGAAACTGTACTCTGCTGGAAGCTGAGCTGGAAGCAGGTAATGTTGTAGCTGGAAACAGATGAATCCACAATGGATTGGAGAGTCAGGCTACACCGCAGGTGGAATGCTGGTGCGGGTCTCTATGGTGGAAGTCTTGAGACAGGAGCTGGAACCTGGAAGACAATCACAGGAGAGAGACAAACAGGAACTAGGTTTGACAACCAAAGCACTGACGCCTTCCTTGCTCAGGCAGAGTGTATTTATACCTGCAGCAAGGAAGGGATTGGCTAGGCAATTATGCAGATTAACAATACTGACAACAGATTGGAGGAAATGATCAGTTGACAGAATCCAAGATGGCTGCGCCCATGCAGACACTTGGAGGGAAGTTTGGTTTGTAATCCATGTGGTAATGAAAACAGTAATGGCGGCGCCGGCCACTGGAGACAGGAGACGCCAGGCTGACAAGTGCACATCCAACCACGCGGACACAGCGGAGGCCGCGGCTGACGTAATCGCCACTCTGACACTCTGCATGCAGAAGCTCAGGGACGGCGGCGGAGGCCGCGGGAGACGCCATGCCAGATGTAATAAGGCGTTACTGTGACAGCGTCTCAGAGAGACAGGAGAGGATGCAGGAATGTGAACATTAGGATAACAGATGGGATCCGGTCCTGGAGCGCTGAGCCAGCCTTAGGAGGCATCTGATGGGTAAGAAATGGCGTCCAGATACCCGGATCGTGACAGCACCCCCCCCTTTAGGAGTGGCCCCAGGACACTTCTTTGGCTTTTGAGGAAACTTGGAATGGAATCTCCGGACCAAGGCAGGAGCATGGACATCAGAAGCATTGGTCCATGAACGTTCCTCAGGACCATAACCCTTCCAGTCAATAAGATATTGTAGTTGACCGTAACGGTGACGTGAGTCCAGGATCTTGGCCACTTCATACTCAACGCCTCGTTGAGTTTGGACTTTCGGAGTTGGAGGAAGTGAGGAATGAAACCGATTCAAGATCAGCGGTTTCAACAGGGAAACATGGAATGTCCTGGGTATTTTTAAGAAGGGAGGCAACTGGAGTCTGTAAGCAACAGGATTGATGACTTGTTCAATCTTGAAAGGACCGATATAGCGAGGTGCAAACTTCATACTGGGAACTCTTAACCTCAAATTCTTCGTGGATAACCATACCCGATCACCCACCTTGAGAGCAGGAACTGCTCGACGCTTCTTATCCGCAAACTTCTTGTACCTGAACGATGCCTTGAGCAGAGCTGATCGTACGCTCTTCCAGATATTGGCAAACTGATGCAAGGTGATATCCACTGCGGGAACAGAAGTTGCTGGAAGCGGTTGGAACTCAGGAACTTTAGGGTGGAATCCAAAGTTAGTGAAGAATGGTGTTGAAGCAGATGAAGAATGATACTGGTTGTTATGACAGAACTCGGCCCAGGGAAGTAATTGAACCCAGTCATCTTGAGAGGAGGACACATAGATGCGGAGGAAGGCCTCCAAGTCCTGATTCACCCTCTCGGTTTGACCATTGGTCTGAGGATGGTAAGCCGTGGAAAACTTTAGCTTGACTTGGAGGACTTGACATAAACTTCGCCAGAATTTGGCTGTGAATTGAACTCCTCGATCTGAGATAATTTCTTCAGGAAGACCGTGGAGTCGGAAGATCTCTTGTATGAATACTTGAGCCAACTTGGAAGCTGACGGAAGACCGGTGAGAGGAATGAAGTGTGCCATCTTGGTGAACCGGTCAACTACCACCCAGATGGTATTGAACTTGTTGCACATGGGTAAGTCTGTAATGAAATCCATCGACAAGTGGGTCCATGGTCGACGGGGAACGGATAGTGGAACCAGTTGCCCCGCAGGCGACTGGCGGGATACTTTATGTTGGGCACACTTTGGGCAAGATGCAATAAACTCCAAGACGTCCTTTTTCAGAGTTGGCCACCAATAGGACCTAGAGATAAACTCCAGGGTTTTTTGGATACCTGTATGTCCGGCAAAACGGGAAGCATGGGCCCAATGCATGAGCTTCTTCCTTAGCATCGGCTTCACAAAACTTTTCCCTGATGGGGGCGTAGAGTCCATCCCTACCGTGGAGAATGCCAACGGATTTATAATAGGATGCTTGTCTGAAGACTCTGACTCATTTTCTTGCTCCCATGAGCGGGAAAGGGCATCGGCCTTGCGATTCTGAGAGCCCGGACAGAACTGGAGTTTAAAGTCGAACCTGGAAAAGAAAAGTGCCCATCTGGCCTGACGAGGGTTGAGACATTGTGCGCCCTTCAGGTATAAAAGGTTCTTGTGGTCTGTAAGTATGGTGATTAAATGAGAAGCTCCCTCCAACAGATACCTCCACTCTTCTAGAGCGAGCTTGATGGCTAGCAACTCCTGGTCGCCAATGGCATAGTTGCGCTCAGCTGGGGAGAACTTCCGGGAGAAGAAACTGCAAGGATGTAAATGGCCATCTTTAGCCCTCTGAGATAACACCGCTCCTACTCCAACGGAGGAGGCATCCACCTCTAGGATGAAAGGAGAGTCGATGTCAGGCTGTTTCAGGACAGGCGCAGAGATGAACCTCTGTTTTAAAAGATGAAAAGCTTGCATGGCTTCTTCTGACCACTTGGACGGGTTAGCACCCTTCTTGGTGAAAGCAGTAATAGGCGCCACAATGGTGGAAAAGTCTCGTATAAACTTTCGGTAATAATTGGCGAACCCTAAGAACCTCTGGACCCCTTTGAGGGTTAAGGGTACCGGCCAATTCTGAATTGCTTGTAGTTTCTCAGGATCCATCTCTAGTCCGGAACCGGACACAATGTACCCTAGAAACGGAATGGACTTGACTTCAAAGACGCATTTTTCTAATTTGCAATAGAGATGATTGACACGGAGACGGGACAGAACCTCTTTAACCCAAAAACGATGTTCCTCTAAATCGTTGGCAAAAATGAGGATATCGTCTAGATAGACCACGACATGACGGTATAGAATGTCTCTGAAAATCTCATTGACAAAATGCTGGAAGACAGCTGGAGCATTGCTCAATCCGAAGGGCATGACGAGGTACTCATAATGTCCGTCACGGGTGTTAAAGGCGGTCTTCCACTCGTCACCCTCACGGATCCGGATGAGATTGTATGCACCTCGCAAGTCCAGCTTTGTAAAGATGGTAGCTCCGCTAACTCTGTCAAAGAGCTCAGTAATCAGGGGTAAAGGATAACGGTTCTTGATGGTAATGTCGTTCAAACCTCTGTAGTCGATGCACGGCCGCAGACCACCATCTTTCTTTTTTACAAAAAAGAAGCCTGCGCCGGCTGGGGAAGAAGAAGGTCGAATGAACCCCTTTGCTAGGTTCTCTTTAATGTATTCCTCCATAGAATGCGTCTCAGGCAGAGACAACGGATAAGTTCGGCCTCGAGGTGGAACCTTCCCTGGAACGAGATCAATCGGGCAGTCCCATTCTCTATGAGGAGGAAGGATATCAGCAGAAGCTTTACTGAACACATCCGTGAAATCTTGATATGGAGGAGGTGGAACATCAGACGACCTGGGGGAGGAAGAACAGACAGGCAATACTTTAAACAAACATGTCTCTGCACAGGAGGAACCCCATGCCAGGATTTGCGTAGTCGTCCAATCAATTGTAGGATTGTGAAGACGGAGCCATGGAAGGCCCAGGACCACAGGATGTGTGGCTCTTGGAATCACTAAAAGTGAAATAAGTTCGGAATGAAGAACTCCCACTCTCAGACGAACTGGTAGAGTCCTTAGAGCAATAACAGTATCAAAAATTTTACTGCCATCCACGGCAGTTAAGGAAAAGGAGGAAGGAAGTCTCTCGGTGGGTAGGGACCACCGTTTAACATAGGCTTCAGTAATAAAGTTCCCAGCTGCTCCGGAATCAAGGAGAGCAATGACGTTCCGATAACGTTGAGCAACTTGAAGCGAGACTGGGAGATTACAATCATGAGGAGATGGAGAGGAGATCATTACTCCTAGCCGGCCCTCTCCTGGGCGAGCTAGGGTTTGGAGTTTTCCCGGACGTTCGGGACAGGCATTGATGGTGTGAGACGGAGCTGCACAGTAAAGACAAAGAGACTCAGAGAGACGTCTTCGGCGCTCAGCAGGAGTTAAACGGGAACGGCCAATTTGCATGGGCTCATCTTTAGATGGTGACAGTTGACGAGGAGGAGGAGCAGAAGATTTTGGAGCAGATGATCTTCCACGCTCAGTTGCTCTCTCTCTGAAACGTAAATCAACTTTCGTGCAGAGTGAGATTAGCTCATCTAACTTAGAAGGTAAGTCTCTGGTAGCTAACTCATTTTTAATAAGCTCAGATAAGCCATGCCAGAATGCAGCATACAGGGCCTCGTCGTTCCATGCCAGTTCGGATGCCAGGATCTGGAACTGTATCAGATATTGTCCTACAGTACGTGACCCCTGGCGTAAACGGAGAATCTCGGATGAAGCTGAGGTTACCCGGCCTGGCTCGTCGAAGATGCGCCTGAATGTTGACACGAATGCAGTGTAAGAAGATAGCAGGGTGTCGGACCTCTCCCATAACGGTGATGCCCAGTCAAGGGCGGAGCCACTGAGAAGAGAGATGATGTAGGCAATTTTTGTACGGTCACTGGGAAAATTGCCAGGTTGTAGCTCAAACTGAATCTCACACTGGTTGAGAAATCCCCTGCAGAATCTTGGAGATCCGTCAAATTTTGCTGGCGTTGGAAGATGAAGACATGGAGCAGAAATGGGTAAGGTGGGTGGGGTTATAGCTGGAGTCACTGTGGTTGACGCACCAGATGCGCCTGATCCACGGAGAGTTGTCTGAATCCCATCCAGCCGAGTAGAGAGATCCTGGAGACAGCGGATGATGTGGCCCTGTGCAGCCTCCTGATGTTCTAGTCGGGCTGCCAGTTCTTGCATCGGCCTGGCCGCTTGATCCTGGTCTCCGGCTGGATTCATTTGGTCAGTGCTTACTGTCACAACTGAGGGCCTGAGCTGACGGGAGGCAGCCTCAGTTGTAGGGGCTGAGATGTACCGGAACCTGGGAGGTTGTATCAGACCCCTGGACATGTAAGTAACATGAATAATAACTGCCCGAAGGCGTGACCACGACAACTTGGATAAAAGTCAATGATGTTTATTATGACAACTCCGCAACACAGCAGCAGTAAAAGAAAACGTAAAAGTCAGCAAATAATAAATACAGTTCCTGGGTACTACAGGATGGCAGGAGCCACAGGGCACTGGTAGTGTGAGATAGTTCTTATGATCTTCTAGATGGAAAGTCCTTACCAGGCCCGACTGTAGCAATGGAGATAACCCAGGATTGTGCCAGCTGGTGTTCCAGGAAAAGCTGGGTTGCTGAAGGTAAAACAGCTGCTGTGGATACTGGCTGGAACCAGACTGTTGTTAGCACGGAGTGGATACTGGCTGGAACCAGTTAAATAATAAATGAACTTGGGAGCGATGAAATATGAACTGAAATGTAGAACTTGAGAGCGGAGAAATAATAATACCGGTGGAGAGTGGTAAAGTGTAGAAAGGACACCGGCCCTTTAAGGGAAGCTGTACTCTGCTGGAAGCTGAGCTGGAAGCAGGTAATGTTGTAGCTGGAAACAGATGAATCCACAATGGATTGGAGAGTCAGGCTACACCGCAGGTGGAATGCTGGTGCGGGTCTCTATGGTGGAAGTCTTGAGACAGGAGCTGGAACCTGGAAGACAATCACAGGAGAGAGACAAACAGGAACTAGGTTTGACAACCAAAGCACTGACGCCTTCCTTGCTCAGGCAGAGTGTATTTATACCTGCAGCAAGGAAGGGATTGGCTAGGCAATGATGCAGATTAACAATACTGACAACAGATTGGAGGAAATGATCAGCTGACAGAATCCAAGATGGCTGCGCCCATGCAGACACTTGGAGGGAAGTTTGGTTTGTAATCCATGTGGTAATGAAAACAGTAATGGCGGCGCCGGCCACTGGAGACAGGAGACGCCAGGCTGACAAGTGCACATCCAACCACGCGGACACAGCGGAGGCCGCGGCTGACGTAATCGCCACTCTGACACTCTGCATGCAGAAGCTCAGGGACGGCGGCGGAGGCCGCGGGAGACGCCATGCCAGATGTAATAAGGCGTTACTGTGACAGCGTCTCAGAGAGACAGGAGAGGATGCAGGAATGTGAACATTAGGATAACAGATGGGATCCGGTCCTGGAGCGCTGAGCCAGCCTTAGGAGGCATCTGATGGGTAAGAAATGGCGTCCAGATACCCGGATCATGACAATATTGTTCTTTCTTCACATTAGACCACACAGTAGTGCCCTTTCTATTCATTGCGCCACACAGTAGAGCACCTTATACACATAATGCCACACATAGTAATGCATTTATACACATAATACCACACAGTAATGCCCCTTACACATATGACACACATTATTAATGTCCTTATAAACATAATGCGCCTTACACATTATGCCAACCTTTATTAATGCCTTACACATAAAGTCCCTTACACATATGCCACACATTATTAATTCACTTATACACATAATGACACACCTAGTGCCCCTTACACATATGCTGCACATTATTAATGCATTTATACACATCACACATAATGCCAGTTACACATATGCCGAACACTATTGCACAACCAACCCACCCGCACACAGCACTTACATGGCCGCTAACACTGTGACCTCTGCCTCTGCTTGGATACAGACAGGGCCGTCTTTTCGTATGGGCTCAATGGGCTCTTGCCCAAGGGCCCCAGGAGTATAAGGGCCCTAGACTGATAGCTGAGGGTCCCCTCTTTCCAGGGGTACCAGATTTTTGAAAATCAGCCTTGGGGAACCGGAGATATCCAGCCTGAAAGCAGTGGTCCCCATCCGAGCCTGTTAATTGCTTTTCCCAGCCAGATATCTCAGGTTCTGTCTGACACAGAGTTTTTCTGAGTGTATAATCCAAAAGCTGGGACTCTCCCCTTTTGCTGGACACTGGCAGCTTGTCTCTACTGTGCCCAGAACCAGAGATATCAGCCTCCCAGCAGCTGCTCCCTGCTCCACCTCCACACGCCTGGTATACAGTTTTATATATTCATGGGAGGATTGCTCTGGCTCCTGACCTCTGATCCCCAAGTCCCTAGAACCTTCTGAAAGGTGGGACTCTCTAGTTTTTTTTATCCCATTCAAAGCTAAAAAATATATTTTCAGGAACTTGAGATATCTGCAGTCAAGCAAGCTGCCCTCCCACCAGAAAATGATGAATATTAGGCCCACTCCACTATCCACCTCTCCCCTGCGTATTAAACACCCTCTACCACCCTGGAAGTCATGTACCAGGGCTCCTTCATTCAGCCCAATGCCCTCTTCTACAGTTTAGTGTTCTCCCTCCCACCCCATCTGTGCAGTAAAGGAGCAATTAGTAGAAATTACTGCTTCAGGTCCAACATGCTGAGTGGAAGATAGAATACCCTCTACCGGCCACGGGACATCAAAGCTGCCGCTGATAGCACACCCCACCCCTACCGCTGGAGGGGAGGGAGAATATGTCGGGATTGTGGCGGTCGGGATTCCGGCGTCTGTATTTCGACCGCCGGGATCCCGTCCAGCGGGATATTGACCGCATCCCCGCTGGAGGATGGGTAGGGGGCCCAATGCATTGCTGTGCCCAGGGGCCTACACTGCCGTTAAGACGGCCCTGGATACAGATGTGTCCTCATACATCATGCCTCAATACGCCATGCAGCAGATGCCTGGCGTGAATCAGCTGGCAGCTCTAGGCCAGCTCTACTAACGTCAGGCACCTTTTTTGCCGAAAATGCGTCTTATTTGCATTGCTATGTGACTAGGATGTCATGTGGTGTCATGCCTATATTCTGTGTGTGACTGTGACTGTATCTGCATACGAAATGCTATGTTAAAGTGATTTCCAGGAATATACTGTAACGTAGCATTTCGGATGCAGATACAGCCACAGTCACACACAGAATATAGACATGTTGCATATCATTTTAATCAGCAGAAGCTGCTTGTGCCCCTAGGCATTTGTCTAGTTTGCCTATGCCCAGAGCCGGCCCTAACCAATATGATGCCCTAGGCAAGATTTTGGCTGGTGCCCTCTAGCACCGCCGCTAGTTCCGCCTCTGACCTTGCACCTCTTTCCCAGCACCATCACCCCTCACCCATAGAAGTCCTTACTTTGGTGTTCCTACCTCCTATATTTTAAAAAGGAACAGTTCGCACATTTGGCGTACAGCCCAAAAAGGGATGTGTTTTTGCTGGCAAGGGGCATGGCCACACAATAGTAACCCCAATTCCAATTACGCCACACAATACTGCAACTTTATTCACATTTGATCATGTGATAGTGTCCATAATTCATATTACATCCCACAGTAGTATCACTTCACCTTATAAACGTTACTCCTCACCATAGATCCCCTTATTCACATTACACCACACCCTATTGCTCTTTATTCACATTAGACGACACAGTAGTGCCCTTTCTATATGCAATGCCACATAGTAGAGCACCTTATACACATAATGCCACACATTAGTAATGCATTTATACACAATTCCACACAGTAATGCCCCTTACACATATGAGACACATTAATGTCCTTATAAATATAATGCGCCTTACACATTATGACAACCTTTATTAATGCCCTTTTACACATAATGTCCCTTACACATATGCTGCAAATTATTAATGTCCTTATACACATAATGACACACATAGTGCCCCCTACACATTTGCTGCACGTTATTAGTGCCCCTATACACATAATGACACACATACAGTAGTACCCTGTTACTTATATGCCGCACATTACTAATGCCCTTATACACATAATGACACACACAGTGCCCCTTACACATATGTTGCACATTATTAATGCATTTTTACATGACACACATAATGCTTCTTACACTGCCACTACCACTAACACTGTGACCTCTGCCTCTGCTTGGATACAGATGTGTCCTCATAAATCTTGCCTCAATGCTAACATCGGGCACCTTTTTTTTATGAAAATGCATCTTATTAGCATTGCTATGTGGCTAGGATGTACAAGTCGCTTCTACCGATTAAAATGATATTCAGCATGCCTATACACGGTGTGAGACTGTGGCTGTATCGGCATATGAAATGCTACACAATATAGGCATGCTGCATATCATTTTAATCAGCAGAAGCTGCTGATGCCCGTAGGCATATCAAATGCCCTAGGCAAGTGCCTAGTTTGCCTATGCCTATGGCCGGCCCTGCCTATGCCTAGGGCCAGCTCTGCACTTTATCTCCACCCATGGCTTAGTAAATAGATTCCAAAGTACCAGCCAATCAGCTCCTGACATTTTTCACACCCAGCCTGTAACATAGCAGTTAGGAGCTGCTTGGTCGGCACTTAAATCTCCGTCCACTTTATCTCCATACAAGGCTTAGTTAAAAAGACCCCAAAGTTTTGCAAGCTGCCTCTACGAGCCTAATGAGGTATGTGCAAAACTGCAACGGAGAAAATGAAAGGCTAGCTTTATCCAAAAGAGCCACTGGAAGATTCCCATAATCCACCGGAGTAACCCACTCATAAAGTTGTACCAACTGGGCGGCTAACTAATATAAACACATATCTGGCAATGCCAGGCCACCTTCTGCTATGGGTCTACTAAGTGTTTTATATACAATACGGGCCCGTTTAGCACCCCAAATAAAGGAAGCAATATATCGGGAAATCAGCAGAAACTGTAAGGAATATAAACTGGTGCATTTTGCAGTATATAAAGAAATTTGGTTTGAATAATCATTTTGACAATATTCACACGACCTGTTACAGTTAAAGGGAGTTTCTGCCAAATTCGCGTCTTTATACGCAAATTATCGATCTGGGGAGTCAGATTCAAGGCATCAAAATCTTTAGGGAAATGAGAAATTTGGATACCAAGAAATTTTAACTGGGTACACCATTGAAGGGGAAGGTCATAGGAAGTTGGGGGTGACATAGAGGGACTTAATGGGAACACCACTGATTTGCCCCAATTAATATACCCGAGAAAGAACCAAATTCCCGAACCAATTCAAGAAGGGCAGGCAATGAAGGGGATATATCTTTCAAAAATAATATCATATTGTCTACATATAAACCAATTTTTTCCTCCTGACCCACAACACTGAGCCCCTTTATATACGTTGCAGCCCTAACAACGCAAGCCAAAGGCTCCTCAGCAGGAGCAAAAAGTAGTGGGGACTAAGGACATCCTTGTCGGGTTTCCCTCCCCAACAAAAAAGACCCAGTGGTAAAACCGTTGACCACAACTCTTGCAGCTGGACAGGAGTATAATAACCCAGGGCAAAAAATTCAGGCCTAGCCCGAATAATCCGTAAATTTAAATCGACAATGAAATTGAAAGCAAGATGTGGGTTGTTTTGCTTTTAATATCATTGCCTTTTTAAATTTCCAAATCAAACACAAAGGGAAGCGACAGATTGAAAAAGGGGATCTGTCAGATTTCACATTACTGCTTTGTAAGCTGCCTAGAATGTGCCCCTTTTTAGCTGCATTTTGACCCTGCTTCCAATTCAGATCCAATGTATCACTTATGTAGGGTAAATGGCATACTTAGATTAGAATGAGTGCAGGGTCTGCCCCCATATATAGTTATACTTACCTCTCTGCCGTCTCCGGAGTCTGGCACTGCAGAGCAACAGGAATCACACGGAAAATGGTGCAGCAGCCATGCGTAAGAGTAATCCCCAGGATTAAAGTGTAGGCGCCATTTTCCCAGAGACCTGCACATACTGTACACAGTAGATTCTGACACAAAGACCTATCTCTTCTTTCATCATAAGGATTTAGGGGCCTGTGCCGCAATGAGCAATGATAAGGAGTTATACGGTAATTCTGCTTATTGCTCGCCACTCGTATCTGAACTTGGCGTTGCCCCCTAGTGGACAAGTCCATTAATACAACACAGCCATCTGCGGCTGAATCTGTGCGCCCCGGAATCACTGCTTCCAGCAGAACTCCTCCAGACAGAAACAAGTGCCTTTTCTCCTTTAATAAATCCAAGTGTTCTATAATCAGCATCACTAAAAGATGAGAGTCAGTTATCAGCAGGGATAAATTACCACTTTTGACTGACTTAGTAAATTCAAAATTTATTAAAAAGGCCCCTGAGTGGCTGAGCCTAATACTCTCAGAAACCGCATTATTACTCTGGCTTTAATAAATAAATTATAATAAATGGCTTCTCCCCTCTGCTATTGCTTGATCACAGTGATAAAGCTAAATATTTATCTTATATATTACCCTTTAAGAGGTCTAAGAACACTGTACGCTGTCTACGTAAGAAGTACCGTAAGGGTACGCAAGTTGCGTAACGATCGCTCAACCGTAGTCGAGACGCTCAAGCGTCACGTTCGCTTACGGCCCAGAGATCACAGGCAAGCACGCTATTGCAGACACTTATAACGTTAAACCTTTATATCTATACCTTTAACAACGAAATATACAGTAAACCTTAGTGTGGTGATAGAGTGTAAATGCAACCTGGTGTAACCTGATTAACTACAAAGCTGCTTGGGCGTCACCGACGCTCAGGGAATACTTAACACTATAAGAAATACACAGATACCTGGGCTTAGGGTCCAAAACCTATTGTATGTATTATGACTATTATACTTGCAAAATAATCACATTACAAAGCATACACTACAATATAACATAGACTAACTAACCAAATAACTACACAGGAAATACCATACAATACAATACAATACAATCAAGGGAAAATAAGGGAAAAAGAGAGGAGAGAGAGATGGCTTACAATAACATCAAGACAATATGATTGCGGAGAAAACTTACGCACAAGGGGAAACGATCGCAAGCGCCTCTGGACATCCAGCTCCCGGTTATCAGCAATGAGAACCGTTTGAAGAGAAGTGAGTGCTGGATGCCACAGGCTTGTCTTATTTATGCTCCACACACAATACAATTCAATGGTCCCTACAATCTCATTGTTCATTGGACACAGGAATTCGGCTTCGCATTATAACAAATGGTCATAGGTTGATTCATACAGGTGGGCTGTGACTGTTTCCAACTGTTCAGGTGGGTGGGATACTGGGTTTCCCGCCGCATGACTAAGTAAGAACAAATAATAGTAAATGGACATAAACTTCTTATGTCCATAACTATTCGCACGAGCGACTAATCTGCTCCAAACCAACACCGGAATATTGCTAATTAAATATTCTTCCTATGGATACTAAACACCACTGTATTACTCCTGTCTGACCCTTCGTATCAAACAAAGAGGGATTTCTCTGTTCATGAACATTCTATATTAACCAAACTTTCAGAATCTATCAAAGGGACCATGATCTACAAAATACATTATATAGTGAAAATATGTAACGATTGAGTCGCACGCTACGATCACATAAACTCTACCGTAAATACGCATACCGTGCGCCTGCGGGTGCCCGCGACTGTGAGTATGCGCACGTACGGGAGAGCGTACGCATGCGCAGCACGGACCTGTGTGAGGTGCAAATATGGTAGTGTGCATAGAGATATTTTTCTGACTTTGACAATAGTGAATGCTGTAAGTATGCATTTGCCGTTTTATGTGACAGTGTGGATAAATGGAGCTTCCAGAAATGAGAGAGGTAGACGCAGCTGTGTAATAAATAGCGTGACTGGCGGGGTCCAGTTATTATTATGATGACAGGTTCCCGTTCGTCGTGAGGTATTTTGTGAGGCATGAGGTTTAGGCGTGCCTGGTGTGTGCCTCGCAAAAGTGCCTCAGTGGGGATGCAGTTAATTTGCCGGCTGGCAGAATCCCGGCGGTCGGGATACCGACGCCGGAATCCTGACAGCTGACAATGCCGACAGCCGGAATCCCGGTGAGCAGCGTGGCGAGCGCAATGAGCCCACAAACGTTGGTAAAACTTACTGATCCCCCTCAGTGATAGCATTGTCCCTAATGAATAGGCACACCATACGATCCCTTTAAACTGGGACACTCATGAATCACACAGGTTCTGTGGCTGATTAAAACCAGGCTTGAAGTAGTCAGCCACAGAACCTGTGTAACTCAGTGTCCCGGTTTAAAGGGATAGTATGGTAAACCTATTAATGAATTCATGGGCTGCCTTCTCTTTAATATTGGTTCGCCTCTCAAAAGGTCCACATCCACCTTGTGTGGTCTCACACCTTCATCATCAACTACATGCCACCAGAAGCACATATTAAGTTAACTAAACCTTAAGTACTCAAACTTGGTCCTTGGGACCCCAAACAGTTCATGTTTTCCAGATATCCTCACAGAATCACAAGTGAAACAATTAGTTCCCCCCGTGGACCTTTTAAAATCTATCAGTGAGTAATGAGTACACCTGTGCACCTGCTAGGTGACCTGGAAAATGTGAGCTGTTTGGGGCCTGAGCACTGAGTTTGGTTTGGCTAGCATAAAACAATGAAAGTGAATAGTGGATTGGCTAATAAGTGCTAGAGCACATAAGCAAATCTATAATGGATGCAGGGTGGGGGGGCTTCAGTGCACCGGATACAATTCACCCAGATACTACTTAATACTTCTGTTGGCAAGCTGGCGTCCCTCTAAGGCCAGCACCATTTTTCTCGTGATAACTTCAGAAAGATGGTGACGTGCGTTAAAAGACACTGTTCCAGGGCCTTTTGCTATCTTCATTAATATCACTGGTAAGATTCTGAGCAGAGCCAGATTTAAGAGGGTGCGTGCAAGAGACACTGTAGCCCGTGTCCCCCTCTGTCAAGGGGGCCCCCCAGATGGAGCACACTGACATCCCCTGTTCTCCCTCTTGTGCAGCAGCAGAGGGAAGAACCTGGCAGCCAGAATGTGAGCAGGATAGCACAGAGCTTCCCGACCAGAGGACAGGGAGGAGGGGGAGATGGCTGTAAGTGACCCAGGGATCCCAGTCAGATTAGAAGTGTACATGAAGTTGGGACTTCGGTTTACAGACTGATCTCATGAAGTGACTCCTCTTAGTAAATCGGAGTAAGGACAGCATTTGCCTTGCAGCTGCAACAGATCCTGAAGTGCACAGGACAGGGTATGTGACTCCCTCACTCAGGGAGGGACTGGGGCCCGAGAACCGGCCCTGGGCATTCTTACATGCTTGTGCACACTGGAAAAGGGTGTGTGGCCTCACACTGCGGGGGGGCATAGCCTCTTGGAACATCACATCTCAGTATGCTGGACAGGTAGAAAGTCTAGTCAGGATCCAGAACTGGTCAACCAGGCCTTCAGGCGGCCGGACTGGCCCATCAAGACATCGACCATTATGGCAGGATGAATTTCAGCAAAATATACCACAGCTTTACAATCACACTTATCACTTAGGAAGCAGCTACAGACACGGACTCTATAAATATACTGCATGGAAGTTGTAGTATTCTCTAGCTCTGGTTACGAGGAATAAAACTCCCTGACTTAGACTGTGTGTCACATCAGCTGCAACACGAATCCTCTGCACAGTAATTTATGAGGCGAGTGACCTTGTGTCTGTGCAGTTATTAGCACACATTGGCCTCATGTTGGATGTACAGAACAGGCAGGCAGCTCCACTCTGTATGCAGAGCAATGCGTATAACGCAGATCCCTGCACTGCTTGGAGATCCGCAGCACCCAGTGCTGAGCGCCCGCTCCCTGTGAATGATGCAGCAGATGGTCTAAAATCTGGGTGACATAAGGAGAACATAATATATTAGATTGTGTATCCCCTATCAATAAATATTCAACCGTTTTGAGCTCACCAACCCATGATAAAAAAAAACCCAAATTGCATACAATTTACTAACAGCTAGCATTTTGTATTGATGTTATACTATATACTATACTTTATGTGAAATTGGAGGTCTTTCTGGGTGCCGGTTGTTAAAATCTGAAGCTATGGCACGGAAACTTTGTTCTCCAGACATCAAAATGACCACAATTCTCTCCTCTTTTGTCAAAGCCATCATCAGTTACCTGCAACAAAAAAAGTGTTGTAACTTTTGAACCAGGGGGGTCATTCCGAGTTGATCGCTCGCTAGCTAGTTTTAGCAGCCGTGCAAACGCTATGCCGCCGCCCACTGGGGAGTGTATTTTAGCTTAGCAGAAGTACGAACGCATCTGCAGCCGAGCTCTGCAAAAACAGTTTGTGCAGTTTCTGAGTAGCTCTGAACCTACTCAGCGCTTGCGATCACTTCAGCCTATTCCTGTCCGGATTTGACGTCATACACCCGCCCAGCGACCGCCCAGCCACGCCTGTGCTTTTTCAGACACGCCTGCGTTTTTGCAAACACTCCCTGAAAACGGTCAGTTGACACCCAGAAACGCCCCCTTCCTGTCATTCTTCTTGCGGACGTCAGTGCGAAGAAAAACTTCACTAGAACCTGTGCACAACCACAACGGTCTTTGTACCCGTATGACGCGCGTGCACATTGTGGCCCATATGCATGTGCATAAATGCCGCTTTTTCACCTGATCGCTGCGCTGCGAAAATCGTCAGCGAGCTATCAACTCGGAATGACCCCCCCATATCCGCTATTTCAAATCTGTTTGCAGCAATAAACTTTTCGGCAAATTCTGATGTTATTTGACACGTTCCGCAATCTAATTTCCATTTGAAAAAACTGACTTAGACTCAAGATGGCCGAATTCAAGATGGCGCCCATGTTCGGTGCATACCCTAAATGATAGCCCACCTCACCCATACCTTACTGGAGTATTCAGTTTTCCCATTTCCTGCACAGGTTTTGAAACAAAAGGGTGTACTGCGACTTTTGAATCACCCTGTGGGGGTAATTCCAAGTTGATCGCAGCAGGATTTTTTTTAGCAATTGGGCAAAACCATGTGCACTGCAGGGGGGGCAGATAGAACATTTGCAGAGAGAGTTAGATTTGGGTGGGTTATTTTGTTTCTGTGCAGGGTAAATACTGGCTGCTTTATTTTTACACTGCAAATTAGATTGTAGATTGAACACACCCCACCCAAATCTAACTCTCTCTGCACATGTTACATCTGCCTCCCCTGCAGTGCACATGGTTTTGCCCAATTGCTAACAAAAATCCTGCTGCGATCAACTTGGAATTACCCCCTGTGTTGTAACAAAAGTCCAGAGCTAACGTGAAGCTTACGCTGGCCCTTGGTACCTCTGAAGCGTTAGACATCACAGAATGTGACTATGAATTGAAAAGAAGGCCCAGGAATACAAACGTAGGGGTTAAAAAATGTCAGTAAATTTTTGCATAATCATCAGTAAAAAAATAATTTCACAACCCTGCACAAACTTACAATAATTGGTAGAAAAGTTTGTATATTAGTGTAGGGAGAGCATGGAATTAAATCTTTATCGACTGCTACTTTAGTTTGTTCTTACTGACAGATGGCAGTGCACTTACTGACGCTCTGTAAATTTGCTCATGATTGGCAACCCTGAATTATTTTGTTGCAATATATGGAGGACCTATACCTATATATTGATTAATTATGGGCTGTAGTTAACAGTCATGCATCTTTGACATCTGTGGTGTAATAGAAAATCATGCTGCCTAATTAAAAACATTATGCTGGTGACTACAACCTACTGAAATAATTCCTGTCGCTTGCAATAGGACTTTTCCCTAGGAATTGCAAAAGGCTGAAAATCTCATTATTGCTGCTATTTGACAGGCTGTAAAAGTATGCCCTTCGCTATCAACACCCATAACCATGGAAACAATCAGTTCAACAAACAGCTTTTTTCTGTGTTTTGCAGTAGTTGCCAAGGAACTAAAGTTTTTCACAATATATCTGTCAAATGGCAGCAACGGGATCATTCTGAGTCTTCCACAGGCAATTTCAGGTGAAAACTCTATATTAAGTATTAAGGGATATTTATTAATATATGCTGTGTCCCCCCGATAATAAGGATTCCTAATCGCCACAATTTGTGGACTGGACAGGGGTTCACTTTATTTTACTTTCTGCTTCGGCCAGCTGCTGCGCTACAGCACGTTGCAGCTACATATGGCTTTGCATGTGCGAGCGGGCAGCAGCAGGGAGGGATACTAGTGAACACAAAAAATGGAACGTTCTTTGAGCATATTATGGGAGGGTCGTGGACATGTCAATGCAAGCTGCCGCTACGTACTTGTACTCAGTTGATTGGATCTGGGAAGCCGCCGGTGGGTGTCTCAACTCTCAATACATTTTTCAGGCGGCTACATTATTAGCATATTTCACACATTAGTTGCATACAAACGAATGAATTAGCGTACAACTATAAATCATGCCCCATAGGCAGAGAAATAGGTGCATGTAAGGGAGGAGTTATCCCAGACAAGAAAAGAAAAAGAAAACAAATTCCCCCAGCACACTGTAATGGGCCAGCAATAGAGACTTACATCCTACATAATAATACAATGCAGAGATCTCAGTTAGACACATTATGGTAAGCCACCAGCCACGGCAAGGTGTTTCTGCTCTGGCAGAGATGTTGGGATATCCAGGGTATCCTTACATATACACGAAACAATAGGGTGATACTACTGTATATAAACTAGAAAACCAAAGTGTCCCTCTCTGAAGAATGCATAATATTCGAGGAAGCAGACATTTTATATTCTTGCATGTTCTTTTCCGCTCATTTACAATTGAACTTTGTATCAACAAAATCATGAAACTGTGAAGAAGGATATTTCCCTGGAGCAGTCTTTATTGTTGAAGAGAACATTGTACAATTAAGGAAATTGTTACCTTGACAATATAAGAACTCTCTTACACTTGAACACATTGGTTTTCTAGTTTACAGTTTGTGTGCCCGAAGTATCAAGCATGGAGTAGAAGTACAGAGTAGACACATTATTGCGCTTCATTTAGTGGTACACTGCATTTTTATGGTGGGTTGGGGATGGGGTTATTATTGTAACTAGGTGCTTCATCGCGCCCTACGGGCACTCTTCACATCGTCGTAGGGGGCTACGCCCCCTTAACCCCTGCACGTCTTTATGTGGTTGAATATATGTATTATATGGAGTATTACCTGCATTCCTACTGTTGTTAGTGGTAAAATATTGCGCAATGTAATGGCAGCCGATGGTGAAGGGGGCGTCGTCTCTTGCGACGGCGTGAACAGCGCCTGCAGGGCATGATGTAGAGAATGTAGCGGGTGTGGGGGGGACCGTGGATGGGGGAGGGTGTAGATGCTGCAGGTGGAGGGGCGGATGGGGGAGGGGGTTGGGAGGTGCTGAGGGTGGGGATGGGCAGGGGAGTGGGGACCAGAGGTGCTATGGGTGGGGGAAGGGCGGGGGTGGCGCGGGTGGGGGAAGGGCAGGTGTGGTTTCCTGAGGCGGTGTGGGGGTGCCACGGGTGGGGTTAGGGCGGGTGCGGGGGGCCCCCTGGATGGGGGAGGACGTGTGTAGATGCTGCGGGTGGAGGGGGGGCAGATGGGGAGGGGTGCGGATGGGGGAGTTGCGGGGGTTGCTGCAGATGGGAGAGGGTGTCTGTAGATGCTATGGGTGGAGGGGGTGGATCGGGGGCGCGGATGGGTGAGGGTGGTCAGGAGGTGCTGCGGGCGGGGGAGGGGGCGTGGGGGCAGTGGATGGAGGAGGGGGTCCAGATGTGGTGCGGGTGAGGGAGGGACAGGAGCGTGGCTGTTAGAAATGGGGGGAGGGGTTCCGAAGGCGCTGAGGGTAGGGAAGGGCCTGGTTGTGGGGTTGGGTGGATAGGTGAGGGGGCCCGGAGGTGCTGTGGGTGGTAAAGGGGGGGGGGGTGCGTGGATGCCACGGGTGGGGGAGGGGGGGTGCCACGGGTGGAGTAGAGGGTTGGGAGGTACCGTGTGTGGTATGTTTGGTTTTACATGGGGGTGTTGGGTATGGTCGAGGGGGTGCATAGGTGCTGTACTTGTGCAAAGGTAGGTGGATTAGGGGTAGGTGCATAGTAGTTATGACTTTAGGTGTGTGGTGGGTTGTGATAGGGTTTGTACAGGGTGAAGAAAGTTGTGCGGTTTTTGGAGTGGTGGTAGGGCGTGTTAAGTTGATTGTGTGTAGTGGGGCTGAAAGTGTGTGTGTAGGCCATGTGGTTGCTTGTGGAGTATCTGTGGTTGTGATGGGTAGACATAATCCGTGTTGAGGGTCAGAGTGTGTACGTGGTAGGTGTTTTATTTATTGCATGCTGCATTGTTGAGGGGGGTGAAGGATCAATGTTTGTTGTGTTTGTTTTTTTCGGAAGGGGTACATAGATTGTGGGTGGTGTAGATAAAATCGTGTGTTTGGGGGGCTGAGCAGAGTGAGGTTGGAGCGTGGATGTGGTGTGGCGAGTGTATGATTTGGGCTAGGGGTGAGGTGTGGGTGAGGGGTTAGGAGGTGTAGTAGTTGGTGTAGTTGTATGTGTGTGCTTTAGGGTGAGTTTGTTGGAAGGTGGCATGGCTGTGGGCTTTCTGCATAGGATGCTTTGTGTATGGTAGTGTGGTGTGTGGCTGGGAGGTTGGGGGGGGGGAGCAGCAATTGGCAAGTGGGTGCCTGGTTGTGAGACGGATACTGTTGTGGCCTAATTGTTGTGGTGATGGTTTCACAGAATCTATGGGCTGTATAGAGAGGGAGGTGGGTGTGTTATAGGGGTAGTGTGGTGTTGTGCAGGATTGTGGAGGGTGTGGAAGGGAATGTGGGTGTTGGAGTGTTATGTAGGAGGGGTACGTTGGTGTATGTGTGGGTTAAGAAAAAGTGTTGGGTAGTGATGTATGGTGCTTGCGGAATAGCGTGGGGGTGGGTGTCTGCCTCTATATGTATTGGTGTAGGGGTGAGGGATGGGGGTGGTGACAGGATGTGCAAAGTAGGTGGATTAGGGGTAGGGACATAGTAATTATGAGTTTTGGGTTGTGGTGTCTTGTGATAGGGTTTGTACAGGGTGAAGAAAGTTGTGCGTTTCTTGGAGTGGTGGTAGGGCGTGTTAAGTTGATTGTGTGGAGTGGGGCTGTAAATATGTGTGTAGGCCATGTGGTTGCTTGTAGGGTAGATGGGTAGTGTTGTGGGGTAACTGTTGTTGTGATGGGTAGACATAATCCGTGTTGAGGGTCAGAGTTTGTACGTGTTAGGTGTTGTATATATTGCATGCTGGATTGTGGAGGGGGGTGAAGGATCAATGTTTGGTGTTTAGTTAGATTGTGCGTGTTGTAGAGAAAATGGTGTGTTTGGGGGGCTGAGCAGAGTGAGGTTGGAGGGTGGATGTGGTGTGGCCAGAGTATGAGTTGGGCTAGAGGTGGGTGAGGGGTTAGGAGGTGTAGCAGTTGGTGGAGTTGTATGTGTGTGCTTTAGGGTGAGTTTGTTGGGTTTTATGCATAGGGTGCTTTGTGTAGGGTATTGTGGTTTGTGGTGTGTGGATGGGAGGTTGGAGGGGTGAGCATGAATTGGCATGTTGGTGTTTGTTAGTGAGACGGATACAGTTGTGGCCTGATTGTTGTGGTGATGGTTTGACAGAATCCATGGGCTGTATAGAGAGAGAGGTGGGTGTGTATTAGGGCTAGTGTGGTGTTGTGCAGGATTGTGGAGGGTGTGAAAGGGAATGTGGGTAGTGGAGTGTTATTTTGGAGCGGTACGTGGTTGTGTGTGTGGGTTATTAAAAAGAGTTGTGTAGTGATGTATGGTGCTTGCGGAATAGCGTGGGGGTGGGTGGCTGCCTCTATATGTATTGGTCTAGGGGTAAGGGATGGGGGTGGTGACAGGACGTGCAGTGTGTGATGGAGTTGTGGGTGTTGGGGGGATGGAGTTGGAGGTGTGCATGGGTGGAGTGTGTTGATATGTGATGGATGGGTGGAGGGTGGTGGGGTTGTTTTTTTTGGGTGGGGTACGGGTGTGTGCATGGAAGGTGTGGGCGTATGGTGCTTGCGGAATAGCGTGTGGGTGGGTGGCTGCCTCTATATGTATTGGTCTAGGGGTAAGGGATGGGGGTGGTGACAGGACGTGCAGTGTGTGATGGAGTTGTGGGTGTTGGGGGGATGGAATTGGAGGTGTGCATGGGTGGAGTGTGTTGATATGTGATGGATGGGTGGAGGGTGGTGGGGTTGTTTTTTTTTGGGTGGGGTAGGGGTGTGTGCATGGAAGGTGTGGGCATTAGGTGAAGGTAGTTTTTTTTTTTTGGGTGGCGAGAAGCTGGATGGGTGTTGTATTTGTGGTTGGCAGGTATGGGGTTATGGTGGGTGTGGGATAGCATTAGGGTGTGTGGGGTGTGTAGGAGAGGGGTTTGGGTGGGTGTGAGTGTGTGTGTGTGTGTGTAAGAAGGTGTGTTGGGTGAGCGACTGGGGTGAAAAGGTGGCGTGGCCTAATCAAAAGGGGTGTGGCTATGCGGCGGTGCCGAGATCGCTGATCACGTCCCCCGTTTTTCGTCACTAAGGGGGCATGTCCAGCGCTCTGTGAGCTGCTGGCATGAACACTCTCCTCTGTCTCCACTGAATAGACGCTGTGCGCATGCGCACAGCGTCTATTCAACGCTGCTGTGCTAGGCAGAGCAGTGATTGACAGGTGCCTCCCAACTGCCCCTCCTCCCCCCTCACCGTGGGACACTGCGACCCACGGGTGGGACAGCAGGACAGACCCAAGAAAACGGGACTGTCCCGCGAAAATGGGGACAGTTGGGAGGTATGTTGTGGTGTGAGGGTGATAGGGGCAGGTGTGAAAGTTGGTGGGTGATGGTGGTGTAAACATGGGGATGGTGTATTGTCTGTGTTTGGGGGGGGGTGTAGGGTGCGTGCGTGTTGGTAGCAGTGTGCGTGTGTGTAAAAGTATAGTAGGCCATGGTATATGTGGGTTAAGAGGCCGCAGCAGCAGCGCGGCCCCCCCTCCCCCCCACCTTGAGATGAGTGGACTGTGAGGGGAGTTGTGTGCAAAAGGGAGGCATGCTCATGTATGGCCATAGGGGGATGGCTGATGAGGGGGGGGGGATGGCTGATATGTTGTGGGGGGTGGGCATCTATTATTGTGTGGCTGATTAGGTGTTGGATGGGTGGGGGTGTGGGTGTATGGTGTTGGGAGGTGAGCGTTTTTTTGTATGTGCCACTGGGGGCAGGAGTGGCGAGAGCCCTGTCGCCGGCACATAGACAGGGGCGGGTGACGGGGCTGTGGAAGTGCAGTGGGTCCCGCCATTGTGGTGACGGGGGTTGGCGGTACACTGTCGGCTGGGGTTGGGAGAGAGTTTGTTCTGGGGTTGTAGGGAGGGCGGGTGCGGTCTGTAGTGCCGTGGTGTGGACGGCGTGTTGGCGTGACTGTGTGTCCGCGGCGTGCCTGCAAGGTGACAGATGGTGCAGGGGTTGTGCGGAGGGTGGGTTAGCGGCGGTGTGGGCAGCGGCTGTCTGTCCCGGCGTGGTGGGGAAGGTGGGTGCGCTAGGTGGAGGTGGGTTTGTGCAGATGACGGGAGGGGTGGTGTGGGGTGCGGCTGGCTGGGCGGCCGCGGTGCGTGTCCTTGGCACAGATGGATGTGGGAGGTGTTGCTGGGCTTGTGGGGCGGGTGGATTCGGTGGTGTGGGGTTAGGGTGGGCAGCGTGTGCTGGTGAGTTATGCAGGCGTTGGGATGGGGGGTGTCGGCCTTCCGTGGCTGGATGTGGGAGCTGGTGGAGGGGGGGTTTGGGGGTGTGTGGTGTGGGTGTCAGTGGGTTGTAGGTGCCAAGGGAGGGGTCCATGCTTACCTGGCACTGTGGGGCGTCCGTGCACTGGTGGCTTCTGGCTGGGGATGGTGGGTGGATTCTGTTGCTGCTGCTCCATTCTGCTAGTGGTGTGCTCCACCCAGCGTTAGAGGGCCAGACACAGAGTCACAGGGCTAATATATAGGAGATGAGATTATAATGTGGAGAGGAAGGATTTTCCAGGGTGTGTGTCTATCTGCCCTCCTCTAAAAGAATGCTACATCAACACAGACGTTATTGAAATCATGTCTGATCCTCAGGGGCGTGGCATGGGTGGAACACCTGGAGCAGTACACACAGGAATAGGCTCATCGTGGGCAGTGCTCTTTCATTAATAAATTATCCTGGGTACAGCACACTACAGATTCATGTTCATCGATGGAAAAGGGATTCTGTGCCAAATGTTATATGATGCAGATTTTTGAACTATCAAGATTTCAGTGAGTTAGCAGATGTATTTAACTACTTAAAAATTGTTTGTTTTTGTTCATGATTGCAAAAAAGTTAAGGATATCTATTAAACTGTACATGATTTTAGTAAAAAGAAATTAATTGTCAACACATAACGGTAATATCATTTTTTTTATTTATTGGCTGTTGATTATCGGACTGTCAATAATTAGTCATCACAGGAATTCCGGCTTTGCATTTCCCCAGTGGTAGCTCTTCTCAGCAGCCGCCGGATGTGTGGTGGTGCGAGGCTGCCTGATCATCAGTGATTGGCTGTACAACAGGCACTGGGGGAGGGCACAAGGATGCAGGGGATTCGGGAGGTTCTTCTGAGATTGGCAGCTGCTGGTAGATTATCTTCTGACAGCTGCCCTGTTTTGGTAAGCCAAAATCAGCCAACTTTTACCTTACTAAACAGTGGCGCTTTAAATGTGACTGCTAATGCGCCAAAATCTTGGAATTCCGCACCCTAATACATTTGGTGGTTAGCCTTAAATTGTTTTTTTGTAAAAAATAGAAATAAAAGCAACAAATTTTAGTATTGCAGGAATAGTGTTGTTAGATGCTGGATTCCACTGCATTGTATCATAAGTTTGCAAATTTTCTATCCGTTAATGTTCTCACAGCTCCAGAAACCTGCAAGAATTTGCCTCTAAATTATAACGTAAATGAATAAAAAGGAAAATCTAGAAACGCAGTCTAATAAAAATGATATTTATTGTGCAAATAACTGCATGAGCTGTGTATTCATTCTCAGCGGATTACTGGCTTCAGTTGCTTTGTTGTTATTTAACTTTTAATACTAACTGCTACTGCATTAGGCGTAATCTTACCTTTATGACATTTAATTCCTTTGATATATACAAGTTGTGACCTTCCTTCAGGTTTATGACTGAAATTACATTTTTCTGCTATTTTCTCAGCTTCAGACCCTGTGATAAATATGTGAAGATGGAATTAAATATGGACACATCCTGTAAAGTATCAAGTCTTTATAATTATCCTATATATAAATTACAAAGCCATTTCTTCTGGCTATCACGTTCTTGCAACCTCAACAGATTTCATATTATACAGTAGAATAGAACATCACATGATATGATTATCACAGTCCAGCGTAATGTTCTTTGGGATCATGTCTGTGTATAAATCTGTACCTGATAAATCCATGCTATAGATTGGGATCTATTATCCGGGAACCCCTGAAGAGCAGAAAGAGAAAATGATAACTCACTACGAAAGCCATATGGGTCTATTTACTAGGCCTTGGAGAGAGATAAAGAGGGCAGAGATAAAGTACCAGCCAATCAGCTCCTAACTGCTATGTTACAGGCTGTGTTTGAAAAATGACAGGAGCTGATTGGTTGGTCATTCATCACCGTCCCTTTATTTCACTCCAATGCTTGGTACATAGACTCCTTAGAGTCAGTGCTGAAAGTAGGGTGGTACGGGGTGGTACGGAGTACCATTAAGAAATATGGTCCACCAGCCCTCCACTGGGGAATAATTTATAAGGGGCATTTTTGTGTGTGGGACATAAAATGGCGTCAGTGGCATAACTGTGTTTGGCATAATATGTAATAAGCATTATGGTGTGTGGTATAATATGTAATAGACATTACAGTGTGTGACATAATGTGTAATGGGCGTTATGGTGTGTGGCATAATGTGTAATGAGCGTTACGATGTGTGGCATAATGTGTAATGGGCATTATGGTGTGTGGCATAATGTGTAATGGGCAATATGGTGTGTGGCATAATGTGTAATGGGCGTTCTGGTGTGTGGCATAATGTGTAATGGGCGTTACGTGTGTGGCATAATGTGTAATGGGCGTTACTGTGTCTGGCATAATGTGTAATGGGCATTATGGTGTGTGGCATAATCTGTAATAAGCATTACGGTGTGTGGCATAATGTATAATGGGCATTATGGTGTTTGGCATAATGTGTAAAGGGGATTACGATGTGTGACATAATGTGGCCATGCCCCTATTGTCATGTAGCCACTTCCCTAGTTTCCTGTGACCACGTCCCCTCATGACACGTGACCACGCCCATTTTTACTATCAGAGGAAAAAAATCTCTACTTGCACCACTGCATAGAGTGTAAGCTCCACTGGGGCAGAGACGGATGTGAGTTACTGAATATCCTCTGTAAAGCGCTGCAGAATAAGTGTGTGCTATATACATTATTGATAATAAATATCTATTAAACAGTATGATCCGACCCCCCCCAACTTGCCTTTATCAGGTACCCAAGTCCTTTTATACAGGCTGTATGGATGACCCAGTGGTCTATGGAAGTGGAAGAAACACAATAATTGGATGAAATCAGACAGGTTGTGTTCTTTCTCCTACGTGCTCTCCATACACGTCTTTTATTCTTGGTTAGAGCACAAGACTTATTAAATCAGCCTTCCAGGCGGTGATTGATGTCTGATACCGGGCTCAGCCCTGTGATGTGGAAAGAAGGCAGCTGTGATAGGAATATATGTGTGTGTGTGATATTACTTTCATGTGCCGCTGACAGTCGTGCTGGTAGAACGGATAGGCAAAAGAAACATGCAAACCTGGTCATCAATCTCGGGGAAGAAACACGTTCTCGGTATCTGTAGAGGATCAGGATGACTTATGTCCAGTAGACGGAATCAAACGCTCAGTGGTGGTCATTCCGAGTTGTTCGCTCGCTAGCTGCTTTTAGCAGCTTTGCACACGCTAAGCCGCCGCCTACTGGGAGTGAATCTTAGCTTATCAAAATTGCGCACGAAAGATTCGCAATATTGCGAAAAGACTTCTCTGTGCAGTTTCTGAGTAGCTCGAGACTTACTCTGCCAGTGCGATCAGTTCAGTGCTTGTCGTTCCTGGTTTGACGTCACAAACACACCCAGCGTTCGCCCAGACACTCCTCCGTTTCTCCAGCCACTCCCGCGTTTTTCCCAGAAACGGTAGCGTTTTTACACACACTCCCATAAAACGGCCAGTTTCCGCCCAGAAACACCCACTTCCTGTCAATCACATTACGATCACCAGAACGAAGAAAAAACCTCGTAATGCCGTGAGTAAAATACCTAACTGCATAGCAAATTTACTTGGCGCAGTCGCACTGCGGACATTGCGCATGCGCATTAGCGACTAATCGCTCCGTTGCGAAAAAAAAAATAACGAGCGAACAACTCGGAATGACCCCCCGTGTGCGTTATCTGGTCTCTCTGGTTATGTGTAAACACTGGGGGTCACTCTTTGAACGAGCGGAGACTCAACCACAAATAATGATCACTAGCACCCACGCTGAGCGGAGAGGTGGCGCTCATAAGGTTTTCCTAAGCCGTGGTCTATGTGAGGGTTGGCACCAGCCATCAGGTGGTCATTTTAATGTGCATTAGGTATATGCACTATGCCCCAATTGGCTCATCCATGAAGCAACCTAGACTCCTGCCTAGGGCCTAGATCAGTGCTTCCCAAATCCAGACCATGGGCAGGGCTGGCGACAGGGAGGGTCAAAGGGGACACCTGTATCGGGCCCCAAGGCCCAGAAGGACTCCAAGGATACGCCACTTACTGCCCAGCAGGGATTTGAGCCGTCTTGTCCAAATACGGCAGTGAGTTGTAGGCGGTGTGGACGCAGCCTCAGAGTGACAGTAGCCTCTGACACACAGTGACTGTGCGGTGCGAATGTGTGTCCGCTCTTCCGGGTCCAGCTCAGTTGCAGGCAGTTACCGGACATGGCAGCAGCTCCTCTGGCCAGGATTCCCGTGCTCTGTGCCGGCCTCTTCTGGTGGGGTGTGAGGGTCGCATGGTACCTGCTGTGTGGTGTTTGGGTCTGGGTGCTGGGGAGTGTAGCGCAGATGAGTCTGTCCCCGGGGTATATATTAATAATCTGAGTGGGCCACAGAGTCACGATAGGTCTATTAACGGATTCAGTGTGGAATACCGATGGACGGGATGCTGGCGGTCAGAATTCCAACAGCCCCCAGAAAGTACCTAACCCACATCTGACCCCTACCCTAACCCTCCGTTGTGGGTACCTAACCCTAACTTTCCCCGGTAGTGCCTAACCCTAACCCTTCCTACCCCGCTGCCTAAACCTAACCCTCCCCGCTTGGTGCCTAACCCTAACCTCTCCTTGTAATTGCTCAGCACTAGCCCCCCCTCCCCGGTACCTAACCATTCCCTTCCCGTCCCTGCACCCTAACCCCCTTCTATTGTCTAACCCTAACCTCCCCTCCCCGGTACCTAACCATCCCCTTCCCGTCCCTGCACCCTAACCCCCTTCTAATGCCTAACTCTAACCCCGCTCCTCTGTACCTAACCATCCCCTTCCCGTCCCTGCACCCTAACCCCCTTCTAATGCCTAACTCTAACCCCGCTCCTCGGTACCTAACCATCCCCTTCCCGTCCCTGCACCCTAACCCTAACCCCCTTCTAATGCCTAACTCTAACCCCGCTCCTCTGTACCTAACCATCCCCTTCCCATCCCTGCACCCTAACCCTAACCCCCTTCTAATGCCTAACTCTAACCCCGCTCCTCGGTACCTAACCATCCCCTTCCCGTCCCTGCACCCTAACCCCCTTCTAATGCCTAACTCTAACCCCGCTCCTCTGTACCTAACCATCCCCTTCCCGTCCCTGCACCCTAACCCCCTTCTAATGCCTAACTCTAACCCCCCTCCTCGGTACCTAACCATCCCCTTCCTGTCCCTGCACCCTAACCCCCTTCTAATGCCTAACCCCCCTCCTCGGTACCTAACCATCCCCTTCCCATCCCTGCACCCTAACCCCCTTCTAATGCCTAACCCCCCTCCTCTGTACCTAACCATCCCCTTCCTGTCCCTGCACTCTAACCCTAAAACCTCTTCTAATGCCTAAACCTAACCTCCCACCCCCCACGGCAGGATGCGAGTGTTTCCCGCTAAAAGAACGTTCGGGATCCCAGGCATCAGTATTTTGACACAGTAATCTATCTATGATAAGCAGCTTTTGTGTATTGTAATCTTTTTTTTTATAACAATCTCTCTTATTTTGCTGTCTCTCTCTTCCTGTTCCTCCCATCTTTCCCTCACCCTCCTCTATTTCTCCTGTCTTCCATTATTTCCACCTCCCCTCCCCTCTCAATTTCACCCATCTCCATCTATTCTCTCTCTCTCTCTCTCTCTCTCTCTCTCTCTCTCTCTCTCTCTCTCCCCCCCCCTATTCTCTGTCTCTTGGGTAGGTAACTGGGCTGCACCTTTTATTTGTAATAGTTATGTTTGAGTAATGTGCCTGATATTAAATGGATATGCACAGGACTGGAATGACTTCAACCTGTGGTACGGATATATGTGTTGTGTGCGCAAGAATAATTCATGACAGGAGCGAATTGGGGCACTGGGAAACAGTGGCGGATCTAGACTTAACTTTTAGGGGGGGCGGTTTAAGAATTATGACTCCTCCCCCTAATCATAGCTCCTCCCACTTAGAGATGCCCTTCCCGTTTGCTTCAAAAATTTCCTATTGTTGCCATTATACCACATGGTATGAGCCGAAACTCCCATTATAGCATACTGTATGAGCCGAAATTCACATTATAGCACACAGAATGAGCCGAAACTCACATTATACAATAGCACACAGAATGAGCCAAAATTCACATTATACCACACTGTATGAGCCGAAACTCACATTATAGCACACAGAATGAGCCAAAATTCACATTACACCAGACGGTATGAGCCGAAATTCACATTATAGCATACTGTATGAGCCGAAATTTACATTATAGCACACGGAATGAGCCGAAAATCACATTATACCACACGGTATGAGCTATAATTCACATTATACCACACAGAATGAGCTGAGATTCACATTATAGCACACAGAATGAGCCGAAATTCACATTATAGCACACAAAATGAGCCGAAATTCACATTATAGCACACAAAATGAGCCAAAATTCACATTATAGCACACAAAATGAGCCAAAATTCACATTATAGCACACTGAATGAGCTGAAATTCACATTATAGCACACAGAATGAGCCAAAATTCACATTATAGCACACAAAATGAGCCGAAATTCACATTATAGCACACAAAATGAGCCAAAATTCACATTATAGCACACTGAATGAGCTGAAATTCATATTATAGCACACAGAATGAGCCAAAATTCACATTAGAGCACACAAAATGAGCCGAAATTCACATTATAGCACACAAAATGAGCCGAAATGCACATTATAGCACACAAAATGAGCCGAAATTCACATTATAGCACACTGAATGAGCTGAAATTCACATTATAGCACACAGAATGAGCCGAAATTCACATTATAGCACACAAAATGAGCCGAAATTCACATTATAGCACACAAAATGAGCCAAAATTCACATTATAGCACACAAAATGAGCCAAAATTCACATTATAGCACACTGAATGAGCTGAAATTCACATTATAGCACACAGAATGAGCCAAAATTCACATTATAGCACACAAAATGAGCCGAAATTCACATTATAGCACACAAAATGAGCCAAAATTCACATTATAGCACACTGAATGAGCTGAAATTCACATTATAGCACACAGAATGAGCCAAAATTCACATTAGAGCACACAAAATGAGCCGAAATTCACATTATAGCACACAAAATGAGCCGAAATGCACATTATAGCACACAAAATGAGCCGAAATTCACATTATAGCACACTGAATGAGCTGAAATTCACATTATAGCACACAGAATGAGCCGAAATTCACATTATAGCACACAAAATGAGCCGAAATTCACATTATAGCACACAAAATGAGCCAAAATTTACATTATAGCACATAGAATGAGCTGAAATTCACATCACATCCAAAAATGACCCCAGCGGTGCCAGATACTCAAATGCCACCTGCGGTGCCAGATACACATGACCCCAGCGGTGCCAGATACATATGCCCCCAGCGGTGCCAGATACACAAATGCCCCCAGTGGTGCCAGATACACAAATTCCCCCAGTGGTGCCAGATACACAAATTCCCCCAGTGGTGCCAGAATATAAATGCCCCACGTGGTGCCAGAATACAAATGCCCCCAGTGGTGCCAGAATGCAAATGCCCCCAGTGGTGCCAGATACAAATGCCCCCAGTGGTGCTTACCCTCCTGCTGCCAGTGCCACTGCCGCCGATTCCCGTCTCTGATGCTGAGGGGGAGCGAGCGCACCGCGTGTCTCTTCTGCGCCTCCCCTCACTGAGTCCATGTCTCCGGCGGCCATTTGAAATATAGCGCCGGCTTGTGAGCCAATCAAAGCTCACGGGCCGGTAGCCAATCAAGAGCCGGTCCGTGAGCTCTGATTGGATGACAGCCACAGACAATTAAAATGAATGCCGGAGACGGGGACACAGTGGGCAGGAGAGGCGCGCGCAGCGCTCTCCTTGCTTCAGTGTCAAGGAGACGGGAATCAGCGGCAGCAGCAGGCGTGTGTGCAGGGGGGATGCCTGTGCGCACCAGGCAACCCCCGTGCGCACGCCTACACTGTCTCTCTTCGTCTCCCCTTATCCCGCCGTGCTGCACCGCTCTCCAGTCCGGCACCGTGGCGGGACCCGGCCATCCATCCAGGTGCCGGTATGTGTAGGGGGGGCGTTCGCCCTAATCGCCCCCTGCTAAATCCGCCACTGCTGGGAAAGCAGGAGTGTTCCAGCTGGGATGGTCCCATGTTGCCCTCTGCTGTGATAACCAGCCCCACCCCCTGGCCTCACAGTACAGTACCCACCCTAACCACCACCCTCGCCTCCAGAACATGCTCGTAACCTGTCCATCCCCCGTCTCGGGATCATATCTTACCCCTGGCCCCATACTAGATATACAGTACCCACCAGGCCAGGGACATAAACTACCCGCCCTACTGTCCTACTACCTTCAACCCCCCCCCCCCCCTGTACAGTCACCCCCCTCCCCCGGCTCCCTAGACACAGTACCCCCCAACTTAGGGACATACACTCTGTTTTTTGTTGTGGGGACCAATGTGTTTTATTGATTTTTTTCCCTGTGGTGGCTGTTGTGTTTTATTGTTTTCCGTAGGGGCAAATGTGTGTTTTTATGTAGCAGCCAACGTGTTTTATCTTTTTGTAGCGGAATTAGCCTATAGTTGCAGATGCAGCTGCAGCAAAAGATGCAAGGAAGGCCGCAGCTACAGTATGTCCAGCTCGGAATCAGACCATATGAGGAGGGATCCAGCCCCCCTCAAAAGACATCACCCGCTCAACAGACCCTGCCCCCCTAGGCTGGTTTTCCATCCCAATCCACCCCTTACAGTGCATGGTAATATATATCCTTGCTGGAGCACAGGTGTAATCATTATTGACTGCCATGTTTTACAAAATCAACGGGCGGTTCTAATTATTTCCATTCTTAGCCGGTCGACGCATAGCGGATGTGGCCGGCACACAAGTGGGCTGTCCGGGTGAAGTGAGGGCAGGATAGCATCATTGTGGCTGTGCCCACCGCTCTACAGTGCCAAGAAATCAAGCACTACATGGTGGTGGGGGCTATGATGATGCGATTAAGCACAAATCGCATGGGCAACTGAGTAGGGGCAAATGAGGCTGGATGCGCCACCGATTTTCGGGAGCCTCCCGGCAGTTCTAGGAGGGTAGGCAAGTATGATTATTCCATTTGTGATTCTGTGAGGAGACCTGGAAAGCATGCCCTGATAGTGTGTTCCGAGGACTGGATATGAGAAGCAAGTAAAGGTCTACTGTAGTTGAGAAGAAAAGACAAAAGAGGAAGAAACAAATAGAACAAAGCGGAGGAGCATGTAAGTAATAAAAAGAGGCAGAGGAGAGACGAAGGGTAGGAGAAAGGGGATCCAAGTGCTGCCCCAAACAAGTGCTGCCCCTAGGCCGGTGCCTCACATGCCTAATGGGAAATTCAGCACTGGCAAGATTAGTCACCTGCTTATATTGTATGTGGATTTTTTATTTTTTTACTAAAGGAGGGGGAAAGGGGGCTTCAAAATAGTATATTGCCTAGTGTCCCATGGCATCTTAATAAGGCCCTGGTTAGGAGTCATAATTAAGGTGATTAAGATCCGATACCAAATGACGCTACTGCTACCACAGATTATACTTGTGCTGCCTCTCATTATATAGCAGTAACCCTTCACCTATGACATCACAGGGTTATTGCGTAATTCATTTCATTAATAGATGAAAATCAGATCCAACTTGTTTTTGAGTTGCCTTCATACAGTCCTTAATTTACCAAAGAAAATGTGTATTACGTTTCAATCTTTTCTGCTTCTTAAATTGATTCAAGTCTCATACTTGACACTGGCCAGGCTGGCGGAGTCATCAGCATCTAATGTAGCGCGTGGAGGCTGCTAGAGCCATGCTGTAATGTTTTCTCCACACTTGTAAATTACAGTTAATTTGAATTCCTCTAGTGTAAAGCTCAGGCTTTACACTAGAGATGTGCACTTGAAATTTTTCGGGTTTTGTGTTTTGGTTTTGGGTTCGGTTCCGCGGCCGTGTTTTGGGTTCGACCGCGTTTTGGCAAAACCTCACCGAATTTTTTTTGTCGGATTCGGGTGTATTTTGGATTCGGGTGTTTTTTTCAAAAAACACTAAAAAACAGCTTAAATCATAGAATTTGGGGGTCATTTTGATCCCAAAGTATTATTAACCTCAAAAACCATAATTTCCACTCATTTTCAGTCTATTCTGAATACCTCACACCTCACAATATTATTTTTAGTCCTAAAATTTGCACCGAGGTCGCTGGATGACTAAGCTAAGCGACCCTAGTGGCCGACACAAACACCTGGCCCATCTAGGAGTGGCACTGCAGTGTCACGCAGGATGGCCCTTCCAAAAAACACTCCCCAAACAGCACATGACGCAAAGAAAAAAAGAGGCGCAATGAGGTAGCTGTGTGAGTAAGCTAAGCGACCCTAGTGGCCGACACAAACACCTGGCCCATCTAGGAGTGGCACTGCAGTGTCACGCAGGATGGCCCTTCCAAAAAACACTCCCCAAACAGCACATGACGCAAAGAAAAAAAGAGGCGCAATGAGGTAGCTGTGTGAGTAAGATAAGCGACCCTAGTGGCCGACACAAACACCTGGCCCATCTAGGAGTGGCACTGCAGTGTCACGCAGGATGGCCCTTCCAAAAAACACTCCCCAAACAGCACATGACGCAAAGAAAAAAAGAGGCGCAATGAGGTAGCTGTGTGAGTAAGATAAGCGACCCTAGTGGCCGACACAAACACCTGGCCCATCTAGGAGTGGCACTGCAGTGTCACGCAGGATGGCCCTTCCAAAAAACACTCCCCAAACAGCACATGACGCAAAGAAGAAAAAAAGAGGCGCAATGAGGTAGCTGTGTGAGTAAGCTAAGCGACCCTAGTGGCCGACACAAACACCTGGCCCATCTAGGAGTGGCACTGCAGTGTCACGCAGGATGGCCCTTCCAAAAAACACTCCCCAAACAGCACATGACGCAAAGAAAAAAAGAGGCGCAATGAGGTAGCTGTGTGAGTAAGATAAGCGACCCTAGTGGCCGACACAAACACCTGGCCCATCTAGGAGTGGCACTGCAGTGTCACGCAGGATGGCCCTTCCAAAAAACACTCCCCAAACAGCACATGACGCAAAGAAGAAAAAAAGAGGCGCAATGAGGTAGCTGTGTGAGTAAGCTAAGCGACCCTAGTGGCCGACACAAACACCTGGCCCATCTAGGAGTGGCACTGCAGTGTCACGCAGGATGGCCCTTCCAAAAAACACTCCCCAAACAGCACATGACGCAAAGAAAAAAAGAGGCGCAATGAGGTAGCTGTGTGAGTAAGATAAGCGACCCTAGTGGCCGACACAAACACCTGGCCCATCTAGGAGTGGCACTGCAGTGTCACGCAGGATGGCCCTTCCAAAAAACACTCCCCAAACAGCACATGACGCAAAGAAGAAAAAAAGAGGCGCAATGAGGTAGCTGTGTGAGTAAGCTAAGCGACCCTAGTGGCCGACACAAACACCTGGCCCATCTAGGAGTGGCACTGCAGTGTCACGCAGGATGGCCCTTCCAAAAAACACTCCCCAAACAGCACATGACGCAAATAAAAATGAAAGAAAAAAGAGGTGCAAGATGGAATTGTCCTTGGGCCCTCCCACCCACCCTTATGTTGTATAAACAGGACATGCACACTTTAACAAACCCATCATTTCAGTGACAGGGTCTGCCACACGACTGTGACTGAAATGACGGGTTGGTTTGGACCCCCACCGAAAAAGAAGCAATTAATCTCTCCTTGCACAAACTGGCTCTACAGAGGCAAGATGTCCACCTCATCATCATCCTCCGATATATCACCGTGTACATCCCGCTCCTCACAGATTATCAATTCGTCCCCACTGGAATCCACCATCTCAGCTCCCTGTGTACTTTGTGGAGGCAATTGCTGCTGGTCAATGTCTCCACGGAGGAATTGATTATAATTCATTTTAATGAACATCATCTTCTCCACATTTTCTGGAAGTTACCTCGTACGCCGATTGCTGACAAGGTGAGCGGCGGCACTAAACACTCTTTCGGAGTACACACTTGTGGGAGGGCAACTTAGGTAGAATAAAGCCAGTTTGTGCAAGGGCCTCCAAATTGCCTCTTTTTCCTGCCAGTATAAGTACGGACTGTCTGACGTGCCTACTTGGATGCGGTCACTCATATAATCCTCCACCATTCTTTCAATGGTGAGAGAATCATATGCAGTGACAGTAGACGACATGTCCGTAATCGTTGTCAGGTCCTTCAGTCCGGACCAGATGTCAGCATCAGCAGTCGCTCCAGACTGCCCTGCATCACCGCCAGCGGGTGGGCTCGGAATTCTGAGCCTTTTCCTCGCACCCCCAGTTGCGGGAGAATGTGAAGGAGGAGATGTTGACAGGTCGCGTTCCGCTTGACTTGACAATTTTGTCACCAGCAGGTCTTTGAACCCCAGCAGACTTGTGTCTGCCGGAAAGAGAGATCCAAGGTAGGTTTTAAATCTAGGATCGAGCACGGTGGCCAAAATGTAGTGCTCTGATTTCAACAGATTGACCACCCGTGAATCCTTGTTAAGCGAATTAAGGGCTCCATCCACAAGTCCCACATGCCTAGCGGAATCGCTCCCTTTTAGCTCCTCCTTCAATGCCTCCAGCTTCTTCTGCAAAAGCCTGATGAGGGGAATGACCTGACTCAGGCTGGCAGTGTCTGAACTGACTTCACGTGTGGCAAGTTCAAAAGGTTGCAGAACCTTGCACAACGTTGAAATCATTCTCCACTGCGCTTGAGACAGGTACATTCCACCTCCTATATCGTGCTCAATTGTATAGGCTTGAATGGCCTTTTGCTGCTCCTC